>NC_142867.1:142647100-142957900 GCF_051225735.1 Oryctolagus cuniculus | reverse complement strand
CGAGAATGACTGCTACACGCAACCATGTGGAATCTTCAGGACTTTTTTGTGTGTGCTTTTGTGTTTGGTATTTATTGTTGACAGTTTTCCCTAATGATGGATTTAATCCCAAATGCACACACTTGTGTGGTACCCAGTAGATGTTGAATCAATGTGATGCCAATGGGTGTTGTTAAAAGACCAACATCTTTGTATCATTTTATCAGACAGTTGGGTGACTCCATGCTAGGACTCTACTTCACAGGGATGAGAATAATACAACAACTAGATGTTTTTTCTGGCTGATCACACTGTACATTTTCAATGGAATTTCTGTATCTGACACTGATTGGCCCATGATGTATGATGACAACAGAAACAACTTGGGAGTTGATGAGATTGTGACTCAACAGCATTAAGAAAGGTGAAATGTGAGGACAGGGCAGGGCAGGTGTTGTAGTGTAGCAGGTTAAGTGTGAGTCCCATGATTCCACTTTCCACTCAGCTTCCTGCTAATATGCCTGGGAAGGCAGTGGAAGATGGCCTAAGTACTTAGGCCCTTGTCACCCACTTGGGAGACCAGGAAGGAATTCCTGGCTCTTGACTTCAGCCTGGCCCAGCCCTGGCTATTGCAGCCATTTAGGAAGTGAACCAGCAGATGGAAGATCTCCCTTTCTCTCTGTCTTTCCCACTCTCTCTCTAGCTCTGCCTTTCAAATAAGTTAATTAATTAAAACATGATGGTGTCTCACAGTTTATAATTTCCTCAGTGATACACAGTGGGTGGAAAGTAATTCTATTTCCACAGCCCAAATAGCTACCCTCCAGGAGCTGACTTTTTCCAACTGTGAGAAGACGTGACAAAACATGATGTAGGCACACAAGATGCTAAGTCAGAGGTTTAACTTTGTAAAGAATGGGGTAAACTAATTATACAATGAGATTGCCTGTGCCCAACTTCATTTAATAAAGGACCTGGAAGAATCAAATCGCTGTGGAGTGTCATGGCATTTGTGATGCGCTGTGTCAACTTGGGTAAGATGAAATCTAACTTATTGCCCAGAATGTCCTCCCTGTGGGCAGACAGATGAGAGCTGGTGAACCCCAGGCTGGAGTTGTTCAAAACAGGCATTGATGAGGAAGTGAAGCAGCAACCATGATTTTTTGAAGATCATGCTCAGATGCACACATTCCCAGCCACGACAGAGGACTCCAGCTCCTGTGCTCCATGTCTTGTCTTCCTTCCTGACTACTGGGGCCGACCACGGCCGCCCTGGGCCCTATCCCTGATGCCTGGCTGTGGGACCAAGGAGACAGCAGCTTTTTCCCCCAGCTGCTACTTGGGGGCTGGGTATGGTTGGCTTCTGGAGTCAACTGGTTACTGGTTCCTTGGAATCCCCAGTTTCCTCTCTAGCCTGCACTTTTTCTTCTTCTTCTTCTTCTCCTTCTCCTTCTTTTTTCTTTTGACAGGCAGAGTTAGACAGTGAGAGAGAGACAAAGAGAAAGGTCTTCCTTTTCCATTGGTTCACCCCACAAATGGCTGACACGGCCAGCACGCTACGCTGATACGAAGCCAGGAGCCAGGAGCTTCCTCCTGGTCTCCCATGTGGGTGCAGGGCCCAAGCACTTGGGCCATCCTCCACTGCCTTCCCGGGCCACAGCAGAGAGCTGGACTGGAAGAGGAGCAACCGGGAGAGAATCGGCGCCCCAACTGGGACTAGAACCTGGGATGCCAGCACCGCAGGTGGAGGATTAGCCTAGTGAGCCACGGCGCTGGCCTTGCCCGCACTTTTCTAACACTTCCCACCGTCCTGTGGGGTTTAATTTCCACAACAGACCCCTTCAGAGCTCACAGTGATGCTGCTTTTCCAGCTAGATTCTGGTGGAAACAGTAACAGCTCGATTCATCATCACTTTGTTGTTTTTTGGAATTGAGTGCATTTTCATAATTTTTTAAAAATCAAGAAATATAGAAAAGTACAAAAAGAAAGGGAAAAAAACACCACCACCACCACCACCCCAATTGCACTTACTTGGTCTCACCAGAAATACAATTTCCACAAATATACCTTTGGGGTTAAGGGCACATTGAAAGGGAGAGAACAGGGTTGAAGCAGTTCTGGGTAAATAATTCGATTTTGTAGCACTGTCACCCTGGATGCTCTGTGTGGATTATCTTTTGGATTAAAAAGCAGATGTGGGGGCTGGTGCTATAGGGAAGTGGGCAAAGCCACTGCCTGCAGTGCCGGCACCCCATATGGACACCAGTTAAAAACCCGGCTGCTCCACTTCTGATCCAGCTCTCTGCTTGGCCTGGGAAAGCAGTAGAAGATGGCCCAAGTCCTTGGGCTTCTGCACTCATGTGGGAGACCCAGAAGAAGCGCCTGGCTCCTGGCTTTGGATGGGTGCAGCTCTGGCCGATGTGGCCATCTAGGAGTGAACCAGCAGATGGAAGACCTCTCTCTCTCTCTCTCTCTCTCTCCTTCTGCCTCTCCTTCTCTCTGTGTAACTGTGACTTTCAAGTAAAATAAGTAAATCTTAAAAAAAAAAAACCAGATGTGCTTTGCATTCCGTCCACCTGCTATAGAAACACATAAGTTCAACAGAGTTGTCAATGAAATTGTCCCTTCACTCTAATTAGGGTCCACATCAAAGATTTTCACTAAAATTACAACTACAATTGCAAACAACTCCCTCCTCAACCCCAAGAAGGACTTTTTTTTATTTTAAAAAAATCCTTTGTGGCACATTCCATCTCTAACTGGACTATCGCTGCATTTTTCCCAGAAGAGCAACCTCTTGGGAAAAGTTGGGCTACCCTGGGAAAGATGCCATAGCAACTACTGAAACTGACAAAGGAGAGTGGAAATAAATCTTTCCAAACCCAGACTTGGGCCCCATTCATGCTTCTAACCATGGAATATCCAAATATGACATGATAAAAACGGGAATCTTTTTTTTTTTTCCTTTAAAACCATCCTCCAAGTTTTCCTCCTGCAAACATGTTAAAAGAGAAAAGTGTTAGGCCTTGTGACTTTGCCATAGAGAAGTCCCGAGACCCTCCAAATTACAAATCCTCCCCTGCACACCATAGCACACTTCAACCCAACAGTGGAGTCGCAGTTTCTGGACAAGCGGTGAGACTCACTCACAAGTTTAGGGGTTCCTTCTTGCGGCCGGCCTCCCAGAACAGGAGGATTCCAGTCTGTGCTGTTCAAAACCGGTCAAATGATTGCGTCACGTGCACTTCTCAAATAGCCAAAAGCTCAAATGCTGAATCCAAAAAAGCCAGGATTAACAGTGCAATGCATTTGACTTCTAGCCCCAAAGTCAAAGTTTAGTCCTAGCTGGGACATTCGTATGATCTCGATACTACCTAATATCTCTGAGGGAATGGGTGAAAATTAAAATGGTATGAGGTCGGGGGAAATGGTTTTGTAAATTGTAAGTGCCATTTGAGTGCACTGTGTCACGGCAACCCGCATGACTGCTCTGAGAAGCAATTGTGCTAACGCCAAACATTTCCCCAAATTCCCACCAGTCCTCAGGGTCCTATATTCTCAGGGGGCATTCGGGCTCCCACTGAGTCCTGTTTCTGTCCCATCTCGGGTTCTCTGTTTGCTAACCGAGCTCCATAATCTATCAGCCTAGATGGGGAATTGGTGCTCTTTCCTCAATTCCCCACTGTGGGTTTGGGTATGGTTTGAATATGTTCCTCAGTGACTCATGTTCTGAAAGTGTGGTCCCTAGTGTGCCAGTGCTGAGACGTGGACAAGTCGTGGAACCTTTAAGAGGTGGAGCTTACGATAAGGTAGTTAGGTCATAGGGGCATTGCTTTCAAAAGGCATTACTGCTGAGTGAGTTAGTTTTGGAGCAAGTGAGTTCTTTGAAAGTGAGGCCGCCCACGTGCAGGGCCCCTTGTGCACGTATCCTCTTTCCTTTTGGTTTCTTGGCTATGGGGGCCCTTGCCAGAGGCAAACCAGATGGAGGCCAACTGATCTTGAACTCTCGTTCTCCAAAACCCTGAGCTAACTAAAACCCTTTCTTTATAAAGTGCCAGCTTTGGGTGTTGTGCTATAGCCACAGAAAACTGACTAATACAGACACAGACACACAGATACAGACACAGGCACAGACACACACACACAAGGCCTGTGCTTGCAGCAGACTTTATTAAGGGTTTGGAGATGACAGAGTGGGTTTACATGACAGAAACTCCAAATAACTTAAAACTAACTTGCCCACTCTGGAAAGTCCTTGGCCATTCTACCATTCTGAATAAAGGTCCCCCTCATGCACCCAAAAGCGTTTTCTTTTTAAAAAACAAAACAGTACATATGCCCACCTTCTCCTTTTTTCTCTCTGTCTGACCCCATGCTTCTTCTTGCATAACTACAAGCGCCACCTGCACTCACCCAGAATGGGCCACCAGGAAATCTCCCTTCTTTCTTCCTCCTCCAATCTTTGCAAGGCCAGTGTTGTTTTTTTTTTTTTTTTCCCAGAATATAAACTGTGGCACTGTCAGACCTCCCCTAGAGAAGACAGATGCAGCTGTAGCTCATAAGCTGTTAGCAATAGTTTTTTTGAATTGTTTGTCCATTCATTCAACAAACATGTATCGATCCCTTTCAACATGCCAGATCCCACGAGAGACACTGGGCTGAAGCCACAACAGAAGGGAACCCAGGCCACCATGAGGTTCACATTCTGGGCGGAGCAAGGGTGCTCTAGTTTGAGCGTGGCCCCTGCAGATCCCATGTGTTGGAAGCTTTATCCTCAGAGTAGTAGGTTGATGGTGTTTGGAGGTGGAGCATTTTGGAAGTGAGTGGGGCTAGCAGCTTTCTTTTTTTTAATATTTTATTTATTAATTGACAGGTAGAGTTATAGACAGTGAGACAGAGACAGAGAGAGAGGTCTTCCTTCCGTTGGTTCACCCCCCAAATGGCCGCAACAGCCGGAGCTGTGCTGATCCAAAGCCAGGAGCCAGGTGCTTCTTCCTACTCTCCCACATGGGTGCATGGACCCAAGTACTTGGGCCATCCTCCACTGCCTTCCCAGGCCACAGCAGAGAGCTGGATTGGAAGAGGAGCAACCGGGACTAGAACCGGTGTCCATATGGGATGCTGGCACCGCAGACCGAGGATTAACTAGTACGCCATGGCGCCGGCCCCCTTAGTGGCTTTCTAAGAAAAGGAAGGAGGTCCTGAGTTGACATGTTTCTCTGTGGCAAGGGTCCACCCTGTGTAGACGAAGCTGGAGGCCCCTCACCAGAGGCTGAGCAGATGCAGGCACCACACCCTCCAGAACCATGAGCCAAATAAACGTCTCTGGACAAATCACCCTGTCTCAGGTGGTTTTGCTGTACAAACAGACTAAGATGCAGATAGGAGGGCAACAGACATAAACGATTACAGTAAATAGATACATGTCGGGAGTGTGACAATTAGGGGAAGATAAAGCGGGATCAGGTGTCAGGGAGAAATGGCAGGATGGTGGGTGACAAGTTGGCTTGGAATTGTAAATCACTCCTCACTGAGGAGGCTAAGACAATATACCTGAGTCATGTGACTGCAGGGTTGAGGGAGGAGGTACAAGCAGGCGGATGAAAGAGCTTGCGCAAGGGCCATGAAACAGATTTCTATTACATCAGTGATTTTTTCCCCCTGTGTGAAAGACGAAATAACATTTCACCTCTGCTTTGCTCAGTGAAAGAAGTTCCTCAAAATTACCATTTCCATTCTGTTGTATTTTCCTGTTGATTTCACCTCCTGAGTATCTCCTGAGTATGTATCTTTCTCTCCATCTTGATCTGTTACACTGGTTTGTGCACTTGTGATTTCTCCCCTGGACTGCAAACAAAGCTTCCTAACGGAAGACCCTGGCTCCCTTCATCCCCCACTAGAGTGATTTATAATTCAGAGCCCACCACATTGCTCTGCTGCATTAATTATTGAAATCCCCCCTGCCGCCTCCAGCCCCCATAGACTTCAGAATGAAATCCAACTGCCCTAGAGTGGCAACAGCAAATACGGTGTGCTCTGCCCCCTCCCCTAGCACTGCCTGCTCTAGGACGCGCCCACAGCTTGCTGTTGTAAGCACCTGCTACTCTTTACTTGAGGGATTTCGCTCAGCTTCAGGCAAAGGGCCTTAAGTGCCAGGAAGTTAGCGCTCTCAGGGAGCGGCTCTCTGTCAGGGATGGATGGGCACTGAAAGACACGTTCTCTGTCTTCCACTCCCGGGGGAACCGTGAGTGAGGCAGGAAGAACTTCGAGGTGTTTTCTCTCTGCATCGTTTCCCCATGGAACAGACTCCTAATGCCCATGGTGTCTACTCCGTAATGAACGTGGATTTGGCTTCCTGATCTCCTCTGTTTGCTGCCTCATCCCCACACCCTCACCAGCACTTCCTGGAATCATCCCTCAAATAAACTACATGTTATCATGTGGGCTATTGTTTAGTCTCCCAGAAAGCTGAAATCCTAATCCCTGGTATTTTTGAATGTGAGCTTATTTGGAAAAAGCCTTTATGGATGTGCTCAAGTTCAGATGAAGTCCCTCTGCATCAGGGTAGCCCTCATCAATGTCCTCATAAGAAGGACGGGGGTCCTCATAAGAAGACTAGAGAGAACATTCACACGGAGAGACCACCATGTGAAGACAGAGCCCACCCAGAGAGCAAAAGCCTCATGACCACCCCACACAGTGACAGGAGTGATGTGTCTACAAGGCAAGGAACATGGAAGACTGCCAGTGTCACAAGAAGCTAAGAGTACAAAACGGATCCTCCCTTGGTGCCTTCAGAGGGAGCGTGACCCCATGACACCTTGTCATCAGCATTCCATTATTGGAAGTCATTCTGCTTGTGGTACTTTGTTACAGGAACCTTAGGGAGCTAATAGTTCATTATAGCTACATGTAACAGTTTCCTCAGATCTCAGGGACAAGAGCACCCGCTTTCTTTATCCCGTGACTTTGTGGTTTGGGAATTTAAGCAGGGCTCAGCTGGACTTTCTACTGTCCCATGTGGTGTTGATGGACGGTACTCTTCAGTATTCAACTGTCAGCTGGACAAATGTAGAAGATCCAAGGCAGCTTTGCTCGTGGTCTGGCACTATGGCAGGGTAGCAGAGATGGGTGAAGGCTGGGCCGCCCTTGGACCAGGACACAGGAAGTCTACATGTGGTCCCACCAACATGGCGGATTAGAGATGTCAGAGTTCTTCTGTGGAGACGCGGGGCTCCCAGAAAGAGGGCGTTCCAAAAGATCCAGGCAGAAGCTGCACGCCTCCTTGTAACTTGGTCTCCAAAGTCCCTGGATGTTCCTCCCACCGCCACATCCTGTTGATTGAGCATGTCATTAAGGAGCCTGGATGGACTCAAGGGGTTGGGGCTAAGACTCCACTTCACAGTGGGAAGAGTGGGAAAGGGTTGCGGCCATCTTGATCTGCCTCACCTCGTGTCAGGATGTGCTTCTGCAGAACCTCAACCTAGGACAGGAGACTGCAGGTCTGGTTCATGTGCCTCTCTGCAGGGTCGCCTCCCGCGCTCACACTCACCTTCTGTGCCTAACTTACTCAGCACCTTTCTGTTTCTCTAGCACCCTGTGTCCTATCACCCTGTGTCCTATCTTGTTTTCATACCTTTATTTCGTCTATTTGTTAAATACAAAATTTTAAAAAATTACACAATAGATCTCACGCTCTTCTCTTCCCAGAATGCTTTTCCACCTGACCGCTGCTCACCTGGCAGGCGAGTTTATCCTGCAAAACCTGGACTGGGCTTTACCTTCGCCATTCCAGAGAAGTCCTGTGCCTCTCCTCCTGCCCCTGCTTCAACAGCTAAGTAACCATTGGCCTAGTGTCAGAAAGTTCATCAGGACAAGGGATTATTCTTTCCTCTGTCTCTATATCCTCATGTTTGTTGATGAGTGAGTGAATTCTCTGTGGCTGTAAGAACCCCAAAACAAAAAAAAATTAAGCAATTAAGCAAATTGCTTGATTTTTACATCCATGTTCTTCTGCCATTTTTGAGTGGTTTTCTTCACTTCAATCCACTCAATTTATGAACTGGCCATCAAGGTATCACAGAGGTGAGGAGGTGTCAGACGACAACATGATCTAGTGTGACTGTGGGATTTAGACATTACGTGTAACTGATTGCCTGTACAGCATCATTTAGCTTTGTTCAATAACAGGCTCAATTGATATCTCTACAAAATATCTTTCTCGTTCCTCCTCCTGTTCTTGCAGTATGAGACAAGTCACGATCGCTCCAAATGCGGGGAGTTCTGTTCACAAGCCATGGTAGCGCTCTACTGGTCATTAACTAGGATAAAGCATGCTGTCACAGCAGGTGTCTGGCAACTTCTTCCCTGAAGGAGAAGGTAATAAACATTGTAGGCTTTGTGAACCAAGAAGCAAAATGGGGTTGTTTTGTATAGATACAAATGTAACTGTTTACACAATTTAAAAACCTCTTTAAGCCAGCAGGCAGGGGACCACATCTGGACAATGGGCTGTAGTTTGCCAATTTGCAGTACAGGATGGAGAGCAAGATTTCAGGTGAGTGAGGAGAGTCGGGCTTGAACCCTTGGTCACATATGGTTATGTGAACATGAGAAATCTGGAAGCAAAAACCCTGGTGGAGATCGGCTCCATCATGGAGGCTCCATGTCTGCTGTGGTTTGGATGGGTTTGTGCCTCAAAGGTTCAGGCAATGGAAGCTTGGTCCAGAGTGTGATAATGTGAAGAGGTGGTGGGAGCCCCAAGAAGTGGGCCCGAATGGAAAGTCATTAGGTCTTGCAAGCATGGCTGCCTTTGGAAGAGACTAAGGTAGTTCTCGTGAATCCACTGGCCATTGTGAAGGTGAGTCGTTATAGAAAGGGAAAGATTGGCTTCTTCCCACACACTGGTTTCCTGTCTCATGCAACTTCCCCCTGTCACATGCACTCCCACCATGATGCCAACTATGGTGAGGTGTTGTAGCTAGAGCTGGCCACGTGGTTCAGACTTTCAGCCTCCAGAGCTGTGAGCTAAGTAAACCTCTTTTCATTATAAGTCCACCAGCTCCAAGTATTTCTTTACAGTAACAGAAGTGAACTAGCACAGCTTCTAGGAGTAAGAATGCTGCCTGGCATTCCCTGTTTCAAAGCCAAAGGGCATTCCAGATCCTTGATCATGGTGGAAAAGCATTCGGCAGAGGAAAAGGACAGGAGCAGAGCACTGGACCTCCGGGAAACAGGCAGGGTGCTCAAGGCCCAAGTGAACACCACATTTACAGATGCTCAGTGCGTGGCCCACAGTTAAGGTGAAGGGACTTGGACCGTGGACCTCAAGCCAATGCAGGAAAGGTGGATACAGCCAAACTGCCCATTCAGCATCAGGGTCCAACTCAAGGTGCCTTTCGACAGGGTTCCAGTTATGGACCCTTTACTCCAGTGATACAGTAAGGACCCAGTTTCCCAATCAGGGTCTCAAGTGCCTTTCTGGGGGGGCATCTGTCCATGTGTGAACTCGTCTCTGCCTCACCCCCAACCTTTGGGAACGACATTTGCCAGGGATGGCATGCACTCTGCAGTTCATAGAACCGACCCACAGAACAAGGATGTGTCCTGGGCAAATACTAGTGATGTGCCCTTGAGAAATGCTGCTACTGAGGCACGCTGGTGTCTCTGAGCTGTTGGAAGGGGGAGGGAAGGGACAGCCTCATCACCTTTAACCCTGAAGGGGCTCACTTTCCTCATCTAATCTCCAAGATAACTACATGAGTCTTTTGTAGACAGGCAAATGTTTGCCAATCACTGGTTGTGTTACATGTGTCTTCAAGTAGCTCCCAAGATGTCCTTTCTTAAAGATTTATTTACTTATGTGAAAGGCAGAGTACAGAGAGAGAGAGAGAGAGAGAGAGAGAGAGAGGAGAGAAAGACAGGTCTTCCATCTGCTGGTTCACTCCCCAAATGGCCACAACAGCCAGGGATATGACAGGTGATGGAGCCAGGAGCTCCATCTGGGTCCCCCACGTGGATGCAGGGGCCCAAGCACTTGGGCCATCTTCCACTGCTTTCTCTGGCACATTAACAGAGAGCTGGATTGGAAGTGCAGCAGCCAGGACTTGAACCAGCACCACTATGGGATGCCAGCACTGAAGGCAGCTGCTTAATCAGCTACACCACAACTCTGGCCCTGAGATGTCCTTTTTAAAAAATAAATGAGATGCATCTTATATGCCATAAAGTGCACAAATCCCAAAGTACACCTCCATGGCATACATGTGTGTACACACCTCTACAGATACCAACCAGTGCTAGAGAAAGGATGTTTTCATCACTCCAGAAGGTCCCAGGGCCAACCATGGTTCACTCTGCATAGATTACTTTTGCCTGTTCTTTTTTTTTCAGATTTATTTATTACTTGAAAGTCTGAGTTATACAGAGAGAGAAGGAGAGGCAGAGAGAGAGAGAGAGAGAGAGAGAGAGAGAGAGAGAGAGAGGTCTTCCATTCACTGGTTCACTCCCCAGTTGGTCATAACAGCCAGAACTGCGTCAATCTGAAGCCAGGAGCCAGGAGCTTCCTCTGGATCTCCCATGCAGGGGCCCAAGGGCTTGGGCCATCTTCCACTGCTTTCCCAGGCCATAGCAGAGAGCTGGATCGGAAGTGGAGCAGCCGGGACTTGAACTGGCACCCATAAGGGATGCCGGCACTGCAGGCGGCAGCTTTACCTGCTACACCACAGCACCAGCCCCTGCCTGTTCTTAACTTCCTATATAAATGGCCTCACACAGTGTGAACTCTTCTGTGGCTCTCTTCCTTTGCTCTCCATATCCTTGAGATTCGCCCTGTTGTTGCCTGTACCAGCAGTTCACCCCCCCGCCACTTGTTATGGCTGTGTCAGGGCACACGTCTTTTTTAGGTGGAAAGGGATTTTTTTTTAAAATCTCACAATTATAGCAGAAGCTACCTAGCATCATTCTACTCCTTGTTATTTCTGCATTATTTCTGATCCAGATCCCTTTGCCAGCCTCACTCCCACGCTTGGGAAATTACAAAGTCAATTAGCTTTCAGCTACGTCGGGTTAGGGGGAGCCTGCTATTCCTAACAAGGACAAGGTCTTTGAGGGGGAAAGGCTTCTGTTAGCTTAATGTTTATTGGTGTCCTTATCTGTTCTTCAAGTCAAAATTCTGTGGGCTTCATTTTTAACCATTTTATCTACATAGAAAGTAGGAAGAAAGATGAACACTGAAATGCAGACCAGCGCCCCAACAAGCGAGCATGGCGCTTTAAGACCAAAAGCACACGCACTCTGCAAACATGACGTGGGGAGCAGAATGGAAAACCACTGAGTGTTTTCCTGGCCTCTTGCCATTCTGTGAATACTTAATTATATATATATATATATATATATATATATGTATATATATATATATACTTAAAGCCAACTGTTCTCACATTTAGGCCAATTTTTCTTGTGCTAATATGGTCCTTTCTTGTCTGCAGTCCAACACAGATTGAGATTCAAGAAAGATATATTCTATCCACAGTTTCATTTCACCCGTCATCTGTTCGTTTTCGACGAACGACAACCATTTATATGTCTTTAAATATTAATGTTGGTGCCAAAGAGTACAAAGCCAAAGCAGTGTTGGGAGCCCAAGCTGATGAAGAATTCCTGCAGAGTGCGAGCCGGGATGAAGTTTCTTCATGTTGCTGGGTTTGGCGTGCTAAAGCCCAGTGCTGGGGGTGCCCCACAGGGAGGAGCCGGAGGGAAGAGCAGCTGCCCGCAGTGTGCCACGTTAGGTGAGGGCCTCGCATGCTTTCTTGGTCGACAGCACCGCTTTAAAATGAACCAGGACCTGATTAGAAACCGGAAAGAAACTCCGGGAGCCGTGACTGCACACATACCCCGCCTTGGTCTGTTATTTATTGTCACTTACGTCACTGCACCTTAATCACACGTGTCGCCACTATCGGCCTTTGTATGTCCAAGTGCTTCGGGCTCATCAACCTCTATCCCATGGCTTGTCACAGTTCGGTTCTGAGATTACGCCTGGGAAGGGGGGTTGAGGAAACCCATTGCCACTTTGAGGGGTGAAAAGGTTAAATGAATTCGGCAAGTGCAGCAATTAGTTTGTGGAGGAGGA
Source organism: Oryctolagus cuniculus (assembly GCF_051225735.1). NCBI lineage: Eukaryota > Metazoa > Chordata > Mammalia > Lagomorpha > Leporidae > Oryctolagus > Oryctolagus cuniculus. Next base: position 142,945,787 of record NC_142867.1, on the reverse strand, counting down.
GACCCTGCCTCTTTCTTTCCTTTCTCTCCGGTTCATGCTGAAGGTCGCTCCAAGAAATGCACCAGAACAGCCGCCCCACCATGGAATATCATATAAAGGTTCATTAAAAGGCAGAATTTCTATTTTAATACAATTCAATAGTAATGTTTGTCTATAGAATCAGAATAAGGTTTCTTGGTTGATCATGGTGAATTGAGTAAAAATGACCAGCTAGGACAGCTGGCAATCTCTCTGCCAAAGTCTAAGCCCCTGAGGGCAGGGGCTTCCACTGCTCGGGTCACTGTCACATCTCTGCCACCTAACCAGTGCCTGACACGTGGTAGGCAGTCTGCAAGTGCTTGTTGAAGAATCAAAGAGGGGTGAACAAATGAAGGAAGGAGGGCAGGAAGGCAAGAATCAGGCTCGGAGAGCTGCAGAGGCATGCAAGGGCTGCACTGCCACACAACCTTGATGTTCAAGAGAGCCTGATCTGTAAGCCCATGCCTCTGTTAGTTAAGTCTTGGCATTTTCTCTTCACTGCCATTGGCAGTATGCACTGGGTGGGGGTGGGGGAGAAGTTGTCATTTCCCTAAAGAAACACCTTTAACAGGCCACTGGGATCACTGCATGAGACGGCAGCAGTGTTGTCATGGGTTTGGATGGCAGTGGCTGGCTAGGCCCTCTAAGTCCCAAGTAGCTGATGGCATATAATCCAGATTCACAGATCACAGCACACTAGAAGGCAGATTTCTCTTCTGTAAGATTTCTATTTATTTATTTGAAGGCAGAGTTACAGAAAGGCAGAGGCAGAGAGAAAGGGGTCTTCCATTCTCTGGTTCACTCCCCAAATGGCTGCCATGACCAGAGCTGTGCCAATCCAAAGCCAGGAGCCAGGAGCTTCTTCCAGGTGTCCCACATGGGTGCAGGGAACCAAACACTTGGGCCATCTTCCACTGCTTTCTCAGGTGCATTAGCTTAGAAGTGGAACAGCCAGGGCTCAAAATGGTGCCCATATGGGATGCCAGCACTGCAGGCACTGGATTTACCCATTACACCACAGCACTGGCCCCCAAACTCCACAGATTTTAAAGGTCTGAGAAGTCAAGAAGAGTCATTAAAAAGTTCATGGAAAACATGTTTTATGAAAAGATTATGCATGAATTCAACAAATTTTTGCACCAAAAAGAACTCCTCTTTATGCCCACTTTCCATGACCTTTTTGAAGTACCCTCACAGTTGCCCTGAGGATCTAATATCAAATGTCATCTTTTAAAAAATATATATATATATACCACTCAAATTTCTTGTGTTTCTCAAGACACACCATAGGAAAGGTAAAGCTGGCGGTTGATGCTCCTTTTTTTCATGCTTACAGCATACTCGATAAATATATCTGCTCATGACTATGCAAATAATTTATTTAAAGTCTAACTCACTTGTAAGAAAATTCTTGAATCACCTCTTGGTGTTCCAGGAACTCAATATTTTTCAATGCAAATATCAAACTCCTACTCAGATGTACCAAATGGAGAACTGGCTGCTTTGGAAGCATCTATTTATTTGGAAGTATAAAGGCCACACTCAGCGAGAAATGTACTTTATCTGATATTCCAAATGCCTCTTTGCTTAAAGATTACTCGAAATGGATACCAACACAGACAATGCAGCATTAAAATGAAGCATGGACCCCACATAGTTCCATTTCCCATGTCTACATTTTACAAAGTTGTGAGGCTCACAGCAGGGAGAAGGAAGAACCAACACAGAAGGAGCTTTGCTCTCTGGGAAGAATAAGATTGAGATGGGGGAGGTAGGCAGTAATAAACGATGCTGGAAGATTTTTCTTTTTATAATTTCTGTATAGCACTCCACTGCAACTCCACCCCTTTGCCTGTCAATCTACTACACTCACTTTCCCATGATGCACCTGTGTCTCATCCAGGACCAGGAAGGAGGAGACACCGTGATGGCCACAAGGAAGTTAAGTTCCAGTGGAGGTGCCTTAGTGCTCCCAGAAAGTCTCACTCACACTAAGCTCCATTCCCGTTTGGGTACCCAATCGGGGAACTCCCCTTTACCTCATAAAAGGAACGGGTACATGTGGGAGCGGCCCCTTTTGCTTTTTGGTTTATGGGTCCTTCTCTGGCCAACTCCAGTCTCGGTTCTCAAAGGCAGCTCCCTGGCCCATTCATGACTGGTGTCTCTCTGTATGGGACTACCCACATCCACACATGAATGTAGGCTTAACTCTCTTTTCAGTAAATCCTGCGCTCACTGGTGCACTGTGTTTATGCCTCTGCTTTGAATTCTTATCTCTGGTGGTGGTGGTGGGGCAAGAACTTGGAGTAAAAATTGAGATGATACGCTCAGAACAAGATGACAGGATGGTGGATGGTACCACCTAGTGTACCTTAATGCCTTTTTAAAAATGCATGCATGTGCCTTTCTTTCCCCTGAAAGTCTGTGTTCTTAAAATAGAGGCCACATTAGTGGGTCAACAGCATTTCCTTCTAACAGAAAAACTGCAGTATCCAAGTGTACCTGAAAGCTTATAATTTTCCTGGCCAGCCATTTTTAGGTTTATTCCTCTCATTGCATTAAAAATGGAGAGTAATTAAGGCAACTGTGGCTCGAGCTGGCCAAATTGGATTTTTCTTATAGCTTTCCCTTCATTTCACAATGATGTCATTAAATTTGGGCCATGAACTGCTAAGGACAGCCAGTTTCCACTGCAGTATGGGTCATGCAGGAATGCAAGGGAAATACACTGTAGAACGCCATAAAGCTTTAAAGAGCTACAATAAAACCGACCCGGAGGCCAAGCAGAACATGAGTATTTGCTTCTCCTTATAAACAGACTCCAAGAAATCAGAAGGAACGTAGGTGGGAGGAGACACCGGAATCAATGGCATGACAGTAAAGTAGGTGGGTATTTAATTTCTTTTAACTCCAGGCTCTTGTCATGCACAAAATACGCATTTTAAGTGTTGACAAAAGTAAGATGCACAAAGCGATGACATATCTTTAAAAGATAAGAAAGCAAACATGTGCGTGTGTGTGTGTGTGCGTGTGTGTGCGCGCCAGCAGATTTGCCTGAAAAGAGAAAGGGCGTGGAAGGAGAGACAGAAAGATCACCTGGCAGCCCCTCCAGCCATGGTCTTGGTGAAGGAGAGAGTCTCCCCCCACCTTCCCCACAGCCAGTTGTCCTAGTTCATGAGGTTAGGGCGTGCCTCTCCAGGCGTGGAGCTACCTGGGGATTCTGTGCCACCTCTGTAAATTCCAAGTGGAGCTCAGGGCATCTCTGCTTAAGTCCCAGATGACACGGATGCATTCTGGGTAAGGAGGCATTTTGATGGACAAGCAGGAGGACAGAATGATTTGGGAATGGTGGCTTGGCAGGTACTTTGAGCTCAACAGACTTAGGTTCACTCACTAACTCCCTGCCTGTTTATCCTACAGCATCACCCAGCCACTCCACAGCCCCGTTGGTCTGGCAGTCATCTCTTGGAGCCTTTACAGCCTTTACAGCCATGAGGGCCGCCTTCTCTTCTCGGCAGGCATTTTTCATTACAGGCCACTCTGAAGTCACAGGGCTGTATTATATGGCCACATGACACCCACTTAGGAGTAAGCAAGTCCAGTGTGTTTTCCTAATAGAGATCTATCTGTTAGTCAAAGAAGTTTCCTTTACTTGTCCCTGGAATTTGAAGAGTTCCGAGTTAGGCTAGGGTCCACTAATCAAGTTGTTTTTCCTACAAATGGTCTACTTGTAGTAGAACAGCCCCCATTGCATTCTCAAGTGCAAAATACTCAGCCTGATCCCTCTGCGATTGTTTCCATGCGTATGGGTAGCATTTGAGTCCTTATCCTCACCCAGACACAACTGCTGCATGGCTGCTGATCAAACTAACAGTACAGTTGTGCTGCAGTTTGAATGTTGCCTCCAAAATTCATGTGGACAAGTGACTGTCACTGTGACAGTGTTGAGAGGTGGCGCCTTTAAGAGGTGACTTAGATCATGAGAGTCCTGTCCTCATGGAGGGGTTGATGTCACGAGTGAGGGTGTGGGTTAATTATCTGGAGGGGTGGGCTTGTTACTAAGGCAGCTTCCTTTTGCCCTTTGTCTTAGGCACTCACTTACATTTCCCCTTGTTAGGCCCTCGCCAGATGTTGGGGCTCTTGGACTTCCCAGCCTCCAAAACCATGAACAACAAATTTTCTTCTTTATAAACGACCCAGTGTCTGGCATCCTGTTATCGCAACATCAAACAGAGATGTATTACCAGCCACCCAGCATGCACCCCTCATACCCACGATTGTGAGGCATGGTTCTAGGGGCTACAGGAGACATTGAGCAGAAAGCTGTAGGACCTGCTCTCGAGATGGTAAGCTAGATGCATATTAAACTGATGAACAAGACAAGACGATCTAGGAAAAGGGCAAAGAAAATACAGCAGTTTGAAGCATGATTGGAAGAGGAGAATGAGAGGAGACAAACATCTAGAGAGATAAAGAGAGTTTAGACAGATCAGGGAAGATGTAAAGTTTAGATCAAGGAAAGTGTAAAAGTTAAGGGCAGTAACCTTTAAAGAGGGGTAAGCAGAGAAAACTGACAAGATAGCAGGAGCTCTCAGTTTCAAAAAAAGTTGGCTATGTTCCACTTGAATACTGTCTGAAATGCTAAGCTAAAGCATTTAAATTGGTAGTTTTTTTTTTAGAAAACCATTTTCTTGAGGTAAGATTGACACATAAAAAGCTGTCCATATTTAGTAAATATATCTCAATTAATTTGGGAATTAGTATATGCCCGAGAAACCATCCCCAGTATCAGGGCTAGAAATACATCCATAAACTTGTTTTTATAGTCAGTGGGGGATTTAGATGATTTTTAACAAGGAACTAGCATCACTCTGGGCTATTTTGCCATAAGCAACACAGAAACCCACTGGACCCTTCTTAAACAATAAAGTGAATTTCTTTGCTTAATCAATAGAAATGTCCTCAGTCAGATACCAGTCTCAGGCGAGGCTTGATCCGGCTGTCCAAACAAGGACTCCAGGGCATTGATTCCACTCTGCCTCAGCTTCATCCTCAGACACTGCAGTGTCCCTGCTTCCCGATGGAACAATGACATAAGCCTCAGTCATTCTAGTGCTTTGCCCAAAAGTAGATAAAATCAGAATTTACCCCTTACCCCTGCATCCTTTCAAGAGATCAAGTCAGTCTCATGCCCTGGGTTGTTCCCCACCTCACCCCTGCCTTCTTTTCCAGGTTGGAAAGTCCGTGCCAAGCTTGGAAAGCCTGTATGGAGAAACTCACCTCTGTCCATCACCCCCATCCCACCTCCAGACCCTGAGCCCACCCTAAGATATTTAAGGCCTAGCTTGCTAGAGGACTGGGCCCTGGGCCATGTGTTCAGTCTGTGTGCACGCTGCCAGTGGGTCATCCACCTCTGCGAATTTATTTTCCCTGCATAAATTCACTTGGGCTCTGAGTTCATATCCTGTCTCCTCTCTGCTCTGTACCCCTTTTCCTTACACTTCCCATCCCACCCTCCTCACAGGCAGCCCCAGGCTGTCTACTTAGAGCAACAAAATAGCTGGAGCAGGCCGGCGCTGCGGCTCACTAGGCTAATTCTCCACCTGCGGTGCCGGCACCCCGGGTTCTAGTCCCAGTCAGGACGCTGGATTCTGTCCTGGTTGCTCCTCTTCCAGGCCAGCTCTCTGCTGTGGCCCGGGAGTGCAGTGAAGGATGGTCCAGGTCCTTGGGCCCTGCACCCCATGGGAGACCAGGAGAAGCACCTGGCTCCTGCCTTCGGATCAGCGTGCTGGCTGCAACGTGCCGGCTGTAGCGGCCACTTTGGGGGGTGAACCAATGGAAAAAGGAAGACCTTTCTCTCTGTCTTTCTCTCTCTCACTGTCTAACTCTGCCTGTCAAAAAAATAAGTAAATAAATGAAACAAAATAGCTGGAGCAACCCCAGGCCTCTCATCTCCTCCCCGCACCTTTCCTGAAGAAGAATGAGCATCTTTTCCAGGAGCTCCTATGGAAGAAGGAAGAAGTCTCAAATGGTTTCTGTGTCTCAATGGGTCGGACTGAGTTACTGGTTTACCTGGGAACTGATGGAGGAGCTGAGTAGACAGATGGAAAAAGCTAATTGATTTTTTAAAAAATATTCTAGTCCCGGTCGGGGCACTGGATTCTGTCCCAGTTGCCCCTCTTCCAGGCCAGCTCTCTGCTGTGGCCAGGGAGTGCAGTGGAGGATGGCCCAAGTGCTTGGGCCCTGCACCCCATGGGAGACCAGGAGAAGCACCTGGCTCCTGGCTTCGGATCAGCGCGGTGCACCGGCTGCAGCACACCGGCTGCGGTGGCCATTGGAGGGTGAACCAACGGCAAAAGGAAGCCCTTTCTCTCTGTCTCTCTCTCTCTCACTGTCCACTCTGCCTGTCAAAAAATAAAAAATAAAAGATTTATTTATTTGCAAGTCAGAGTTACACAGAGAGAGAAGAAGCAGAGAGAAAGAGGTCTTCCATCTGCTGGTTCACTCCCCAATTGGCTGCAACAGCAGGAGCTGCGCAGATCTGAAACCAGGAGCCAGGAGCTTCCTCCAGGTCTCCCACATGGGTGCAGGGGCCCAAGGACTTGGGCCATTTTCTACTGCTTTCCCAGGCCATAGCAGAGAGCTGGATTGGAAGAGGATCAGCCGGGACTTGAACCGGCACCCTTATGGGATGCCGGCACTGCAGGCGGCGGCTTTACCCACTACGCCATAGCGCTGGCCCAAAGATAATTGATTTAAGCCAGAGTCGACAGAGCAGGAAGTGGGGGCCAATCCTTCCCAAGCACAAGCCTGAGAATGAGAAAGGAGAGATTCCTTGAAGGAATCTCCAAGTACCACAGGGAAGAGAGGGATGGAGTATGAAGCCACGGCCAGACCAGGCTTATTCAGAAGAGCAAAGCCTGGGAGGCGCTCACTCCCAGGTGATCACAGAGAGCTGCCAGAGAACACGCAGCAGAGAGCGCGCCCCTTCCCTTACAGACTAGCGGTTTATATAGTATGAAGTGATGGGAAGGGGCTTGGGGGTCTGAGCTAAAGCTGGGCTGCCCAGATAGAGGGAGAGCTTGGGCTCGTTCTAAAGGTCCTGCGAGATCACAGTGTGAGCTGGGAGGGGGGTGGGCTGAGGCTGAGGCTGAGGCTGGACTCTGGGGTCAAGCTGCTGAGCTGCCAGAGAGAGTTTGGGAGGAGTGGGGCGAGCTCAGCCTGAGAGCTGGACTCTTCAGATAGTGGAGTGTCCAGCAGTCCAGGCAGGGCAGGGCAGTGCTGGTCAAGGCACGGTGAGGCTGTACTATCAGGGCAGAGGAAAGAGGGCCTGCTTGCTGTTATGTAGGTGAGAGGTCAACATGGACCTAGGGCTTTTTGTCCTTACTCCATCATCTACTAGAGGGAATAATATGATAAAAAGAAGGCTTATGTGATGGCCAAGCCCAGTTCATCAAACCACAAAATGGGAGAGGTGGGAGCTCCCCACCTAGCCAGCTACCTCCCCACCCTCCACTGGCCCTGCGGCCACGAAGCCTTAGAAAAGCACCCCTTGTTCCTCATAAACACAAGCAGAATTTCTCAAACAAAAAGAATCCTTAATTTTTAGTTGAAAATAAAGGAATTGGGGGCTGGTGTTGTGGCAGAGTGAGTAAAGTTGCTGCCTGTAATGCCCATATCCCATATGGGCCCCGATTTGAGTCCCGGCTGCTCCACTTCCAATGCACCTCCCTACTAATGAGCTGGGAAAGCAGCAGAAGATGGGCCAAGTGCTTTGGGTCCCTGTACCCATGTGGGAGACCTGGATGCCCGGTGCTGGTTGTTGTGGTCATCTGGGGAGTGAACCAGTAGATGGAAGATCTCTCTTTTTCTCTTCCTTTCTCTCTTTATTCTTTCAAAATAAATAAATTTTAATTTAAAAAAAAAGAAAGAAAGAAAAGAAATTATCTCAGTTCCAAGTTTCTTCTGTACACAGACCTGGCAAGAGAAGGTGGTAAGCATTCAGAATTCATGAGAAAAATGTGATTGCCTATGAAAACAAACAAGCAAACAAAAACCAAACTGCTTTGGTGTGCCAGTGTTCTTTTGTTTTAATTGTTGGGCTCAGCCCTTTGGCCCCCACTAAGCATTTTGACATTGACTTCAATAGGAAGAAGGAAGTTAGATTTTCAATAGAGGAGCTTTTCTTTTTTTTTTTTCTTTTCTTTCTTTTCTTGGTTGGGCTCCAACCCCTGCAGGCCGGAACCCATTGTGAACTACAAAGCATGAATTAGGAGCACACCCACCAAGCCTTGCCAGCTGTTTTTCTTTCTTCAATGAAGTCACAATGCCACAGTTCAATGCCACAGAAACAACTGTGATGGCTTAGTGTCTGTGTTGCCCGGTGTCTGGGGATGGAGGAGAGAAACAGGTGTCCCCCACCTGGCTTCTGATGTAGGAGCTTCCCACTGGCTGCATCTCCCATCAGCCCTTCACGTCTCTGCCGCTGGGCTAGTGCCTTCGCCCTTGCATGCAATCCTGGGATGGGGTGCAACTAAGCAAGGAGAGGAGGAAATCCTTGTAGGAAGGAGGAGGGCTGGCTGAAAGACAGACAGCAGTTCCAAAGAAGACAGTCTGACAGTGACTGGATACATGGCCCTTATAAAGTGCATCCGGGCTTGACGCGATTCTCTGACTCTAAGAAGGATTCCTTTGTGCTTGGGAGGCTTTTCATTCACGGGAGCGGGCTGGCCCGTAACAACCCTTGATTGGGAAGGAAAATGCAAGTTTAAGTCACAAAGGAAAGCAGAGAGCAAAACAGGCCTTCTATGCTCAGCCGTGTCCATTTGTACTCAGCTAACAGCTGGACCAGGGAGGGATTTACTGGCAGTCCTGTCTGGCAGGACACCCCCCTGGATTGAAGAATGTTGATGTGATGCTAAGACCAAAAGCTCTGCATTTCAAAGAAAGAGAAAGTCATCCTGTGTCCCCAGACAGGTGGAATGCCCGCCCTTCTCAAATGCAGCAGCTGATAAAGGATCCCTTAAAGAGAGCAGTGCTTGTCTGCAAAACGTGTAATGCAGATGGAGAGTGAAGTGCAGTGACAGGCAGTACATTGCTTAGTGCTCAAGAGACAAGCCCTGGGTACAGAGGGCAGAGAATGGGAGCCCGAGGAAGCCAGCAGGGCAGGGACGCATTTCTCCCTATGCGACTAGTTCTTGGGTCAATGCAATGGCTCTGGCACTTAAACAAATGGGTGCTACTTCTGAAATGATCCTGGACTTCCTTTCTCCCCTCTTCCTCTCATTCTTAGTTCTGAAGCATCTCTATGTGAGTCGGTTGACCCTCTCTAGGTAGCTTCTGTAGTCCTTAGAGCACAGAACAAGTGTAAGCAGTCCTGACGAATCTCTGAAAGCTCACCAAACAAATAATACGGAAACTACTGCTAGCTTTTTGACAGAAAAAAAAAAGAGTACTCTGGTCATATTTTTGTATCATGGTTGATGTTTATATTGTGTTTTTTTTTTAAGATTTATTTATTTATTTATTTGAAAGAGTTACACAGAGAGAAGGAGAGGCAGAGAGAGAGAGAGTCTTCCATCCACTGATTCACTCCTCAGTTGACCGCAATGGCCTAAGCTGCACCGATCGGAAGCCAGAGCAGATCCAGCAGCTTCCACTGGTTCTCCCACATGGGGGTAGGGGCCCAAGGACCTGGGCCATAGCAGAGAGCTGGATAGGAAGTGGAACGGCTGGGTCTCGAACCAGCGTCCATATGGGATGCTGGCACTGCAGGAGGCAGTTTTACTCGCTACACCACAGCGCTGGCCCCCTATACTGTTTTTTTGTTTGTTTGTTTGTTTGTTTGTTTTAATCAACATAACTTCACTTCGAGGCCAGCACAGCAGCTCTTGATGAAATCAGCAATCTTCATCTCGACCCCTCACCACTCTAAGTTCAATATTTTTTAAAGATTTATTTATTTATTTGAAAGGCACAGTTACAGAGGGAGTAGGGAGAGACAGTGAGAGAAAGAGAGAGAGAGAATCTTCCATCTGCTGCTTCACTTCCCAAATGACCATAATGGCTAGTGCTGTACCAGGTTGAAGCCAGGAGCCTGGAACTCCATCGGGGTCTTCCACATGGGTGGCAGGAGGCCAAGGACTTGGGCCATCTTCCACTGCTTTCCCAAGGACATCAGCAAGGAGCTTGATCGGAAGTGGAGCAGCTGGGACTCCAACTGGCACGAATATGGGACGCCAGCATTGCAGCAAGGTTAACCCACTGTACAACACCAGTCCCGGTTCCATTTTTTTTTTTAAAACAAGAAAAGATTTTTGTTCTTAATACTTTTTGTGGTTTCCATCAGATTCTGTGTGATCATTTCTCAACTTCTTGATTGTATTTATTTTCAAACATTTTCAAGGTGCTACAGATGGTTTCTTTCCTTCCTTTCTAAAAATGTATTTATTTATTTATTTGACACACACACACACACACACACACACACACTGGGAAGGGGGAAGAGCTTCCATCCATTAGTTCACTTCCCAAGGGCCTGTATTGACCAGGGACAGGGAACTCAACCTTGGTCATTCACATGGTTGACAGGAACCCAACTGCCCATGTCACCACCACTGCCTTCCAGGGTGTGTGTTAGCAGGAAGCTGAAATCAGGAGCCAGAGCCGGTTCCCTCATCCAGGCACCTGATCCAGGATGTGGGTGTCTGCACGATTGCACCTGATGCCCGTCCTATTTCTCAACTTCTTGACTTTAGACTATTTAGCAACTCTGAGAAGAAAACATTTCAGTTTACATTTGTCTATCCCATCTCTTCTCCCCCTTCTCCCATGCTTAATATTTAGATGATAATTATTAGAGCTTCCATAGGTAATCTTTCTAACCACAAATAATATACAGTCGGCCCTCCATGTACACAGAGTCTGCATCCAAGGCAGGGCAGGGGGGTCTTCACCCAGGGATCCAACCAACCACATATTGAAAATGTTTGGAAAACAAAATTGTATCTATAAGGAACACATAGACTTTCTTTCCTGCCTTAAACAAAACAGCATGACAATTATTTCCACACTGTTTGTATTGTATTAAGTATCATGGGTAAGGAGGAAGGAGGCTTTTAATGCAACAATTAAGAGGCTGTGTGTGCTGGGACCGGCGCTGTGGTGTAGCGGGTAAAGCTGCTACCTACAGTACCGGCATCCCAAATGGGCACCGGTTCAAGTCCCAGATGCTCCTCTTCCCATCCAGCTTTCTGCTATGGCCTGGGAAAGCAGTAGAAGATGGCCCAAGGCCTTGGGTCCCTGTTCCCGTGTGGGAGACCCGGAAAAAGCTCCTGGCTCCTTGCTTTGGATCAGAGGCAAACTGGGGAGTGAGCCAGCAGATGGAAGACCTCTCTCTCTCTCACTGCCTCTCCTCCTCTTTCTGTGTAACTCTGCCTTTCAAATAAATAAATAAATCTTTAAAAGAGAGAGAGAGAGAGAGAGAGAGAGAGAGAGACTGTGTGGGACCCTCACATCCTATGTCAGAGTTGCCTGGGTTTGAGCCCTGCCCTGTTAAAGCACAAGCTGGGAAGCAACAGGTGATGGCTCAAATAGTTAGGTCTCTTGCTACTCATGTGGAAGATCTGGACTGAGTTCCTGACTCCTGCCCAATGCCCCCACACCCCAGTCTTTCAAATATGAAAACTATAAATGAATGTTAAACAATAAAGCACGCAGGAGGAGGATGTGTGTAGGTTATATGCAAACTTGATGGCATTTTATGTAAGGGAGTGGAGCACTTGCAGATTCTGGTCTCCATGGGGAGTCCTGACAGAAATCCCCCATGGAGGGCCGGCGCCACAGCTCACTAGGCTAATCCTCCGCCTGTGGCACCGGCACCCCGGGTTCTAGTCCCGGTCGGGGCACCGGATTCTGTCCCGGTTGCTCCTCTTCCAGTCCAGCTCTCTGCTGTGGCCCGGGAGTACAGTGGAGGATGGCCACAGCTGCACCTGCATGGGAGACCAGGAGAAGCACCTGGCTCCTGGCTTCGGATCAGTGCACCGCAGCAGCCATTGAGGGGTGAACCAATAGAAAAGGAAGACCTTTCTCTCTCTGTCCACTCTGCCGAAAGAAAGAAAGAAAGAAAGAAAGAAAGAAAGAAAGAAAGGAAGGAAGGAAGGAAGGAAGGAAGGAAGGAAGGAAGGAAGGAAGGAAGGAAGGAAGGAAGGAAGAAAGAAAGAAAGAAAGAAAGAAAGAAAGAAAGAAAGAAAGAAAGAAAGAAAGAAAGAAAGAAAGAAAGAAAGAAAGAAAGAAACCCCCCATGGATACCGAGGGACAGCTGCACTCTAGGTGAATATGGTTATAATATAATAAGTACTGGCCCTGGCCCTCACAAGATGAGGATGCGCACACGGGCTCCCTGGACTTGTCTCCACCTTCCTCCCACTGCCCCATGTCCCCTCCTCTGGTGCTCACACTCTTGACGCTGTCTCACTAAGGTGCGTCCTACTTCTCCACTAAGTCTCCTGTGGTTTGTCTGGAGGAGACTAGCTCTGTGGAAGCTCAGCACCCAGAGACTGCGCAGCAGCTCTCACTCTTGGTTACTGAGGAAAACCAAAGGGTGTCTCCAAATTCAGCTACTTTCCCAAGTATTCCTTCACAGAGGCACTTGTCTTATTGAGAGAGACAAACAAAACAGAGGGTGTTAGCATCCGACTCATTTCCCTGTTTAAGATAAAACTTTGTGGGGAGGGCGGCGCTGTGGTGTACTGGGTAAAGCTGCCACCTGCAGTACCTGCATCCCATATGGGTACTGGTTCCAGTCCCGGCTGCTCCTATTCCAATCCAGCTCTCTGCGATGGCCTGGGAAAGCAGTAGAAGATGGCCCAAGTGCTTGGGCCCCTATACCCATGTGGGAAACTCGGAGAAAGCTTCTGGCTCCTGGCTTCGGATCGGCCCAGCTCTGGCTGTTGCAACGTTTTGGAGAGTGAACCAATGGATGGAAGACCTCTCTGTGTTTCTCCTTCTCTGTCTGTCCCTCTACCTCTCATACAAATAATAAAATCTTCAAAAAAAAAAGTGTGTTAATCAACACTAACAATGCTACTTGACTGATTTTCTAAATATATAAGACTCAAATCTAGCTTTTTTTTTAACTAATGGAGATCTAAATGTGACTTAAGTTAATGGGAAAATAAATTTTCTTTTTTAAAATATAAGTTGAAAAACTTGCATTGTAACTAGACATTTCTTGATAGTTAATAGAAAACAAGTATCATATTACTTAAATCTTAAGTAATTGCTGTAGTACAGCAACAGTAAGCTTTCTCTGAATGACTACTGAAATGCCAACTTTCCCAGTGTTCCTGAAACGTTCTCAGTCTTAGCACCAAAAATCCCATGTTCTAGCAAACGCCTCAGTCCTGGAAAAACTGAGATGATTGGTCAGGCTGCACACAGTAACCCTGGCAACAGTACTTTTCCTCATTGCAGCCAGCTGATAGGCTAAGTGACTGAGATAGCTTCTAAAATGTAATCCTCATAATAATCAGCATATTAGTTGGTAACATAATCCCCATCTTAAAGATAGGAAAACTACAGCTTGACCAAGTTAAATAACTTTCTGACATCCACATGACCAACAAGTGGGGTAGTTACGATTTAAACCTAGAAGGCAAGCCGGCGCCGCGGTTCACTAGGCTACTCCTCTGCCTTGCAGCGCCGGCACACCAGGTTCTAGTCCCAGTCGGGGCGCCGGATTCTGTCCCGGTTGCCCCTCTTCCAGGCCAGCTCTCTGCTGTGGCCAGGGAGTGCAGTGGAGGATGGCCCAAGTGTTTGGGCCCTGCACCCCATGGGAGACCAGGATAAGTACCTGGCTCCTGCCATCGGATCAGCGCGCCGGCCACGGCGGCCATTGGAGGGTGAACCAACAGCAAAAAGGAAGACCTTTCTCTCTCTCTCTCTCTCACTGTCTCACTGTCCACTCTGCCTGTCAAAAAATTAAAAACAAAACAAACCTTAGAAGGCCAGTGCTTTAGGTTAAGTTTCTACCCGCGGCACCAGCATCCCATAATGGCCACCGGTTCGAGTCCCAGCTGCTCTACTTCCAATCTAGCTCCCTGCTGATGTACCTGGGAAAGCAGTGGAAGATGGCTCAAGTGCTTGGGCCCCTGCACCCTCGTGGGAGACCCGGAAGAAGCTCCTGACTCCTGGCCTCTGGCTTCAACTGCCCCAGGAGTTTCTTCCAGGTCTCCCATGTGGGTGCAGGGGTCCAAGCACTTGGGCCATTTCCACTTTTTTGAAAGGCCACTAGCAGGGAGTTGGATCAGAAGTGGAGCAACCGGGACATGAGCCGACTCCCATATGGGATCCCAGCGTCAGAGGTCGCGGCTTTACCCAGTAAGCCACAGGGCCGGCCCCTCCTTCTGATTTCTTTCATCGAACAAGTATAAGCGTGTGAACGTTTTAAAGGGAAATAACTGGGCATCAACATTATAGTCTTGATTTAGCTCCTTTTGATTTTTTTGGTTTGTTTCCTAATCTGAAAAATCATTAAAGGGGACTCATTTGTCTTCAGATAATAATGTTAAAAAAAAAAAACTGCACTGATGTAGTTCAGTTTCAAGGACTCTCAGTTGCTTAGGAATGGACTAAATGATGTAAAATCACCTGCAAAAATGTCTTTGATTTGGTGGATTTTATGTTGAGAAATACATTTTTATTATTTAAAATTTCATTTTCCATGAACCTTTTCAAGTCGCTTATTTATCTGGGAGGTACTAGGTGGAGGAATCAGAAAAGGCAAGGATCCAACAAGGGGAATGTGCCTGGTGTGTCAGAGTTATGTTATGGAAAATGGTGACTGTTGAGTTAATTAGAGTTGAAGTCGCTGCAGTTTGAAATCACCCAGGGAATAAAAAATATATATATGGAGAGAGAGAGAGAGAGAGAGAAATGCATTAGTTCCCCCCTCTGCCCCCCCAGAGATTCCAGAAGCCCAACCTGAGTATCAGACGATTTTTGTCTGTGATCAAGTTAAAAGTTCTGATCCAGAGAAATAGTGAAAGCCCCAGTGTAAGAGGTAGGTGATGTTTCAGGGCGAGCTTTGTTCACTATAAAAATATCTGAGACTGGGTACTTTATAGAGAAAAGAGGAGGGCAGGCATGTGGCGTAGTGGGTAAAGCCACTGCTTGCAGTGCCGACATCCAATATGGGCGTCAGTGCAAGTCCCAGCTGCTCCACTTCCGATCCAGCTCTCTGCTGTGGCCTGGGAAAGCAGTGGAAGATGGCCCAAGTGCTTGGGCCCTTGAACCCATGTGGGAGACTCAGAAGAAGCTCCTGGCTTCAGATCGGCTCAGCTTCAGCCATCTGAGTAATCCAGCAGACAGAAGACTTCTTTCTCTGCCCCTGCCTCTCTGTAGCTCTGCATTTCAAATAAATAAATAAACCTTTTAAAAAGCAAACAAAAACAAAAAAATGAATAAAGAGGATATCTGGCTCACAGTTGTGCTCAAACAGCAGAGTACTGGTGTCTGGTGAGGGCCCCATAGATGTGTCACAACAGATGGGCAGGTGCATGAGGAAGAGAGAGGTCATGAGCTGAGAGAGGAAGCAAGGTTCCAGGGAGGGGCCAGGGGCCCTCTTTTATAACAACCTGCTCTGGTGGCAACTGCTCCACTCCTGGGGGCCTGAGCCCACTCCGGGCGACCAGTATTAATCCCTTCATGAGGACAACCATGACCCAGTCACCTTCCACCAGGTCCCGCCTCTGGGAAGTCCCACCACCATTCAGTACTGTTCCACTGGAGACCAAGCTTCCAGCACATGAACTTTGGGGGAAACAAACCATACTCTAAGAATCCATTGGCTATGCTTTGCTTTTCATGTTCTTTAATTAAGACTCAACAATGACTCTGACTATGTGTGGCTCCACATGTTCCATCCCTGGTGCTGGAAAGAGGAGGCCAAGTGTCTTCATGAGTACATACTTTGGGGCTTCCTTCTACCTCCCTCTCCTATCTGCTCTCAGAAGTGGAACTCATCATTAGCTAGTTCCCAACACCAAGGCTAAGCTCCCAAAGCCTGCCACGGTCATGGTGGTGACCCTGCCTCTAACTGCCAACTCCCTCACTGATTTTTGCCTGGGTCAATTCTACTTCTAGGGGACATCAAGATCTTGGAGGTTGAAGGATAAGTGGGGAGGTGATCATCCATCTTCCCTGTTGTTCTCTTTCTGGGAAGGCATCTGGCAACCATTCTCCTACGCTCTCAGGAGCAGCCCTGAAATTCTCTTTCTATTGATGGGAAAATGCAAGCAAAAATCAAAGTAATAATCAATGTCACTTAGTGAATTAGTGATGGAGACAGGAACAGAATCCAGACTTTCTAACTTAGAGATCCCGGCTTTTAAGTCTCAATGACGCTTTTAATTTTAATCCAGCTGTACAGCATTAATAAGGCTTTGACGAGACCCAGGTCTGTATTTCTGTAGAGTTAACATATTTGATATTTACATCGGTTATTTGTTGTCTGTTTAATAAGTTTTGTTTGTCATCCCAGATGCACACTATTTGGCAGTGTATAATCACATGCGATTGTTTACACCGCTGACCGCTCTCTTTCATGTCTTGCCAAGAAGAGCTTGGTGCAAACTAGCTGTCTGCAGCAGCCACACTGAGTTAAGCCTTTAAAAGGGGCTAATCGAGCCTATATAAATAAACACAACGATATGAAAAAGAACTCCATATACATTTACTACACTGCTGGCCGGCTGGCACTTAGGCAGACTTTCCGTCCCCTGGAACAGACAGGATTAAATCCGACTCAGGACAGTAATATCCATGCAATGATTCCAGAGAGTTCTTGAAGTTTTAATTTACAGCCCCATCCAACCCCCTTCACCACCACCCCTGCAAACACACACACACACACACACACACACACACACCCCAGAACATCCTTTCAGAGGCAATTGGTTTCAATCATGTGGTTAACAAAGCCTCAGCCTGGCTTTTGTTTTCAGAGAAAATGGTCAATGGAGTACATTTCATATCTGCTCATTAGATTGCCCGTGGACAAGTCATGATGATCGGGGACTGAGGATGATTTGATTATCTTTTAAATTTAATAAAGCAAGTCAATAAACGGTCATCCACTCACCACTTAAGCATGTGGAAGAAACTAGAGCATAAAGGAAGCGTTCAACTTGCTGTGAAGCAATTCTAGGTGTACCTTTCTCTGGTGGCGGTGACAAGGGTTCCGTGCCATAGTCTTTGTGTATGAAAACAGTACGAAACATTGTAGGAATTTTAGAACTGACTGAGAATGACTGAGTAAGCAGTTGAGAAAAAGTGAATTTTACGTTCTTCCTTTCAGTAAATGTTAACATGGTCAGTGTGTCAGGGTCCACGCAGAGTGTCATAGGCCATGGAAGAAGAGTTGTAAAGATGCAAAAAGCCTATGTCTTTGCTCTTCAAGAAGGAATAATTTAGGATATTTTGCCTTCTTTATGCCTTTGTTCAAGCTGCTTCCTCTAGTAAAAAGCTCTCCCTGGCTACCATGGAACGGATGCACATCCTTTAGAGCTATTTTTTTTTTTTTTTTTTTTTTTTTTTTTTTTTGACAGGCAGAGTGGACAGGGAGAGAGAGAGACAGAGAGAAAGGTCTTCCTTTGCCGTTGGTTCACTCTCCAATGGCCGCCGCGCCCGGCGCGCTGCAGCCAGTGCACTGCACTGATCCGATGGCAGGAGCCAGGTGCTTCTCCTGGTCTCCCATGGGGTGCAGGGCCCAAGCACTTGGGCCATCCTCCACTGCACTCCCTGGCCACAGCAGAGAGCTGGCCTGGAAGAGGGGCAACTGGGACAGAATCCGGCGCCCCGACCGGGACTAGAACCCGGTGTGCCGGCGCTGCAAGACGGAGGATTAGCCTACTGAGCCGCGGTGCCGGCCTAGAGCTATTTTCAACCGCTGTTCTGCCTCAACCCTTACTTGTGGCTAATGCCTTCTGTTTTGAATTCTGCATACTTAGATGTAAACCTGCTTATTCCACAATGCCTTGAGGGCAATGAGAAGATCTTGTCTATCTTTGTACCCTCTGCTTAGCAACAGCCACTTCCAATAAACATCTGTTGGATCCATGAGAGCAAATGCATGAACAACATTAATATTTTCTTTGAAAAATGATAAGCTATTTTAATATACTGTTGGCATATTTAAATTTAATTTCTCTGACGTAGTACTGGAAGGATCTTTAAACTTATCCACATTGCTCAGTTAATGCCAGAAAGGTTTATGTTTGCTAAAATCCTGAGTCCATTTCACCTTTGCGTTATAAAAGAGGAGGGTACAGTGCAAGGCTCAGATTTGAACCAGCATATATAAAGCCATCAAGCTCAGTTTCTCTTGCTGGGGAATGCCCACGACGACACGGCATGTTTTGGACCAAGTTAGACATGCACCCTTGCTCCATTTCTGACTGCTCTATTTCTCAGCCCTTAGCCACCGTTTACTATCTTCCAAGGGGCCAAAATTCATTCTTCTAGATTGCGGCTTGACCACTCTCTGTTATAACTGCATTACTTGTTACTGTTTATCACAGACTAAGGGGACCGGAGTGGACAAAGAAAACAATGTACAGTGACCGACACCAGGATGTCACTCTAGAAAAACCTTGGGGTCAGGATTCAATCACAGCCCTCTAGGATGGGTAAGTGAAAAGTCTCTCCCTGCTCCCCTGCCGTTACGTCCCAGTCTCGCAATTTACATGAGTCCCAGGATTTCTTGGGTAGGGTTGCTGGATAAAATATAGATTGCCAAGTTAAATTTGAATTTTGGAAACAAGGACAAAATTTTTTATGGTATGTCTAAAATACCACATGGGATATACTTGTTTTTACTTGCTAAATCTAGCAACCCTATTCTTGGTGCTACATGCCATTTACGGTCCTCATGGCTAAATTAGTTGATTTGTCATTTTGGGTTGATTTAATCTCTGATTTAATCTCTGGAGAAAGCTTTATTCACCAGACAGAAACTGAAAAAAAAAAAAAAAACAACTCAACTTCATTAAGGACATAACATCAAACTCGATCAGATTCCTGTATTTACAAACTTTATTTTATTTACTGCTAAAACAAAATTAAATAATTCTGAAAGGCTGACAATGAATGACGGTTGGCTTCTGGCACACTCTCTCCTGATCCTTAGATCCACTCACTGCCCAGGGCCAAGCAGCAGTCGTAATGGCAGAGGCCGCTACCCCAGAGTTACCGAAGTACCACTAAAGGAAAAAACAGCCCTCTACTTGTATTTCCTGATTCATCAGTTTTGGCTTTATTTATTAAATTTCTGCTCAAACTGGAGATTTACTTTTTTTGGCTATCCTCATTCTTTCTTTCTACTTTCATTACTACATTTAGTGGAGTGAAGAATCAAGTGTTTGTATCATTAAGATCATACATACATTCATACATATGCATACATGCAATACATGTAATACATGTGGTTGCCTTTCCTTTTTTATTATTTTTTTAAGAATTAAAAATTTCTGGCCGGCGCCGTGGCTCAATAGGCTAATCCTCTGCCTGCGGCGCCGGCACACGGGGTTCTAGTCCTGGTCGGGACACCAGATTCTGTCCTGGTTGCTCTGCTTCCAGTCCAGCTCTCTGCTGTGGCCCAGGAGTGCAGTGGAGGAAAGCCCAGGTGCTTGGGCTCTGCACCCCATGGGAGACCAGGAGAAGCACCTGGCTCCTGGCTTCGGATCAGCGCGGTGTGCTGGCCGTAGCGGCCATTAGGGGGTGAACCAACGGAAAAGGAAGACCTTTCTCTGTCTCTCTCTCACTGTCCACTCTGCCTGTCAAAAAAAAAAAAAAAGAATTAATAATTTCCTTGTTTTATCACTTATATGAAATCTGCTTTTCATGTAAACTTAATTATGTGCACATGTTCTAGTACAGTGCAGTTCAAAGTATGGTCTCAAAAACCAACAATATCACCATCATCTGGGAACTTATTAGAAATGCTAGAAAAATTGACTATCTACCTGAAAAATTTTTTTTGAATTTTGACCCATACACCTCATACTCTTTACAAACACTGACTTCAAATGTCTCATCTACCTATAAGTAATGCCTAAAATCACAAGGCTTCTAGAAGAGGGTGTAGGAGAAAACTCTCTATATCCAGTTTGTTAGATAAAGATTTCTTAAACAACACTCCAAAACTATGATTCATGGAAGAAAAATATTTGACAAACTGGACTTTACCAAAATTAAGAACTTAGGCTCATTTAGAAACTGTTTAAAACAATGAGAAAATAAGTCACATAGTGGAGAAATATTTTAAAAATATATATTTGATAAAAGACTTGCATACACAATATGTTTGCACGGTGGCAAAGTGGATTAAGCTACCACATGCAGCGCTGGCATTCCATATGGGCGCCAATTCAAGTCTTCCAAGCTACTCCCTGCTAACGGGCCTGGGAGAAGCAGCAGAAAATGGCCTAGGTGCTGGGGCCCCTGCACCCATGTGGGAGACCCGGATGGAGCTCCTGGTTCCTGGCTTTGGCCTGGCCCAGCCCCAGCTATTGTGGCCATTTGGAGAGTGAACCAGTGGATGGAAGATTTCTCTCTGTTTTTCTCTCCCTCTCTCTGTAACTCTGCCTTTCAAATAAACAAACTTTAAAAAAAAAAAAAAAGAATTCTCAAAAGTCAGTAATAAGGGCTAATGCTGTGGCATAACAGGTTAAACCAGCACCTGCAGTGCCAGCATCCCTTATCATCCCATATGGTTGCCAATTTGAATCTTTGGATCCAGCTCCCTGCTAATGCACCTAGTAAAACAGCAGAAGATGGCCCAAGTGTTTGAGCCCCTGCACCCACGTGGGAGACCCAGAAGAAGCTCCTGGCTCCTGGCTTCAACCTGGCCCAGTCCCAGCCTGGGCCACTTGCAGCCATTTGGGAGTGAATCAATGGAAGGAAGATCTCTCTCTGTCCCTCCCACATCTCTCCCTATAGCTCTGCCTTTCGAGTATATAAAATAAATCTTTTTTTTTTAAAGATTTTATTTATTTGAGAGGTAGAGTTACAGAAGTGAGAGGAAGAGACAGAGAGAAAGGCCTTCCTTCCATTGGTTCACTCCCCAAAATAGCCACAATGGCTGGAGCCGGTTTGAGTCCTGGCTGCTCCCCTTCTGATCCAGCTCTCTGCTAATGGTTTGAGAAAGTGGAGGAAGATGGCCCAAGTCCTTGGGCTCCTGCACCCATGTGGGAGACCCAGAAGAAGCTCCAGTTTCCTAGCTTAGGTCTGGCCCAGCCCAAGCCATTGCAGCCATTTGGGGAATAAACAGTGGACAAGATATCTCTCTCTCTCTCCCTCCCTCCCTCCCTCTCTCTCTTTCTCTCTCTCTCACCTCCTCTCTCTGCTACTCTGCTTTTCAAATAAGTAAAAAAGAAATAAACAAAAATATCTTTAAAAAAAACCCTCAGTAATAACATCCTAATAGAAAATGGGCACAGGGGCTTGGCTCTGGGGCATAGCAGGTAAAGATGGCCACCTGCAGAACTGGCATCCCATACCAGCACTTCTTTGAGTCCTGGCTTCTCTACCTCCAATCTGGGCATAATGGTAGGATGTCACAGGTATATATGTCAAAAATATCAAGCTTTACAGTTTAAAAATGTGCAGTATGTGGCCAGAGTTGAGAGGCAGCAGATTAAGCCACTACCTACGAGGTCAGAATTCTATGTCGCTGGTGGATGTCCTGGTTGCTCCACTTCTGATCAAGCCCCCTGCTAATGGCCTAGGAAAGCACCTGAAGACAGTCCAGGTGCTTGGGCCCTGCACCTGCGTAGGAGATCTGGAAGAAGCTTCTGGTTCCTGGTTTCAGCCTGGCCCAACCCCAGCCATTGCGGCCATTTGGGGAGTAAACCAGCGGATAGAAGATATCTTTTTCTCTGTCTCTCCTTCTCTAACTTTGCCTTTCAAATACATAGATAAATCTTTAAAAAAATGTGCAGTTTGTTGTATATCAATTCTACCTTAGAAAGCTGTTATAAAATTAAGCAGTAACTCACAAGCATGGTGTCACTTAATCCTGAACTTCACAGTGGAGGTGAGGGGTGGATTGTTTTTGTAACTATTAGAAGGATCACTGTATTGTTAAATGAACAAAATAGCAAAAAATGTTCATGGAAAGAGCAATGTAAATTGAGAAAAGTTATTTGATGATTTGTTTGATCAACAACAATGCAAAGTGCAAATTTTTCAAGACAGGAAATTAAAACCACAAGCGTTTTCTGTGTTTGCTCGGAGGTATCCCTGCCGCACCCTTCCTTGTATTGATTTGATGGTACACATTGTCACCTACATCGGTTCTTGTTGCTCAGTACAATGTGTTTCATTTTTCAGTTGTTTTGCAATTTGAACTGTGATGTAGCCATTTCTTCCCAGGAAGTGTCTATCAGTTGACTATGATGCCAACAGAAAACTCTCCCCCACAATCTCTCAATGTCTCTACATCTCTTTTTTGTTTTGTTTTGTTTTGTTTTTGACAGGCAGAGTTAGACAGTGAGAGACAGACAGAGAAAAAGGTCTTCCTTCCGTTGGTTCACCCCCAAAATGGCTGCCACGGCCAGCGCTGCGCCCATCCGAAGCCAGGAGCCAGCTTCTTCCTCCTGGTCTCCCATGAGGGTGCAGGGCCCCGAGCACTTGGGCCATCCTCCACTGCCCTCCCGGGCCACAACAGAGAGTTGGACTGGAAGAGGAGCAGCCAGGACAGAATCCAGTGCCCCAGCTGGGTCTAGAACCCAGGGTGCTGGCACCACAGGCAGCAGATTAGCCAAGTGAGCCGCGGCACCGGCCATCTCTACATCTCAAGCATCTTCATGAATTGTCCCTAGTCTCTCTTCTTTGCTGCTTCCACCTCTGATGATCTGAGATGTATAGGAGAGGTTGGATAGATTGGTTCATGATCACTGGTTTGTGCCCTTTGTCCCACTACATCTTTCATGCTATGCCATTGTCATGACTCAAGAATAACTGGTTTAGCCCAGGTTTGCTGCAGAATTAGGTGATTCTAGAAAAGTCTCCCCATTGTGATCACAAATAATCTGGATTCTTATGGGACACTAACCATTCCCAAAACCGTACTACAGTTGGTATGAGAATAGTTTGAGATGACAACACTTTCCCTCCACTAAGAGTACCTTGCACTCTACATGCTGAGAATTCTGGTGAGGTGAACTCACTCACTGAAATGTATGTCACCACCTCAGGACTCTGGTATCTCAGCACACCAGGAATACTGACAATATGCTGGGACATTCTAGAAGTCTGTGTGTCCATACACAGACAGAACTATACCAACGTGTTTCTAATGAGAGCTATGAGGCTTATTTGGATAAAACTCAGAAAACAGTAGAAGTGCAGGACTGGAGGAATCAGAGGGTCTTCAATCAACTGTGTAGCAAAATGGACTTCATTCTGGAAGTTGGCAAGTGTCTTGGTCCATTTCCTGTTGCTCTAACAGAATACCACAGACTGGATAATTTACGGAGAAAAGAGTTTATTTCGCCTCATGGTTCTGGAGGTTGGGAGGTCCAAGAGCCTGCACCAGCACCTGCTCAGGAGCTGGTGAGAGCCTCACATTCCCCCATAACATGTAGAAGGGCAGCAGGGGTCACGTGGCAAGAAAGGAAGCAAGAGAGAGCTGAGGAAGACAAACTCACCTTTTATAAGAACCCATGCTGGTGACAGCTAACCAACTCCCCCAAGAACTGCATTAATCCCTTCATGAGGAGGGCGCCCCATGGCCCAAACACATCCTAAAGACTCCACTGCCTCCCTACTCTACTACAGTGGGGACTAAGCTTCAGCATGAGTTCTGGAGGGAACAAACCGCATGTAGGCCGTAGCAGCAAGGCTCAAGCCAAGTCTGTGCAGCAGATTATAGTGGTTAAGAACGGTTTTAGTCTGAGTCTCTCCCAAGGCAGATGGGAAGTTTTCCCTGAGGATGGCAGAATGTGTCTAGAAAACCAAAGTAGTTCTGCAAACCTTATGAAAAATGCAGGTAGGATTCCATACCATGCCATTGGACTTACATCTTTTTTAAAAAGCCATGAAATGTGCGCTGCTTTTAAAGATTAAAGTTACTGCTCAAACTATAACCTGGGGCACAAAGTCCGCCCATGATAAGTCTGCCAATATTATGGCCTTTTAAACTGAAAATATGCAATGACAAATGTTGAAATTATGGCTATAGCCAGGGATTTGGCAAGCTTTCTTTCACATCTTGATAAATTATCCAAACACTAAGCAGCATTTGTGTTCAACTAAGATAGAACTAGAATTAATAGGGTAATGTCATCCAAAAGTGTATATGATTAATTCTTAACGGCATGACATTATTTCCCCTGGTGGAGATGTTTAATATCCTGGAAGAGTAATACATTATGAAATAAGTGTTATTGCTGTATCATACCCCTACAGAGGGCTGCCTTTACACAAAATTGTGATCTTTCTCTTTCTGTCATTTGTTCCTAGTCCTTCTTTAGAACTGTTACCTTCTGACTAACGTAATGGACCAAAAAGTATCATAAGTGGATCTTTTGTACCTACTGATACAAGGCCATTACATGCTCATTAGACAGATCTTATAATAAAAGAATTTAGGGAGACATTCTCCAACCACTATTAAGAAAGACAGTGAACTGTATTTGTTAAGAGCTGTCTTCGTTTAAGTTCCTGCCAAAACAGACCCCAAGACAAGAATTTATGTAGAAGTTGATCTCAGGAAGCAGAGAGTCAGGGATTCAAGATAAGCCAAGGAGAAAAACTAACAAAGAGTAAATTAGGGACCTAGTTACTTCTGTGGGCAACTGAGACTCAATTCTGGGGACCCTGAGACAGAGTCTGTGGAACAAATCTCAGAGCCATGTGGGTGAGGGGTAAAGAAGCTGGGCTCTTTATGTCCCAACTTCTGTCCTCATTGTTTGAGTGTCACTTCCAGGAGGTTAAATTCTCATGTGTAAGTCAAATAGCTGCCAGTGGCTGGCAAGGTCTTAGGCAGGGTTATCTGAGAAGCCTGGGGGGGCATGTGAGATGACTTCTCAGGTGGGCCAAGCGGAGCTCGGTGAGACAGCAACTGCACCTGCTCCAGGAACTCTGATTCTGGTTAGGCAGACCGTGGCTCTGAAACTGACTAGCTGTTTGGTCTTGGACAAGTCACTTAACCTCTCTAAGCCTGGATTTCTCCATCTGGGATGGCAATAACAATAGTAATAGTGATTAGCACCTATCAGTGATTGCTCCATACCCAGGGTTGCTGCAGGGCTTACACAGGAGGTGCATTTCCATAGTAAGCATACTGCCCTTTCTGTCTTACAAGAAGGTATGCTTATACATCTCATGATATGTGATGTACACAAATCTTTTCCAGTCACATGTGCTGCAAATGTGTCCCTTCATCTTGTAATTTTTTCCTTCTTTTGAGGGCTATTTGGAGGAATGTGGAGGTTGCGGGGGGGAATTTGGGAATGAAGCCTGCATTTGCACTGCAACCCCACTTTCACTAAGTCACTATCTCCATAGGGTGCACTCTGCTCATGTGAGTTCCTGTCACATTGACATTGGACAAAGCATGCAATTTATTTTTTGCCAGGCAGAGCTAGACAGTGAGAGAGGGAGACAGAGAGAGAGAGTTATAGACGGTGAGAGAGAGAGAGACATAGAGAAAGGTTTTATCTCCGTTGGTTCACTCCCCCAACAGCAGCCACAGCCGGTGCTGCACCGATCCGAAGCCAGGAGCTGGGTGCTTCCCCCATCCTCTGGCCCCGGTCTCCCATGCAGGTGCACCTGGGCCATCCTCCGCTGCCCTCCCGGGCCACAGCAGAGAGCTGGACTGGAAGAGGAGCGACCGGGACCAGTACCCGGCGCCCCAACCGGGACTAGAACCTGGGGTGCCGGCACCGCAGGTGTAGGATCAGCCAAGTGAGCCACGGTGCTGGCCATGGACAATTTTCAAATAGTAGGTTGTGATGAAAATTACACGTATAATATTGTTAGCATCACACATACACACACACGAATGTATGCCTATTTGGGGTGGCTGATGGAGACTGCAAAATTTCTCCCAAGCTATCTTCATGAAGCTGCCACTGTACCCACTTTATGGCATTGCTATATATGTTAGCTCTTTATAATTTATAAAGATAAAATGCTAATCTGATTGCCTCACTCTCATGCTCAAAATTCATTGCTTTTTAAAAAGATTTATTTATTTATTTGAAAGAGCTACAGAGAGAGAGAGGGAGATTCCATCCTCTGGTTCACTTCCTAGATGGCAGTAATAGACAGGGCTGAGCCAGGCCAAAGCCAGGTCTCCCACATGGATGGGAGGGGCCCAAGCACTTGGGCTATCTACCTCTGCTTTTCCCAGGCCATTAGCAGGGAGCTGGATTAGAAGTGGAGCAGCCAGGACATGAGCCAATGCCCTATGGGATGTCAGAGATGCAGATGGCAACTTTACCTCTATGCCACAACGCTCAGCCCCAACTTTAGGAAAAAGACCAACATTTCTAGCTCAAGGTTCAAGACCCTGTAAAGCCTGGTCTCTCCCTAGTGCTCACATCTTCAGCTCTACTTTGCTCCTCCTCTCTTTTGCAAGCTGCTTGAATGTACTATGCATCTGACTGCCACAGATCTTTGCAATACACTATCACTTCTGGAATGTTCCTCAGTCCTCATATCCACAGGCTAGTCTATCCTTTCACCATTGGGATAACCCCTCCATGGGACAAGGTTCTCACTCCTCTTGGTTGGGCCATCTATGTCTCTACCCCACTCCCACTCTACCCTCCCATTACTCCTTATCCTTCCTGGATGGTAGGGGATTGATTTCTAGATGTCTTATACTTTGGCTATCCAACTCAAAACCATTGTTATGCTAGGAAGCAAAAATACAAAACAGAAAGACTTCTATGAATGCAGGAAGAAGATCCTATTATGAGTACACTGTAATCAATGAGATGATTTAGTAATGCTGCTCTTCTTAGAATTCACTCAGAAGAAAATACAGAACTGTGCTAACAGGTTGTCTGAATCAAAACCAAAACCACCTAGAGAGAACAGGAGATGTTGTGGAGGAACTTATTAACGGTTTTTTTTTTTTTTTTTTTTTTTACTGTGTTCAAAAGAATCTCCCAAGAGCCTCTATTGGGTGACCTCACAGTGAGCCTCCTGCTCCCTAAAGCCAGATTGCAACAATGAGCAAGGTGACCTTTTAAAATCTATAAACACTGGGATCAGAACATTGAGCAGTGTTCACGCTATCCTACATGCAATGTATCACTCTGCAGAGGAAGCAGTCACAGGGTAAACATGGAAAGAGAGGACTGTTAGGATTCTCCTTTCAATTCTTGAACATAAAAAATGACTTTCCCACAAATTAGATTTCAATGACTAACACAAAAACATAAACACAAAGTTCATGAGAAGAAACACACCAATAGCCCAGCCTGTATAATCTCAACGGATCTCCATGGAGCAATTAATCACACATGTGTTCTGGTAGCAGGAGTAAAATAGGACTCGGCACAAGAAACCTTTACTGAAACCACGTGGCTGCAGTCAATCTTATGCTGCAGCTAGACATGCCCAAGGAATATGCAGGCATTTGACTTGGGGTCTCATCTGGTAATCTGCAGAGTTTAATTAAGCTTTTCCAGGGACACAGGACAGGGTGGGAGCTGCCAAGATGTATCTTTGTCTTCTTTGTAAGCCAACATTTTCATATTGCCATATGATATGCCACCAATTACTCGGAAATTTTGCACGATTAGCACTGGAACTTGCTTCAGCTGTTGCAGGGAATAGTTCACACTCTTAAGATACTTGGGAATCACCGTTGCCTTTATCCCCTTCCAAGGAAGGGTACTCGCTCTGCAGCCATACTCGTGTCACGTGATCTGCCTTCTACCTAAAATGTTCTTAATCATATTCCTTCTGTCAGTGATTTGGGAGTGAAATTAAGAGACCTGGTACCTCTTAGAGGGAGGAAATATAAACTTGGGTTTTCTGAGTTGACTGTGGTTGCCCTTGCATTGGTGGAGATTCAAAGAAAGTAGATTTAGGAAGAGTGACATGTAACTGTCTTTAAAAAAAAAAAAAAACAACAGCGAGGGCAGTGGAATAGTTCTGCAAGCTGCCTCTGGTGCGTCTGACTCAGCTGCATTCCTGCCCTGGAGTTCTGTGAGTCACTGCTGCCTTTTTATAATAAATCCTGTTTTTAACTTACATGATACGTGAAACCAGAGTCCCGACTGATGTAAGCATCGAGCCAGGAGACAAGAGATTAATATTTATCCATCCTTGTATGGAGGGGTGTGTGTATGTGTTTTAAGTATTAAAATCAGAATCTTTTAAAACATGGTTGTTGGGGCTGGCACTGTGGTATAGCGGGTAAAGGCACCACCTGTAGTGCCGGCATTCCATATGGGTGCCGGTTCCAGTCCTGGCTGCTCCATTTCCAATCCAGCTCTCTGCTATGGCCTGGGAAAACAGCAGAAGATGGCCCAAGTGCTTGGGCCTCTGTACCTGCATGGGAGACCTGGAAGAAGCTCCTGGCTCCAGCTGTTGTAGCCATCTGCAGAGTGAACCAGCAGATGGAAGACTTCTCTTTCTTTCTCTCTCTCTCTCTCTCTCTCTCTGCTTCTGCGTAACTCTGCCTTTCAAAATAAATAAATCAATCTTTAAAAAAAAATGGTTGTTGTTACTGGCAGTGATAGAAAAGTTCATTTATTTTTGAAAGGTCTTCAGTCAAGTCAAATCCCACAGGTTCATGGGAGTAATGTCTCCCTAGGCTGGGACAAATAGCAAGTCCTGCCCTTGGTCCCAACCCAGAGAGATCTGTGAAGTCATTCGGGTTTTTGTGAGTGAAAGGACCCCAAGTCTGCCTGTTTTTAAACATTATATTCTGCAGTATTGGCTCAGTGTCTGGGGAGGCAGAGAATATGCCTCCCCTCAGTTTCGTGCATGGGAAATGCCTGTCTTTTCCTATGTCTACTTTTCTGCCTCCCATACAAAACTCATATGGGGGTCATTTTTCATTCACCCATTCTTCCAATCAATTGACCAATCTGTACCAAGCACCTGTAAGAGGCCAGTCAATACCGGGAATTGAGACCACTGCCACACATTAGTCTGAGGCCAGCACCCTCACATTAGCCTGTTCCACTTCCTAACCTGAGTGTACCCCAGGCCATCTCCCCTGAGTCCTTCATTGTCTTCAGCTTTCTTGGTTTCTCAGTGTCCTCCCCTCCTCCCTAATTTTAGCCATATCTCTTGGTTTGTCTTTTCTTATCATCCTGGCTTTACTATTTGGTTTCCATATAGGACCTGAGTGTAGAGGTCTGATAGCCAATTCAACAAAACACTCATCTTCACAACAGATTGGACGTTCTTTCACATATTTTTCATCTTTGAATCCTTAGAGCCCAGAAATGTCATAATACATGACAGTCCTCAGTCCACGTTGCTGGGCAACACCAAAAACCAATGTGAGGACCCGGCATTGTAGCACGTTGGGTAAAGCCGCCACCTGCAGTACCAGCATCCCATATGGGCACTGTTTCGAGTCCCAGCTGCTCCACTTCTGATCCAGCTCTCTGCTATGGCCTGGGAAAGCAGCAGAAGATGGCCCAAGTCCTTGGGCACCTGCACCCATGTGGGAGACCAGGAAGCTCCTGGTTCCTGCCTTTGGATTGGTGTAGCTCGGGCTGTTGTGGCCATCTGGGAAGTGAACCTGTGGATGGAAGAACTCTCTCTCTCTCCCTCTCTGTAACTCTGCCTTTCAAATAAATAAATAAATCTTTAAAAAAGATAATTAAAAAATCAATGTGAGTGTATGACACACATTTAGCTAGCAGGAATATGTTAATGTTAGGCCTCGCACATTCTCACTGAATATGTTCCACAAGGCTCAGTAGAATTAGAGAAGAAAGAGAGCAAAGATTGGAGTAGAGGGCCTGGGTTTTTTGTTCTAGAAGCCAGAGGCTCTGTGCTAGCCATGGCTGAACAACCTAAGTGTTTACTCTCATTAGAATCCTACAAAAACTGCTGTTACCACCTTCCCTGGTATAAAAGGACATTTCATCACGAATGAATGCCATTTTCATTCTTTCTAGGAATCACCATATTTACCCTCTTTGGCAACAAGGCCTTGAATTCTCCTGATGTCTCTTATTTTTCACTTTTTGTAAAAAGAGCATAATTTTCAGTCTCTGTGCCCTTGGAAATGATTCCCATTCCTTGGAGCCAGAGTCCCTTCCCCACGCACTTCTGGCATCAGCCACCAGTAGTCTCTGCAGCAGCAGGATCTGCAGCCCAACTGCTTTATGGCTATGTACAAGCTCTGCAGTCACCTTCCAAGCAGACGGACCAAGTCCCTGTGATGACGGGTAGCTCGTGCCCAGAAGCCAACCATCACGCTCCACTGTCATTCACCACTCATACGACTCTAGTAGGGTTTTTCTCCTAGAAACTTCCAAGTATTTTAAATCCCGAATTTATATTTTGACACATTGATCCCATCAGTCTTTCATCAACCCACAGTGAGTTTTAGAGAATTTTTTTTTTTTTTGCCATAGCTCCTGTCTTAGGAGAGACATGCAAACCTAACCTAGGTTTTCTTTTTTCTTTCTTTCTTTTTTTTTTTTTTAAGATTTATTTATTTATTTGAAAGGCAGAGTTACAGAGAGGGGGGAGAGAGAGAGGTCTTCTATCCTCTGGTTCACTCCTTAAATGGCCGCCGTAGCCAGAGCTGTGCCGATCTGAAACCAGGATCTTTGAGGTTCTTCCAGGTCTCCCACGTGGGTTCAGGGTCCCAAGGACTTGGCCATCTTCTATTGCTTTCCCAGGCCACAGCAGAGAGCTATGAACTGACACCCATATGGGATGCCAGCACTGCAGGTGGCAGCTTTACCTGCTAAATCACAGCACCAGCCCTCTAACCTTGTTTTTAACATGCTAACTGCCTTTGGTGTGACATGTGGGTGGACTATGGTGACGCTATATGAGCCAGAAACATGGTAGATAGACTTTAGACTAATCTCCTTATCCACTTTTTAAAAAGATTTATTTATTTTATTTGAAAGGCAGAGTTACAAAGAGAGAGGGGGAGAGACACAGAGACAGAGTTCTTCATCCACTGGTTCACTCCCCAAATGGCTGCAATGGCTGTAGCTATGCTGATCCAAAGCCAGGAGCCAGGAGTTTCTTCTGGGTCTCTCATGTGGGTGCAGGGGCTCAAGCACTTGGGCCATCTTCTGCTGCTTTTCCAGACCATTAGCAGGAAGCTGGATCAGAAGTACAGCAGCCAGGAAATGAACCAGCACCCATATGGAATGCCAGTACTACAGACGGCAGCTTAACCTGCTACACCACAGCACTGGCTCCTAATTTCCTTATTCCTAAGGATATTCTGCTAAGATCTTAAAGCTTTATACAACTATATTTTGCAATTATGTAAATCTTAAAAATACAAGTTCAGAGAATTTGAGTGAGTTACTTAACATGTAGATCATGGCAGAATCAGAAATGATTATGGTTTGTCCTTTAGTGAGGGGAGACTTTGTGGCCCATTCCTGCTGAAACTGCGCTTATACAGTGCCTTGGTGCAGATGCTAGATGTCATCAGGTCCTAGTCTCCCAAGGTCTCCCAGCCTCCCCTCTTATCTTAGAGTTCCCTTGCCCTTCCTTTATGATTGCAAATCAACCTCTTATTAAAATCAGTTCACTGAATTGAGGGAGTAGGCAGCTGGTCCTACAGGGTCCCTGATAACAGTCCTGAGGTCATTTATCTCCCCTACAGATACTGTCTTGATATTCCATTGTGTCTTAAGAGCTTGTCCCAGGAATGCCAAACCCCAAGCAAGAAATAATCACCATTTGACTGACTGAAAACCACCTTGCCATCCTCAAAATCCCCAAAAGAGTACAATGTCACTGATAGATCAAAGGAGGGCCATAGATACTACAGACCAACCAGGGACCTGCACATGAGCTGAACATGCGTCTCTCAACCTCAAGCTCAAAGAACCTTCAGCACTAACTCCTTGAGAAGCCCAGGGATTAACTGATGGCTGTCCAGCTCCTTGCCCTGTGCTCCGCATCAAATACATACTTTATCTACCATGCCAGGGTCAGTAATTCGCTTGTTGTGTCTTAGGCAAGCAGATGCAGGTTTGGGGATTTCTACAACAACACCCAGAAACCCTGGAGTCTGTAACCAGGCGTGATGCAATGAAATCTTCTATTGAACACAAAGATCTTTTTCCTTTCTGTGAATTCTAGAGTTCAGCCTAAAGTGCAGGAATGGCACACTAAAAACCAGATTGGTATTGGAGATATTCAAAAAAGGGTGTTGCTAAATCCAGTTTGCAGTAGAGAAATCCATGGAGAAGGGTTGGATTAGCATATTTGAAAGAGAAAGTCAATAGCAACAATGGAAGCAAAAGGACAGAAGCTGCAGAAGCCTCAGCAGTTAGTACTGTTTAATATGGAGAACAAGGAGAGCAATGGAAAAGACTGAAGAGGGAAATCTGAAAAACAATTTGCTGAAATTCTTTTTAATTGCAAACAGCAGCAGCAACAAAATAATTGCAAGCATCAACAACCAAAAAACCGTACTGAGAGAGGCTAAGACCAGATTGGCTCTGCATCTCTCTCTCTCCTTCTCACCCTCCTACTCCCTTCCTCCTTCTGTTGACTTCTCACTCTCAGGCTTACCACCTGCGGCACAGCATGTCTGCCGCGTACTCCACCTTTAGCCGCGTGCCAGCACCACATGCAATAAAGCAAGGAACAGTACTCTGACAGCTAGCTCTCCTTTGACAACTGTCTTCTTAGAAGGAGAGAACATCTGTCTCAGAAGTCTTTAGCACCCTTCTCCTTCCATCTCATTGAGGAGTCTGTCAGATGGCTACCCTTAGCTGTAGAAATCTGGGGCCAGGAACAGAACAGAAAGAAATGGTATTCCATAACCAATTTAGATTTATTTTTATTTTACTTTTTTTTTAAAGATTTATTTGATAGGCAGAATTACAGAGAGAGAGGGAGGGAGGCAGAAACAAAGATCTTCCATCAACTGGCTCATTCACCAAATGGCTGCAGCAGTCAGGACTGGGACAGGCCAAAGCCAGGAGCCAGGGTCTTCTTCAGGATCTCCCGTGTGGGTGCAGAGCCCGAAGCACTTGGGCCATCTTCCTCTGCTTTTCCAGCTGCATTAGAAGGGAGCTGGATCGGAAGTGGAGCAGTTGAGACTCAAACTGGTGCTTGTCTGGGATGCTGGCATGCAGACAGCGGCTTAACCTGCTGCACCACAGCACCCACCTCAGTTTGGATTTATAACCATTCACCCTCTGAGGCTGCAGGGAGGACCTAGCTTCTTTGATATCAATGAATTTTTCTTCCACAAAATCAGGGTTCTGTTAGTAAGGGAAAGAGTGGATTTTGGGTAAGACACACAAGTGAGGCTACAAATTATGAAGTGTCTGCCTTATTAAGAAACCAAATTTGGCTGGCGCCGCAGCTCACTAGGCTAATCCTCTGCCTTGCGGCACCGGCACACCAGGTTCTAGTCCTGGTCAGGGCGCCGGATTCTGTCCCGGTTGCCCCTCTTCCAGGCCAGCTCTCTGCTGTGGCCCGGGAGTACAGTGGAGGATGGCCCGAGTACTTGGGCCCTGCACCCCATGGGAGACCAGGATAAGTACCTGGCTCCTGCCTTCGGATCAGTGCGGTGGCGGCCATTGGAGGGTGAACCAACGGCAAAAGGAAGACCTTTCTCTCTGTCTCTCTCTCACTGTCCACTCTGCCTGTCAAAACAAAAACAAAAACAAAAAACAAAAAAACAAACAAAACACTGAATTGAGGAGTTTCTGCCTTCAGACAACACAATTTTTAAAAAATTTTTTTGAAAAACAGAGTTACAGAGAAAGAGGGAGAGACGGAAAGAGGAAGAGAGACAGACAGAGAGAGAAGTGGGGAACTTGAACAAAAAGACAAGCAAGACACTGAGGCTTTGGCAGGAAACAGTATTTGCATGCCGGCATAAGGCTCAGTTGGATTCATATCCAAAACTCTGAGCCTTGAACAAAGATGGGTATTTCCTTATATACCTTTTAGCTCCTTTGTCTTCCTTATATGGCTACATACATTTTGATTGGATGTTCTAATGCTACATGATGGCTACAGGGATTGCTATAGGGTTGCCCATGCATACCTAGTTACACATTTCACTGATAATGTAAACTAGTTTCCCTTTATAGGTCTAATATTTTCCCCTTATATACAGTGAACTATACGTTAACTAACACTGGTTAGCACTACGCACCGGGCTGACAGGCAGATTCTGAAACTGTCATGAGCAACGTGATACTGCTGCTTTCCTTTCCCAGGTAAGTCCTTCTCTCTTCTCTATTTCTGGAAGGCCCCTATTGGGGGGGGGAGGGGGAGAGGGAGAGAGGGAGAGAGGAATAGAAAGAGGAATAGAAAGAGGGAGAGAAAGAGGGAGAGAAAGAGAAAGAATGTATTTCTCCTGCCCACTGGCTCACTCCCCAAAT
This sequence comes from Oryctolagus cuniculus, assembly GCF_051225735.1. Classification (NCBI taxonomy): domain Eukaryota; kingdom Metazoa; phylum Chordata; class Mammalia; order Lagomorpha; family Leporidae; genus Oryctolagus; species Oryctolagus cuniculus. The sequence goes on along the minus strand of NC_142867.1, from coordinate 142,911,174 downwards.
GGCTGCAACAGCTAGGGCCAGGCCAGGTTGAAGTCAGGAGCCTGGAACTCCATCTATGTCTCCCATGTGGGTGCAGGGACCCAAGCACTTAGACCATAATGGAGCATGGATAAAAAGTCTTAGATCTGTTTTAGCCTCTAGCCTACGTGACTGAAGAAGCAGACCTCAGCCCCTGCCCCACTGAGATATTCTTTTTTTAAAAAAAATATTTTGGCCGGCGCCGCGGCTCACTAGGCTAATCCTCCACCTTGCGGCACTGGCACACCGGGTTCTAGTCCCGGTCGGGGCGCTGGATTCTGTCCCGGTTGCCCCTCTTCCAGGCCAGCTCTCTGCTGTGGCCAGGGAGTGCAGTGGAGGATGGCCCAAGTGCTTGGGCCCTGCACCCCATGGGAGACCAGGAGAAGCACCTGGCTCCTGTCATCAGATCAGCGTGGTGCGCCGGCCGCAGCGCGCTGGCCGCGACAGCCATTGGAGGGTGAACCAACGGCAAAGGAAGACCTTTCTCTCTCTGTCTCTCTCTCTCTCTCTCTCTCTCACTGTCCACTCTGCCTGTCAAAAAAAAAATTTTATTTATTTGAAAGACAGAGTTATAGAGAGAGGTAGAGCCAGAGAGAGAGAGAGAGAGAGAGAGAGAGAGAGAGAGGTCTTCCATCTGCTGGTTCACTCCCCAAATGACCACAATGGTCAGAACTGAGCTGATCTGAAGCCAGGAGCCAGGAGCTTCTTCCAGGTCTTCTATGTGGGTGCAGGGGCACAAGGACTTGGGCCATCTTCTGCTGCTTTCCCAGGCCAAGCAGAGAGCTGAATCAGAAGTGGAGCAGCCAGGACTAGAACCGGTGCCCATATGGGATGCCAGTGCTGCAGGCTGGGGCTTTAACCTGCTGTGTTATAGCACCAGCCTCAACCACTGAGATATTCTCCTCCTGCTTTCTTCTTCAAATGCCTTAAAGTCACCACAATGCCTGCTTTTCTCCTCCCTCAGCCCCACTGCCACCCCCACCCCCATCTCCAGAGAGAATTTCTGTGCAGACCTGCTCAGCCCTGCCTTCTGCCGGTCCTCTCATGGCTCTCTGCTGCCATACGCTATATAAAAGCTGGCCTGTGGAAGGGTTTTTGCTCTCTGCTTCCTGTCCGGCCCGAGTTCACACCAGCAATTAGCCCCTCTCAGGTTCAGTCCCTTTGGAATACACTTGCTCTGGCTGTGAATTTGTCTCTTGCCTCCTCTCTGTCCTGTTCCTCTTTCCTAACAGACCATCTTCTGTTGCTTTCCCAGGCACATTAGCAGGGAGCTGAATGGGAAGTGGAGCCGCTGGGACTGCAACAAGTGCTCATACGGACTGCTGGCATCGCAGGCTTAACTCGCTGAGCCTCAAAGCCAGCCCCCAGACATCACATTCTGCAGGCCTTTCTTTCCTGGTCTCAGGGCCTGGGGTTACTGAAGTGACCCACACTCCCTTCCAGAGGATCTTTCTCCTTCCTATCCGTAGCATATGAAATCTGCAAATGTCTTTACTGTACCTTCCTCTTGGCTCCTCATCTTGTATGTCAGAATTAGATTTGGAGGAACAAAGAGCTACAAAATAAAGCAACTTTCTAAAAAAGAGCAGCCTCTTTCTCTTGGTTCATGTGCAGAGGTAGCTAGTTCCCAGCTGGCATGATGGCTCTGCCCAAAAGGCCCTCAGGGACCCTGACTTGTACCTTCTTGCGTCCCCATAAAGCTACAGTTGAACTAGATGCAAGATGACACTCTAGAAGCAGCCCAACCTCTGCATTCCAAGCACTACGGAGGAGGGTGGGAATTAGAAGACAAACTGTTCCCCATCTGTTTCTAAGGATGGTTGCCACAACCTGCCACATTGTGCATTGCTTAACAACGGGGATACATCTGAGAAATGCATTCGTAGGCAATTCTGTTGTCACGTTAACATCACAGCCTGCACTGACACGAACCTAGACGGTGCAGGTCAGTTGACATCCGGCCTCTCAACACATCTCCTGGTAAACAGGAGCTGTCAAAGGCTGCTGTAGGTGTAACACAGCACACTGCTGTAGGGTAAGATTTTTTTCATACACAGAGGGCATATACTCTAAAATAATGATAGAAAGTATGGTATAGTAGATACAGAAAGCAGTAACACTGTCATTTATTATCAACTATTGGGTATTGTACATATAATTGTGTGTGCTATCTTTATGTGTGACTGGTAGCATAGATTTGGTCACACCAGCATCGCTGCAAACAATGCTATGAGGTTACAATGGCTACGGCCCCACTAGGTGACAGGAATTTTTTCAGCTCCACTACAAAGTTACGGGACCACTGTGATATGGGTGGCCTGCCATCGACCCAAATGTCATTATGCAGCATAGCACTATTCTTTTTCTAATGGTTGTTAGCCAGTGCTTAGCCACAGGGCCACAGACAGCTTGCAAGAGAGCCTGGAAAACCCATCTTTCTTCTGGGGAGTCATGCGCCCAGTTAAAATAAGACTGTTCTGCCTAAAAAGTTGAGAGTTTTGTTACTATGAAGGAAAGAGACTGGCCATTGAGGGACAGCCAGCAGGCTCTGTCATTCTTTCCTCCATTGAACTCTGTCCACCTGAGCCAAGTAGAAATTCTTTTGAAATGGAATCCAATGCACTAAATCTCACTGGGGATATGAAGAGATTTCATGGCTCTGATAGCATCAGAGGAAAAAATGCTCATTAATGAGAATCATATCCAAAACCAGACTATACATCCTTCCATTACCCAGACCTGAGGGGCATACGAGTACCTCTGCTTGTGGTATGAAAAACTGCTCAAATATGAGTTTTAGATCTGCAAGACCAAGGATTTCAGGAGTCACTTGAACGAAGACAAGATGTTGGCTCTTGTCACATTGACTATGTAAAGGTGAATTTGTGCATGTGAGCAAAACCATTTAAATCAAAATTAAACTTACATAGAAGACTTTCATCAATAAGAGCATTTCTGGAGCAAATGTCATTATGCCAATTGAATGCCAAGATCAATCTTATATTACAGTTAAACTGTTTCTCATTCTCTCCACTTTATTAAAAGTATTTTCACTGGAATCAGTTTCAGTTCTCTTACATGTAAACTTTATATTTTAATTATAATTCAGTGTTATTTTTTCCCTTCATGACAAATTATAACCATTAGTGTTTTTGACATTACAAGATTTCTTTTGTGGTTAATTAACCATGGCCAACTTCTTTTCTATTCAAACTTTGTAGATCTAAGTTTTGTCAAGAACATTAGATTTTTCCATCAATTTCCAATAAATGACATTTTTCTTTGTCTGTCTTTCTCAAGTTTTCTGGTTTTAAATATTAATCAACAATTATTTTTCAGGTGTTTTAAAGGATTTATTTATATTTATTTGGAAGGCAGAATGACAGATGGGTGTGTGTGTGTGAGAGAGAGAGAGAGAGAGAGAGAGAGAGAGAACTTCCATCCCTGGTTCATTTCACAAATGGCTACAATGCACCAGAGCTGGGCCAGGCTGAAGCCAGGAGCCAGGAACTGCATCCGGGTCTCTCACACGTCTAGCAGGGGCCCAAGCACTTGAGTCATCTTCTGCTGCCTTCGCAGGTGCATCAGCAGAGAGCTAGACAGGAAGCAGAGCCACTGGGACTCGAACCCTCACCCTGATATGCAATGTCGGTGGTGAAAGCAGTGGCTTCACCCTCTGTGCTGTCATTGCCAGCTCTTCAGTCAGTTTTTACTCTGCAGCAAAAGCCTGTCCAGTTTTAGCTACTGTTAATTTCGTTTTGTATTGATTTTTTTCTATCAAGTCCCATGTTTCCTGTCAAACTGGTCACAAAAAAACAGGCAAAAAATACTTCCCAAATTCTAGGCAACTATTCTGGCATGTTTGGCTTTAGAGATAGAATTTTCAGACAAAACCAACTGTAGGCATCACCTCATTCAACATTCACATTTTGCAAGGGAGAAATGCAAGGTGCAAAGAGGCCAGACAACTTGTCCGCAGGAAGCTGATGAAGGCCTGAGCAAGTGTTGGAGAGGATGGAGGTGATGGGCAGATGTGATAAATGCTGATGGGAAGTGGGATGAGGGAGTGACCAGCATTTACAGTTTGACTGGTTTCAGGGTGGGCATTGTGGTATAGTGGGATAAGTGGCCCACATTCCGTATTTGCAACCTGGCTATTCCACTCCCAGCCCAGCTTCCTGCTAATGCATCCTGGAAGGCGGCAGATGACAGCCCAGTAATTGGGTTTCCTCCACCCATGTAGGAGTTCAGGCTGAGTTCTGGGATCCTGGCTTCAAGCGTGGCTCAGCCTTGCCTCTTGTGGGCATTTGGGAAGAGAACCAGTGGATGGAAGTTCTCACACTCTCTGTCACTTTGTCTTTCAAGTAGATGAAAATTAAACCATTTTTTTTAAATGAGAGGACCCAACATTACTACAATGATACTCTTACTTGGCAGGAATCAAGGGGAGCTGAGGAGGGACCACGAACTCCAGTTCTCAGTCTCTAACCACGGGTTTCACTCTTTCATGTTGACTGCCTGGTGGCTGTAGGCTTTGGGGTTTGGAGCCTCTGGTGCAACATAAAGACCACAGGGAATTCGAGTTAAGGGAAAGGGAAAAGAAGAGGTGCCCCCATGGAAATGAGGGGAGATGGTTAGCAAGGTAAGAGGAGGGCCTAAAGGCCCAGAAGCAAAGGGGCAAAGGAATTGGGTTTGAAAGGAAGAGGGATGGATCTTGTTTTTGTTGTTCTTACCCAGAATTTTGGTTAGGCCTAAGATTTAGGAGTCATTTTTGAAACCTTTCTTTTCCTTATCATCCATATGTAATCCATCACCAAGTCTGTCATATCTGCTTCCGAATTACTCCTTAAATGTTTCCATTCCTATCATTTCTTACCTGATCGTTGCCAGAGCAGCTCTTTGGATCCTTTCTTGATGGCCAACAAATTCATACTACACACAGCAGCCAGGAGGATGAGCTTGTAAAACCACATCCAGTTCTTCCTTGGCTTCCCATTACACTTGGGACAAAATCTATGCTCCTCACATTGGTCCAGAAAGGCTGTTCTTGCTTTGTTCTTCTCATCCTCTGCTCCGCCATGGTCTTGCTTTCAATTTCTTAAGGGGATGACATGCTGTTCTCTTCCCATAGCCCTTGTACCTGCAGATTTTCCCAAAGCACTGGCCTCTCCTGTTGTCAGTCAATGGGCCTTTTCAGAGGGCCCTTCTTTGGCATCACAAATCAAAGGGGCATCCACCTCCCTTTACTTTCTCAGCAACCCGTTGCCTTCCACAGATGCATATATGTAACGTCCCTCAAAGATCGTTGTCTTGGGGCCGGCGCTGTGCTGCAGCAGCTTAACGCCCTGGCCTAAAGTGCCAGCATCCCATAGGGGCGCTGGTTCCAGACCCGGCTGCTCTACTTCCCCTCCGGCTCTCTGACATGGCCTGAGAAAGCAGTAGAAGATGGCCCAAGTCCTTGGGGCCCTGCACCTGTGTGGGAGACCTGGAAGAAGCTCCTGGCTCCGGATCCGCACAGCTCCGGCCGTTGCGGCCAGTTGGGGAGTGGACCATCGGATGGAAGACCTCTCTCTCTGCATCTCCTCTCTCTGTGTAACTCTTTCAAATAAATAAATAAATCTTTTATTTTAAAAAGATCGTTGTCTCAACTACAAAGTGACCTGCATGAGGGCAGGCAGGTTCACTGCTGTACCCCCAGAATCTGGAATAGGGCTTGCCTGGCGCATACTAGCACCTGTAGAATGTCTGGTGCCCCATTTTCAACACAGAATGGAAAATTACTGTTAGCAGATGCAGCACGGAAGAAGGTGACTTTGTAACTTCCTATGCTGTAAGATAATAAAGTCTGGTTTTCACTGTACCTCCCGAATCCACTTGGGCCGACAAGCGAAGCTATTTCCCACCCACCTTAATAAATTATGGCATAAATAACAGGTATGTAAACAAGGTACGTCACAGCCAGCAGGGGCAGAGTAGATTAAGGAATAAAAAGTTTACAAATGTTAACTCCATAGTATTTTTCCTCTTATGAGCCAAAAGATTTTTCTAATTAGCACTCAAGTCCGGCGCCACAACAATCCCAAACGTAGGAAGCGCTAGGGCCGCCCCAGCACAACAACGCAGCTCCGCGCCTGCGCAGACTTCCTCCTGGCGGCCCCGCCCCGCTCGGCCCGAAGGGGCGGGCTCGGCGGCCCGCGGCCCGGGCGCGCGTGAATGACGTCACTGGGCGCGTGCCCGGGTAGCCCGTAGTAACCCGGAGTCTGCGGAAGTGGAGACTGGTGTGGGCAGGCAGCTGAGACAGGTAACCTGTGCGCTCCCTGTTGGGTCCTCCCTGCCGTCCTGTCCTCTTGTGCCCGGATGGCTGGCGGAGGCGGCAGCGTCCTGTGCTGAAGGCGACGGAAAGCCAACCCCTACCCAAACCTTTGCTGCTGCTTCAGCGGGGACTGTGTTCACCTGTCGGGGAGACTGGGCGGAGCCAGTAGCTCTCACCTGAGGGTCTCGCTCTCGGGGTAGCACTGGCCTCTGCCAGGCTGCACAGACACCCCCACCCCCACCCCCACTCCCCCACCCCCGGCCTTCGCTGCTCCTTCCTCTCTTCCCCAGGCCCTTCTCACCCGCCTGGCTCGTCTTTTAAGTCTTCAACATAGTGTCAGATTCTGTTTCCACTTGACGGGAAGCCCACCCAGCTCCCCTCGTCCCTGAGGGTCCCCGGCTGTGACCACCGAGTTTTGAGCTTTGGGTATCCGTAAAGAACATTCGTTCTCTGTCACTCTGGAGTTCTGCTCAGTCCCCCGCGCGCGTGGTGTGTGCGTGTGTTGGGGGGGAGGCGCCGTGATGTGAGCATCTATTTGTGATAATAAATGGGCCACATGGGTCCAGTCAGCCGTTGATTTGCATTTCACCACAATGCTCCTTGCCCCTGGATTGCTTTCTGGTTTTCCAGCAAGTGCTGACAATCATTGCACAGGTAGCCCTAAAATAAGCGAGGAACAGAACATGCTGGGAATGTTTAACTCGCTAAAGAAAATAATAGGATTAATAATTGTATTTATGTATTTGAAAGGCAGCGTGATAGTGAGAGGGAGAAAGAAATCTCCTATCTGTTGGTTCACTCCCCAAATGGCTTCAGTAGCAGGGGCCTGGCCTCCACCTGGGTCTTCCACGTGGGTGGCAGGGGACCATGTACTTGGTCCCCTTCCACTGTTCTCGCAGGTGCATTAACAGGAAGCTGGTTCAGAAGTGGAGTAGCCAAGACTGGAACTGGGGCTCAGGTGTGGGCAGCTTAGCTCACTGTGCCACAGCACTGGCCCCAGGATTCAATTTTTTTTAAAAGATTTGTTTATTTATTTGAAATGCAGAGTTACAATGAGGAAGGGAGAAGCAGAGATTTTTCCGTGTAGTGTTTCACTCCCTAAATGGGTGTGAAACCAGGCTGAAACTAGGAGCCTGGAACTCCATCCAAGTCTCCCACATGGCAGGGGCTCAAGTACTTGGACCATCTTCCCTTGCTTACTGGAGGTGGAGCAGCTGGGTCTTGAACCAGCACTAGTATGGGATGTCTGTCTTGCAGGCAGCAGTTTGACCCGCGGTACAATACCAGCCCCTCATAATTGTTGATTAAGGAATAATATGTTATTACAAAACCAGCCAGCAAAGATGCTGAGTATAAGGGATAAGAAATAGAATTCTAAATTCCTTGATCTTGTTGACGGTTTTGTTTTGTATTTTCTTGTACTTTTAGTACATTCCATTTGTGAGTATATTGTAATTCATATAGTTCTGGGAAGCCTAACAATGACTTGTTAACTGGTAAGTTTAAACTTCCAGTAATTGGGGGATGAAGTGGAATAAGATTAGGGAATAATAATAGTTGTTGATTGTTGACCGTCTGCTGGCTCCCAGGGGCTGTGTTCCACAATTTGAGTACGTTTTCTTCTTAGCCAATAAGAAGTTATTGGGCGTTAGGGATTCTAGTCCACACACACAGAGGAGGAAACAGGCTCAGTTAGGTGAAAGTGACTTACCACAAATTCACAGTAACTGAATGGCAGAGCCAGATTTAATTCAGGCCTGTGTATGACTTCAAAGTCTATATTTGTTTTATTAAATTACACTTGATAATCCAGTTCTAGGCTTTTTACAGTAGTCACGCATTCATTTATCTATCCCAATGATTTGATGTTTTATAATGTCTTTAGGATAAAATTCTGATATTCATGGAATTAAGACATCTGGAAAGCTTAATTTGTTTTACACACACACACACACACACAAATACTCCTCATCTTTAAGAATGAGATAAATAAAAATGAAAGTAAAAGCCTTCTTTTTGGAGCTGTCAGGGAATGCGTAATTTTGTAGTTGAGAGTTTAACCTCTTTAGAAATGAAAATCATATTGACTGTTTTAGGTGGAAATTTTAAAAATTTAAAAGGCAGTTCCTTGCCCTCGTAAACACTAAGTTGTATTGAACAGATTTTTAACCTTTTATACGGCCATGAGCATCATTTGCTGTCCTGTGTTATAATATGGTCATTTTCTCAGAGCTTTTATTGAATTTGACTCCCAAACTGCTTTGCATTTTGAATTTGCCTATACTTTTTGTAGTTCTTTTCGCAGTGTCGCCAAGAGTTGGTAATGTATAACAATTAAAACTGGGAACCAGACTTCTGTGGTTCAAATCCTAGCTCTTCCACTTATTAGCAGCACAGGGGACCTATGTAAGGCACTTGAACTCTATATACCTCAGTTTTCTCATTTGTGAAGGGGATAATAGAATACTTAGAAGATTTTTGTGGCGATGTGATGAATTACTATATGTAAAGATCTTAGAATACAGCTAAGTAAAAAAGGTCACGGACAGTAGAGTTAAAAGATAAGTCTATTTTGGTACAAAAATATTGAAATCCATGTAAAGTTTTTCAATAATATACATTTTTCTCAGACTTTTTTAAGCGCTCATGTTTGTGGAAAGAGCTACATGTTTGCTAATTCTACTGTTATCCTGGTTTTGACATTAGGTCGTTGAAATTCACATTCTAGTTCTTTTGAAAATTGTTGTTTCTTGAATGATATTTGATATAATTGCCAGCTTAGTAGATGATTAAATTAACTCCTTCCTCTTGGGCCATTCTTGGAAAATGTCTCAATCCACTTTCATTGTATTTTTGCAATGCAGTGGGCATTTTGCATGAAGTGTTCGGAGTGGAGATTTTAAATACTTCACTTTATGTATCAAAATAATGACGTATAATTTCTGTTTTGAAATTGGGCTCTATGTCAGTGGTTTAAATTAGCAACTGTTAACACTTTACTTTGACAACCAGTTGATTTACATATTATTTAAAGTGCCTTGCATAGATATACAAATTTTAAACCAAGGATAGCTAAGAGTTGGTATTGACTCCTTTTTGATGTTCATAGTTAGGAAGTTGAGAATGAGTAAGTAGTCTGTCCTTTGTTTAAATACCATTAGGGCTGCCTGCTACTCATGTCATACATTTCTGTTGAAAATATTCATATATGCTGTACTTCCTAAATTATTTTTAAGGTAAACAGTTCAGTGGCATTAAGTATGTTCATAATGTTGTGTTATGGTCACCATTATCCATTTTTCAGAACTTTTTCATCATCCTAAGCAGAAACTGTACTCATTAAATAATAACTCTTCCTCTCACCTCCTGGTCCCTGGTAACCTCTGTTCTACTTTCTTTCCCTGTGGGTTTGCCTCTTCTGGGTACCTCATATGGGTGGAATCATATAATCTTTGTCCTTTTGTTAGTGGGTTGTAAGTATAATATTTTTAAGGTTCATCCATGATTTAGCATGTGTCAGATTTTCATTCCGTTTTGAGGCAAGGTAATATTCATTTGTGTGGATATACCATACGTTCTATTTGTGATGCATTTGAATTAGCTTTTTGTCTCATATTGTATTAATGCCGTTCTTAGTGATTTGATTTTCTAAGCTTCTAGAGGATCTGAACGGAGATATATCAACAGACATAATATTGTTTTTGAAAATGCCTGGTGTACATTGTTAAGCTGGAGTCTCAGCATATATTATGGTGTAATCATCTCTCCTAGTATTTTGTCTTAAAAATAGACAGGAAAATAAAATTATGATAACTACCCAGTATTTCTTTTATTTTTAATGTTTATTTTCATCTCCTTGAAAGGCACAGCAACAGAGAGAAGGATAGAGACAGAGACAAAGGGAGAGAGATCTTCCATCTGCTGGTTCACTCCTCAAATGCCCATAGTGGCCAGGACCAGGCCAACCGAAGCCAGGAACTCTATCTGGGTCTATCGTGTGGGTAGGGACCCAAGAGCTCATTATCTGCTGCCTGCCAGGACACATTAGCAGGAAGCTGGATGGGAAGTGGAGCAATCAGGGCTAGAACTGGAACTCCAGTATGGGTTGTGGGTATCCCAAGTGGTGATTCAGCCTGCTGCACCATGCCTGTCTCATGTTACCTAATATTTCTGTGGAGTTTACAATATACCAGGCAGTGTGCTAAGTACTTAGCCAATGAAGCAGACACTATTATTGTTCTCGTTTTAGACATGAGGAAATGGAAACACAGAGAAATTTAGCAAATTACTGAGACTGTGAGGCTGGTAGGTGGTGAAACTGGGATGTGAATTCTGGCTGTCTAGCTTCAGATTTCAGTTATCCCTAGGTTTAGTCAATTTCAACTTTGCAGTGTAAGTTTATTTGCCTGTCACACTCTTCTTCTATCTTTTTTATTCTCTCTTTAAAACTGAAAATTACTTTTGAACCTAGTAGTCAATGGATGAGCAACTGAACCCAAACTATCAAAAGGGTAACAGGTGTCTCCTCTCATTTGGGGGCAATAAAATTTAAATGGAATTTGGACTTCATTTTCACAGCTTAGTTCTTATCCTTCTCTGAGAGACTTATCTTTGAAAAGCAAATCCCAAAACTTTTTATGACCTCATACTGCATATATATGTGCTGGTATTTGATTTTTAATATATACAATTCCCACACTACAGGAACTCAATGGGTAGAAAGAGCTTTTTGTTCATAATGATTTTGACTATTAGAGTGGTTTATGGCATACTCATTTTGCTGACAACTCATTACTGTGTTGCTTTTGATTCCTGAAGAAATTATTTTGAAATAACATTTTTACATACATAATCAATTTCATTGTAATTTTTTCTTCTTTTGCTTATATTTTATTTCTTTGACATTTGCAATTGAAGGTTTAGTTTTTGAAAGTGACAGAAATCATGGGACTGGTGCTGTGGCATAGTGGGTAAAGCCACTGCCTGTAACACCGGCATCCCATATGGGTGTCAGTTCAAGTCCTGTTCACTCCATTGCACATTCAGCTCCCTGCTAATGTACCCAGGGAAGCAGCAGAAGATGGCACACATGGAAGAAGCTCCTGACTCCTGGCTTCAGATCGACTCATCTCTTGCCATGTGGCCATTTGGGGAGTGAACCAGTGGATGGAAGATCTCTGTCTCTGTCTCTCTCTCTCTCTCCCTCTCTCTCTGTAACTCTGCCTTTCAAATTAATGAATAAATCAACCTTTAAATAAAGGGGGCTGCTACAGGCATATAATCGATAGAAGCTAGAGATGCTGCTGAACATCCTACAACATACGAGACGCAGTAGTCTGTGTTTTCACAAATCGTCAGGCAGTTGTAGTGGCAGAGCCACAAGGCTGAGAAACAGTGAGTGAAAACTGCTTGCCGGAACATCCTTTAATCTTTATGCAGGGATGGCATTCCACTTTTTAGAATATGCTGTTTGAAGTTGGACAGAATGGACTGTGATTCGCTACAGATACCAGTAACAGGTAACATTGTTCTTTTATGTATAGAATACCCTCTGTTCATGGCTGCAGTTCACCCTGGGATCTAAATTCTAGATTATAATGGAAGAAGGCTCTTCACCTTACCTCTTTTTTTTTTTTTTTAAATGTTTCCTGAATCTTTTCTTCTAAAAACTTTATATATGCAGTGATCTGTGAGAATCCTGCTTTCATGGCTTTGCCATGACAAGAGTTGGTTTAAGTAGCTCAATGGTTCAGAAGCATTAGCTATGTACGGATTATCTGGACATCTTATTTAAAATATGAATTACTGACTGCTATCCTTGGAGATTCTGCTTTAGTACATATAACATAGTGTTCAAGACTCTGTATTTTTTTGGAAAAATATTTATTTGAAAGGCAGAGTTACAGAGAGGCAGAGGCAGAGAAAGAGAGAGAGAGAGAGAGGTCTTTCATCCACTGGTTCTCTCCCCAGATGGCCGCAATGGCCAGAGCTGAGCTGATCCAAAGCCAGGAGCCAGGAGCTTCTTCCAGATCCCCCATGTGGGTGCAGGGGCTTAAGTACTTGGACCATCTTCTACTGCTTTCCCAGGCCATAGCAGAGAGCTAGATTGGAAGTGGAGCAGCTAGGACTTGAACCAGTGTCCAAATGGGATGCTGGCACTGCAGGTGATGGCTTTACCATTACGCTACAATGCCGGCCCTGAAGAGTCTGTATTTTTAGCAAGTATCATCTCCACAAGCCCACTCTCCCTTGCCCTCCATTTTTTTCTGGTACATGTGGGCCTCACAACAGACTCTGAGAAACACTGTGCTAGCTTTCCAAAGACAGAGGGGTGATTTATCTGATTATAATTTTACTTTGGGGAATTTCAAGATGTAAATGTTTTCATGAATTTCTAAGAATGTTCGCAGATATGAATTTTTTTTTTTTTTTGACAGAGTGGACAGTGAGAGAGAGAGAGACAGAGAGAAAGGTCTTCCTTTGCCGTTGGTTCACCCTCCAATGGCTGCCGTGGCTGGCGCACTGCGCTGATCTGAAGGCAGGAGCACCCTCCCATGGGGTGCAGGGCCCAAGCACTTGGGCCATCCTCCACTGCACTCCCCGGCCACAGCAGAGAGCTGGCCTGGAAGAGGGGCAACCGGGACAGAATCCGGCGCCCCGACCGGGACTAGAACCTGGTGTGCCAGCGCTGCTAGGCGGAGGATTAGCCTGTTGAGCCATGGCGCCGGCCCGCAGATATGAATCTTAATTGCTAGTAATGAAGCTACATGGTTGTTTAATATTCACTGGAAAATTTCACAGAGATGGTGGGGATAAAATTATTTGCAAAGTTATGAGTAGTCTTCCTAGGTTAAAAATGTTCTTGAAGGGGCAGGCATTTAACTTAGCAGTTAAGATGCTGGTTAAAACATCAGTGTCCCACTTGGGAATTCCTGGGTTTGAAACAGGGTTCTTAATTCTACTTCTTGCTAATGCTCCCCTGGTGGGCAGCAGGTGATGGCTCAAGTAATTGGGTTCCCGCCACCCATTGGGAGACCTTGATTGAGTTCCCGGTTCCTGGCCTGGCCCAACACTGGCTATTGTGGGAATTTGGGAAGTGAACCAGTGATGGAAGCTTTCTCTTGCTGTTACTCTGCCTTCCAAATTAAAAAAAAAAAAAATGTATATATATATATACACACACATACACACACACATATTTCTGAAGATCACTTTTTTAGCAAGAGATCTAATTTACTTGAAAGGCAGGTTGACAGAGAGAGGGAGGCGCAGAGACTCATTGAGAAAGAGAGCATGCTTAACATCTGCTGATTCATACCCCAAATGCCCACAATAGCCAAGGCTGGGTCAAACTAAAGCCAGGAGCCCAGAACTCCATCTAGGACTCCCAGACGGGTGGCAGGCTCCCAAGTACTTTGGCCATAATCTGCTGCGTTCCCAGGTGCACTAGCAGGAAACTGGATTAGAAGTGGAAGAGCCACAACTTGTAACAGAACTCCAACATGGGATTGAGTGGCTTCAGCTGCTTTGCCACAATGCTCACCCTCTGAAGATCACTTTGACAATACGATATTATAGTACAAAACCATTCAGACTTAATTTTGCAGTTCTATATTTTCTGAATAGTCTTTGAGGAAGCCATCTTTTCAGCTGTGGGGCTACATATTAAAGCTGCACGTGCAGGACGGATGAGTATTCAGTGCAGCAGTTAAGCTGTCACTTGAGGGGCTGGTGCCGTGGTGCAGTGGGTTAACCCATGGCCTGCAGTGCCGGCATCCCAAATGGGTGCTGGTTTGAATCCTGGCTGTTCTACTTCTAATCCAGCTAGCTTCCTGCTAATGCACCTGGGAAAGCAGCAAAAAATGATTTAAGTGCTTGGGTCCCTGCTACCCACGTAGGAGACTGTGATGAAGGTCTAGGCTCCTGGCTGTAGCCTGGCTCAGGCCCAGCCATTTTTGCCATTCGTGGAGTGAACCAGTGGATGGAAGATTCTCTCTCTCTCTCTCTAATTCTTTCTGATAAATAAATAAATCTTAAAAAAAAAAAAAAAGATATCACTTGGGCACTCACCTCCCATATCAGAACGGCTGGGTTTGTGCCCCATCTCCAATTCTGATTCCTGCTTCCTGCTAATGTGCACCCTGGGAGGCAGCAGGTGATGGTTCAAGTACTTGGGTCCCTGCCACATACATGGGAGACCCGGATTGAGTTCTGGGCTTTTGGTTTTGGCCTGTCCGAGCCCTGACTGTTTTGGATATTTGGGGAATGAACTGGTGGATGGAAGATCTCTGTCTACTGTGTCTATCTCTGTTTCTCTGCCTTTCAACAAAGTAAAAAAAAAAAAAAAAAAAAAAAAAAAAAAAAAAAGGGCTTCACACAGGAAAAGAGTAACTTGAGAAAATACTGGAGAAATAATACCTTTTACACAGTCTCCAAGCCATATTTTGAAGCCTACAAGTGTCAACGGTGTTAAGAAAATGCTGTGTTGATGAGCCTACAGGCCAGAATCCTCAGGTCACTATCAGAGCAAGAGTAGATTCATTTAAAATAACTTAGAGGGTTTCTTTTTCCCCTGTATAGAATTGTCAAAACTGCTATCTGGCTTCCAGAAAGATGGTTAATAAACAATAAGAACTCCTTTCAACTCCTCTTAGCAAGCTGTTTCAAACCACGTACTATTCTAATAGTTAAAAATGAATCTAACTCATATTTACTTGAGGTGGAAGGAGTAGTTGTGAGAGAGCCCTGGCTCTGTCTGTGCCCACATCACTCATGGAGGAGGGGGCCACGGTTCAAGCTTTCTTGACTGGTGTTCGCCAGAAGAGAGCTAGGTCTGCCCATCCACCATCAGCCAGCTGGGCCTCAGAGCCTGGCAGTAACACCTGAGCTCTACCACACCAGACTCAAGGATTTGCAGACTGCCTAGCATCCCTGTCTTTCCTTCTGTTCCCCTATGGTGGCCTCTTGTGTGCCATTGTCTTCCTTCATCCGCGTGAATATTATTCTCAAATACTTTGTGCTGGCCAAGCCAGCCCAGTTGCTCCCTCGCGTAGGGAATAAAATAGTACTAAGTTTTGGTGAAAAATGTTTTTCTGAACATTCTAATTTCCCTCTTTGTAGAGTCACAGATATAGATATATCATCAGGATAGAATAGTTTTAAAGTGTTTTTACTTCTACTTTGTATTTACTGTAGAGAATGAGAGCCTGCTCTCCCATCCGATGGTCACTCCCCAGATACGCACAAAGGCCCAGGTAGGGCTGAAGACAGGAACCTGGGAACTCCATCCCAGGAACCCCACATGGAAATGCAGGTGTCAGGAACCCCGTCATCAGCCATCACTGTGACCTTCCAGGGTCTGTGTTAGGAGGAAGTTGGAGCCCAGAGCCAGAGCCAGCTATTGAATTCAGGGACACTGATATGGAATGCAGGCAGTCCAACGGCTGTTTTATCTGCTAGGCCAAACCTTTGTCCCCTCATATCTTTCAACCAGTATCTTTCATTTTTTATACTGGTTGAACATCTCTCATCTGAAATGATTGAAAATCTGAAGTCTTCTGATCACTTGTAGGATGCCATAAGTGGAAAATTCCACACCTGTCCTGATCTGATGGGTCACAATCAAAGCACAAGTGCACTAAATGTATAGAATTACCTTCCAGCTTTGTGGATAAGGTATATATGAAACATAAATGAATTTCTGATTTAGACTTGGGATCCTATTCCCCAAGATATCTCACTATATATGAGTACATGCAAATATTCCAAAATCCAAAAACCATCTGAAACAATCATTTTGGATATACTCAGCCTGTTTGGGATGATTTAGTTTGAGATGATTTAAAGTGACACATGGGTAGGAATCATTTGAGGAGCCGGCGCTGTGGTGTAGCAGGTGAAGCTGCTACCTGCAGTACTGGTATTCCATATGGGCACCGGCTCAAGGCTGCTCCGCTTCCGATTCAGCTCCCTGCTAATGTGCCTGGGAAAGCAGTGGAGGATGGTCTAAGTCCTTGTGCCCCTACACTCTTGTGGGAGATATGGAAGAAGCTCCTGACTCCTGGCTTTGGATTGGCACAGCTCCTGACGTTTTGGCCATCTAGGGAGTAAACCAGCGGATGGAAGACCGACCTCTGTTTGCTTCTGCCTCTCTCTAACTCTGCCTTTCAAATAAATAAATAAATCTTTAAAAACAACAAAATAGAATCATTTGAATTTATTTTATCTTATTTCTTTTTAAGGTTTTATTTATTTGGAAGTCAGTGTTACAGAGAGAGGAGGGGAAAGATCTTCTGTTTACCGATGCACTCCCCTAGTGAAGCTTCTTCCAGTCACCCAGGCAGGTGCAGGAGCCCAAGCACTTGGACCATCTTTCACTGCTTTTCCCAGACCATTAGCAGGGAGCTGGATCAGAAGTAGAGCAGCCAAGACACAAACTGGTGCCCATATGGAACGCCAGTGTTGCAGGTGGCAGCTTTATCCGTTATACCACAATGGTCCCTGGATTTATTTTAGTATATGGTGGAAAAAATAAAGTTAGATATGAAACTCATGGTTTTTTTTTTTTTTTTTTTTTTTTTTTTTTGGACAGGCAGAGTGGACAGTGAGAGAGAGACAGAGAGAAAGGTCTTCCTTTGCCGTAGGTTCACCCTCCAATGGCCGCCGCTGCAGCCGGCGCACCGCGCTGATCCGATGGCAGGAGCCAGGATCCAGGTGCTTTTCCTGGTCTCCCATGGGGTGCAGGGCCCAAGCACCTGGGCCATCCTCCACTGCACTCCCTGGCCATAGCAGAGAGCTGGCCTGGAAGAGGGGCAACCGGGACAGAATCCGGCGCCCCAACCGGGACTAGAACCCAGTGTGCCGGCGCTGCAAGGTGGAGGATTAGCCTATTGAACCACGGCGCCGGCGAAACTCATGTTTTTAAGGGTGTTATTGCCTAACATGAGGCTGGGGGATGGGGAGTGAGTCAATGGTTCAGTGGATTTCAGAAAAATATTTAATAAATATTACAGTTGGTATGAGGATTGCACAAATGCTGAATGTGTTATACATGAAGTTTGTGAAACACTTTTAACAGATACTCATTACTATTTTTGAAATAGTGTTTAAAATAATGTACAAAAATTATAAAGTTGAAGTGCTATACCATGTTGGAATGAGATATGTACTTGGCATAGCAAGGTTCTTTTTTTAAAATTTTATTTATTTGAGAGGTACAGTTACAGACAGAGAGAGGGAGAAACAGAGAGATCTTCCATCTGCTGGTTCAAGTGGCTGCAATGATTGGAGCTGAGCCAGGAGCCAGAAGCTTCTAAGGGATCTCCCATGCAGGTACAGGGGCCCAAGGACTTGGGCCATCTTCCACTGCTTTCCCAGGCCACAGCAGAGAGCTGGATCCAAAGTGTGGCAGCCGGGACTAGAACTGGCACCCATATGGGATGCTGGTGCTGCAGGCGGATAATTAACCTACTGCGCCACAGCACCGGCCCCTTGTAATATCATTTATATGTTTTTACTAAAGTTTTTTTGGTTCCAAATTGAGATTTTTCTGTCTTTTACAGTGAGAAATCACTGTAAAATTTTAGTTCGCATCTTTATTCTTCTTTTTAAAATGACAACTTTATTGAGAGAGAATTTGCATGTCCTAAGACTCACTATTTAAAAATGGCCAATTCAGGGGCCAGCTCTGTGGCACAGTAGGTTAAGCTGCTAAATGGGACATCCACAATTCACATTGGAGTGTCTGTCAAGCCCTGGCTACTCTGCTTCTGAGGCAGCTTCCTGCAAATGTGTCTAGGAGGCAGCAGTGCCTGAGTCCCGGCTGCCCTCATGGGACACCCAGATGGAGTTCCTGGCCTCTGGCTTCAGCGTGGCCCAGTACTGGATGTGGCAGCCATCTGGAGAGTGAGCCAGCAGATGGAAGATTTCTCTCTCTGACTCTCCCTGTCTCTCTGACTCTGCCCTTCAAATAATAAGCATGTAATAAAACAGTAAGGGGCCGGCGCTGTGGTGCAGTGGGTTAACGCCCTGGCCTGAAGCGCCGGCATCCCATATGGGCGCCGGTTCGAGTCGCGGCTGCTCCTCTTCTGATCCAGCTCTCTGCTATGGCCTGGGAAAGCAGTAGAAGATGGCCCAAGTCCTTGGGCCCTTGTACCTGCATGGGAGACCTGGAAGAAGCTCCTGGCTCCTGGCTTCAGATCGTCCCAGCTCCGGCTGTTGCGGCCAATTGGGGAGTGAACCATCAGATAGAAGACCTCTCTCTCTCTCTCTCTCTCTCTCTCTCTCTCTCTCTTTTCTTTCTTCTCTCTTCTCTCTCTGTGTAACTCTGACTTTCAAATACATAAATAAATCTTAAAATAAAATACAAAGTAAGCTGGGTAGTTCAGTAGTTTTTAGTGTATTCACTGAATTGTGCTACTACCACCGTTGTTTAATTTGGGGATATTTTCATCACTCCTGTGGATTTGTCTATTCTGAACATGGTCATATAAATGGAGTTGTGCATTCTTTCACTTAGCCCATGTTCTCAAATTTCATCCACCTTGTAGCATATATCCGTAATTCATTACTTTTTATGATTCAATGATATTCTGTTGTATGATGCACCCCATTTTGTTTATTCTTCCATCACTGGGCAGTTGGGTTGTTCTGCCATTTGTTTTTAAACAATACTGGATGTATCTAGGGCTTTTCAGATGGTCATTGGGTGGTTCTGTAGGTGTGTTTTAGAAAGGATTCGTGTAGCTGGTGGGGACAAGATTTCAAGTCCCTTCTGCTCATGGCTTTGAGGAGTCTGTATCTGTAATTTCTTTGTGCTAGTAAATACTCTCCTAAGAACTGGAGCAACCACTTTTTCTCCATGGGAGAACATTTGTTATAAATTAAGTCTTTTCACATTACTTCTGTAAGGACTAAGTTTCAAAATAGTTTGTATTTAAAAATAGTATTCTTTAGCATTTCTTGAAGAGGAACTCTTATTGGAAAATCTGATATTTTTGTCTGTATTTTTATTTTCTTTTCCTTTCTCTTTATTTGTACCCTGTTGAACCCGGTAACCCAGTTCTGTTAATCTCGATCCTATTTCCAGTATGTGAATACTTACAAACAGCAAAAAAATCAGTTCTTCTAATGGAATTCAAAACATTTTGTTAAATTTTACTCTAGCAAACAAAAATCAGTTGGTAGTCTGATAAAATCTTCATCTTTAAATATAAGGCCAGTCCTTTCAATTAACTTTTTTTTTGCCCTGCTTTCCTTGAAAGAGACCAAGAGATAATATGGAGAATATGTACACTTCCATCTACTGGTTCACTCCCCAAGTGCCCTCAACAGCTGGCGTTGGGCTAGAAGGAAGCCAGGAGCCTGGCTCCCATCTGGGTAGCAGGTACGAAGTACTTGAGCCATCACCTGCTGCCTTCCAGGATGCACACTGGTAGGGAGCTGAAAGCAGAGCTAGAACTTGGACGAGGCACTCTAATATGGGCTGCAGACATCCCAAGCTGCATACTAGTCACTGAGGCAAATGCTCACTCCATTCTTTTTATTTATTTATTTATTTATTTATTTATTTTTTTTTTTGACAGGCAGAGTGGACAGTGAGAGAGAGAGAGACAGAGAGAAAGGTCTTCCTTTTGCCGTTGGTTCACCCTCCAATGGCCGCCGCAGCCGGCGCGCTGCGGCCGGCGCACCGCGCCGATCCGGTGGCAGGAGCCAGGAGCCAGGAGCTTTTCCTGGTCTCCCATGGGGTGCAGGGCCCAAGCACCTGGGCCATCCTCCACTGCACTCCCTGGCCACAGCAGAGGGCTGGCCTGGAAGAGGGGCAACCGGGACAGAATCCGGCGCCCCGACCGGGACTAGAACCCGGTGTGCCGGCGCCGCTAGGCGGAGGATTAGCCTAGTGAGCCGCGGCGCCGGCCCATTCTTTTTATTTTTAAAGTCTGCGTTAGTTACATCATATCCGTAAAAGCATTCAACAATTATTTATCTTGGGCCCATGATGTGCAAAGTAGTTCCTGGAATAATAGCCCTTCCTTTTGCATTTGTTGTAATCATACCTTATTTCAACCATTGTACTCAGAACCTAAACCCACCATTTTTAAAATTTTATTTTATTTTAAGATTTATTTACTTATTTGAAAGGCAGAGTTAGAGAGAGGGAGAGGCAGAGAGAGGGAAAGAGAGAGAGAAAGGTCTTCCATCCGCTGTTCACTCCCCCAAGTGGCCGCAACAGCTGGAGTTGGGCTGACCCGAAGCTAGGGGCCAGGAGCTTCTTCTGGGTCTCTCATGTGTTGCAGGGGCCCAAGGACTTGGGTCATCTTGTACTGCTTTCCCAGGCCATAACAGAGAGCTGGATCAGAAATGGAACAGCTGGTACTTGAACTGGAGCCCATATGGGATGTTGGCACTGCAGGAGGCGGCTTTGCCTGCTGCACCACAGTGCCAACCCCTATACTTAATTTTCTTATCAAACTAGGCAACAGGTATTTTTATATGTTTGTAAGCAAATATGCTTTCACAGCATACCTTGTGTATATGTAAAGAAAAGTATCTAATTCTCACTGTTCAGTTTTACAAAGGAAAAAAAGTGGAAACTCCAGACACTGTGGTAGAGTTTCTACTTGCTGGTCTGGTCCTGGTTGTAGCCACGTTTGGCCAGTCAGACCCCCACTCAAGAAAGCTTCCTGATACAGTGCAACAGGATGAGGCTCTGAAATCACTTTCAGTATCCCCCACCAGTTATTGACTGTTATCTCAGGTATTAAGTGTAAAACTTTTAATTGAAAATTAGTCTAACTGTGGATGGCTTCTGATTTTGTTCTTGATTTTGTGGATTGTGTTTAAACAATTCAAAAGTGTGTTCCTGACTTTGAGATGCTAAGTGGTATTATACAGTTGTCACTTCATTGACTGTGTACAACAGTCCCATGAAGATTCTAAAGTGTACCCTTGTTTAACTTCAGATGCTAAAATTAAAGTTGATCTCTTATAAGATAAAAAAAAATATGGCCCAGCCCTGGCCACTGAAGCCATCTGGGGAATGAACCAGTGGATGGAAGACCTCTGTCTCTCTCTCTGACTCTGCTTCTCTGTAACTCTGCCTTTCAAATAAATAATAGTTAAATTTTTTTTAACTTTTATTTAATGAATATAAATTTCCAAAGTACAGCTTATGGAGTACAATGGTTCCCCCCCCACCATAACTTCCCTCCTACCCGCAACCCTCCCCTTTCCCGCTCCTTTTCCCCTTCCATTCACATCAAGATTCATTTTCAATTATCTTTATATACAGAAGATCAGTTTAGCATATATTAAGTAAAGAATTCAACAGTTTGCACCCACATAGAAACACAACGTGAAAAATACTGTTTGAGTACTAGTTATAGCATTAAGTCACACTGTACAGCACATTAAGGACAGAGAGCCTACATGAGGAGTAAGTGCACAGTGA
Organism: Oryctolagus cuniculus; assembly: GCF_051225735.1. NCBI lineage: Eukaryota > Metazoa > Chordata > Mammalia > Lagomorpha > Leporidae > Oryctolagus > Oryctolagus cuniculus. The sequence continues at coordinate 142,889,395 of NC_142867.1, read as the reverse complement.
CTCCTGTTGTTGACTTAACAATTGGACGCTCTTGTTTATGGCATCAGTAATCACCCTAGGCTCTTGTCATGAGTTGCCAAGGCTATGGAAGCCTTTTGAGTTCACCGACTCTGATCATATTTAGACGAGGTCGTAGTCAGAGTGGAAGTTCTGTCCTCCCTTCAGGGAAAGGTACCTCCTTCTTTGATGACCTGTTCTCCTGTTCTTTCCAATGGGATCTCATTCGCGGAGATCTTTCATTTAGGTTTGTTTTGTTTGTTTTTTTTTTTTTTTTTTTTTTTTTTTTTTGCCAGAGTGTCTTGGCTTTCCATGCCTGAAATACTCATGGGCTTTTCAGCCGGATCCGCATGCCTTAAGGGTTGATTCTGAGGCCAGAGTGCTGTTTAGGGCATCTGCCATTCTATGAGTCTGCTGTGTATCTCGCTTCCCATGTTGGATCGTTCTCTCCCTTTTTTATTCTATCAGTTAGTATTTGCAGACACTAGTCTTGTTTATGTGATCCCTTTGGCTCTTAGTTAAATTTTTTTTTAAAAAAGGAAGATGAGTTTAAAAAACAATAAAATCTCAAGTCTGCCATCTATGACTATGTGAACTCAGGGAATATCCTCTGGACCCAGTGTGCTCATCTGTATAATGGAGGTGAGACCACCTTCCTCATTGAGTAGTGAGAATTACGTGCCAGGGTGTAACTAAGTGTGCCTAATTCAACTCCTAGCAAGCACCCAGTAGATAGTAGATGCAGTTGCTAATTGTTAATACTAGTGTGTAGAGGTCACGTGCCTTCTCAGAGTTTTCTGAATAGTCCAAAAGAGTTCTCAATTCACTGAATCCCCAGATGGAAAGATCCTGGTCCACCTGGTCTCCCTAGGGCCCCTAGATTCATTTCACCTGCTCAGGAACACGTTTTAGGGAGTTTTGGGTGACCGGGATTCTCCTGACCATCCATGTCCTGGATCTGTCTGGATCCATCTGTGTTCCCTAAGCCTCTGAAACACACGGTGTTTGTGCACTGGGAGTTCTCTGACATTTTTGCCCTGGAGCATGTGTGAATATGTAGATATTCCATAGAAACACCGGAATGTCCGGGCTCTGTGAGAAATGTGCCACTTGTGCAATAGGAGAAAAACGGTACAGAAAACTTAACTTGAAATGAATGCGGTGACAAAGTGACCTATATCTAAATCCCCACGAATCTCATAAAATTACATTCACTTTTGGCCGGCGCCGTGGCTCACTAGGCTGATCCTCCGCCTAGCGGCGCCGGCACACCGGGTTCTAGTCCTGGTTGGGGCGCCGGATTCTGTCCCGGTTGCCCCTCTTCCAGGCCAGCTCTCTGCTGTGGCCAGGGAGTGCAGTGGAGGATGGCCCAAGTGCTTGGGCCCTGCACCCACATGGGAGACCAGGAGAAGCACCTGGCTCCTGGCTCCTGCCATCGGATCAGGGCGGTGCGCCGGCCGCAGCGCGCCGGCCGCGGTGGCCATTGGAGGGTGAACCAACGGCAAAAGGAAGACTTTTCTCTCTGTCTCTCTCTCACTGTCCATTCTGCCTGTCAAAAAAAAAAAAAAAATTACATTCACTTTTATGTTATTGAGGTGTCCATTCAAAAAATATCCATGAGGCCGGCGCCGCGGCTCACTAGGCTAATCCTCCGCCTTGCAGCGCTGGCACACCGGGTTCTAGTCCTGGTTAGGGCGCCGGATTCTGTCCCGGTTGCCCCTCTTCCAGGCCAGCTCTCTGCTGTGGCCCGGGAGTGCAGTGGAGGATGGCCTGAGTACTTGGGCCCTGCACCCATGGGAGACCAGGATAAGCACCTGGCTCCTGCCATCGGATCAGCGTGGTGCGCCAGCCACGGCGGCCATTGGAGGGTGAACCAACGGCAAAAGGAAGACCTTTCTCTCTGTCTCTCTCTCTCACTGTCCACTCTGCTTGTCAAAAAAAAAAATCAAAAAATATCCATGAAACATGTATTCATACTGGGCAGCTTGATCTGGAGAGAGTCTGGAATCCCTCGGGCCACTTGTTACTGCTGCTCCTCCGATCCAGGGCTGGTTCTTAAGCTGCCATCTAAGATGCAGGTTCCTGGCCTGTTTCCTCTGCAGAACTGTCTCCAGCGAGAATCTCCTGGAATTTTGTCTTTCCCAAGGTTGGCATCTGACTGCCCCACATTGTTTAGTTTCTGCCTTTCCTTATTGTCTCAATGATTGCCTTCAAACCCTTTGAGTTAGGGATTTTACTGGTAATCCTAATGGAAAACAGAAAGGGGCTAACAAATATAGGATAGTTTAGAGATTTGGAGTTTGTACAATTGTTGTCACCATTTCAGTGCTAACAGAGAAACTGCTAGAATTGTTTCTGGAAACCAAGCTGGGTGGGTTTCTGTCTTCATTACACTGAGCATGAAGCCCACCAGATCTATTCTTTTACCCTCCCTGAAAATCCTTTCCATCCCCCATGAATATTGATGAAATCAAGAAAGAGCTCCAAGAATCCTCGCTGTCCCAACAGTGTAGTTTGCATCACAAATCTGAGTGATACGCAATTGATGATACCTTGGATTTGTTTGAATCACGTAGGGTAAGATGACATACACAGAGACAAGCTGCCTTTGAAAGAGGAGTTTATTACATACAGTTCCTAAGAAGAGGGGCACTTCATGCCATAAAGGGCTATCACTGGCTATTTCCTTGAGCAGCCCTAAAGTGTTGTGACTCATTTCTGTCCCAAGACCCTAAAAACACCTCATGTTCCCCAAAGTGCCTTTCACGTTTTTTGCACATTCCAGGGAAAGATGTAATCCCCAACTACCCTGGACTGGTCTGGACCCTACGGCTGGACCAAAGCCTGCGCAGATAGGTAAAAAATTTCCAAAGGCTGCCCTTTATTTCATTTTAGTATGAAGGTCTCCACCTCAGGAAAAGCTTAAGCCTTATCACTATAATGTGCAACCTGTGTTAGAGCATGTTTCTGAACTGTGTCTATATGAACTTGTACTACCCCTGCGTGTGAGGGCAAGAACTTCCCCTGATACATATTCATTCCCCCACGATACAAGATACCCTGTCTCCTTTGCTTGAAGAACCATGGCTTTGGAGATGGTTCCCCGTGATCTTACTTGCTGCAAATAAATTACTTTGTGTGAAACTCCTTCTAGTGCATTTCTTGATTAAACTTGCCAGCAAGCAGGCCCATAATTTTGGGTGGATAACAGGGCCACACAGGAAAGCACCAGGGTTGGTCAGAAAGTGGAGGGAGTGAAGAAAAAGTAGGGGCATGAGCATTTGTTGGGATTTCCATGGGAAAAACAGGACAGTGCAGAGTAAGGAGATTTAGGGTTGACTAGCTGAGTGATTTTGGAGGACAGTGGGCTATGGGGGTGGTGCCTGGCTCGGGGGTGATCTAGTGCAGTGAGAATATTGACTTAGTATATGAGTTAGAGAAGGAAGTGGTTGGAGGGAGGTGTAAACTGTGGATTTGTTGGTTTGCACAGGGAAGGTGAACTCACAGCGGGTCACTTATTGTATCTTGGGAAGATCAGGCTCTCCAGGAATAGCAAGGCCCAAGATGTGAAAATATGATAAAATACAGAAAATAGAAATATGGTTAATGCATATCCCTCCCAGCTGAACTGTGCTTATTACAGAAGTAATTTGGGAACATTTTCTTTCTTTTTTTAAGTTTTATTTATTTATTTGAGAGGTAGAGTTACAGAGAGAGGGAGAGACAGAAGGATCTTCCATCTGCTGGTTCACTCCCCAGATGGTTGCAATGGTCAGAGCTGAGCTGATCCAAAGCCAGGAGCCAGGAGCTTCCTCTGGGTCTCCCCAGATGGGTGCAGGAGCCCAAGCACTTGGGCTGTCTTCCACTGCTTTCCCAGGTCACAAGCTGGGAACATTTTCTTCCTTCCTTCCTTCCTTCCTTCCTTCCTTCCTTCCTTCCTTCCTTCCTTCCTTCCTTCCTTCCTTCCTTCTTTCCTTCATTCCCTCCCTCCCTCCCTCCCTCCCTCCCTCCTTCCTTCCTTCCTTCCTTCCTTCCTTTCACAGGCAGAGTGGACAGTGAGAGAGAGAGACAGACAGAAAGGTCTTCCTTTTGCCGTTGGTTCACCCTCCAATGGCCGCCATGGCTGGCGCACTGCGGCCGGCGCACCGCGCTGCTCCGAAGGCAGGCAGGAGCCAGGTGCTTCTCCTGGTCTCCCATGGGGTGCAGGGCCCAAACACTTGGGCTATCCTCCACTGCCTTCCCGGGCCACAGCAGAGAGCTGGCCTGGAAGAGGGGCAACCGGGACAGAATCCGGCGCCCTGACCGGGACTAGAACCCGGTGTGCCGGCGCCGCTAGGTGGAGGATTAGCCTATTGAGCCGCGGCACCGGCCAGGGAACATTTTCTTATTGAGTGATAAGAATGGTAAAGTGTGGGACTATTGCTGTGGTGAAGTAGGTTAGTCCTCTGTATCCCATATGGGCGCCAATTCTAGTCCTGGCTGCTCCTATTCCGATCCAGTTTTCTACCGTGGCCTGGGAAAGCAGTAGAAGATGGCCCAAGTCCTTGGTCCCCTGCACCTGCGTGGGAGACCTGGAAGAAGCCCCAGGTTCATGGTTTCAGATCAGCGCAGCTCCGGCCATTGCAGCCATTTGGGGAATGAAGCAACAGAAGGAAGACCTTTCTCTCTGTCTCTCCCTCTCACTGTCTTAACTCTACCTCTCAAATAAATAAATAAAATGTTTTTTCTTTTTTTTTAAGAAAGAATGGTAAAGTGGCTCCTGTACCCTTGGGTTTACAGTGTAACTTTGTGGGTAAGGCCTTTATGCACCTAATGGTGAAGATCATGTACCAAGGAGCAGTGAGAGTACCCTGGAAGCAAGAGGGTGGTAGCTGAGAAGCTGGCTGCTGGGTTTGTCAGTTATTAGCTGCGTAATCTTGAACAAGTTATGTACTCCCTGGGTTTCAGTTTCCTTATTTGTAAAATGAATTTAATACTAGTACCCATATTATAGACTTATTGAGAAGACTAAATAAGTTAATACCTTGGAAGTACTTAGATCAAATCCTAGTACTTAGTATGTGTTCAGTAAGTGTGTTAGGGGTTCTTAACAGCTGTTGAGGAAAGTTTAGCAGAGTGGATCGAACTGAACATTAAGGAGAAGAAAGAGAGAAAGAGGAGGTACTCCTTTGCTGAGGCAAGGGTGGTAGCTGGACATACGCCTGACAAATTCAGGTACTAGGAGGTTGAAGATAGGGTTGAAAAAATAGGTTAGTGAGCACTTTGGATACTAAGGAGTTTGCTTTTTTTTTCCCCCCTTTCAAACATGAAAATTCATTCAAAACCTTTGACAGGACCATAATATTAAATTAGAAATCTTAGCCTGAGGGGCTGGTGTTGTGGCATACCAGGTTAAGCCACAACCTGCAGTGCTGGCATACCATATGGGTGCCAGTTTAAGGCCCGGGTGCTCCACTTCTGATCTAGCTTCCTGCTTTTGTGCCTGGGAAAGCAGAAGAAGATGGCCCATGTCCTTGGGACCCTGCTACTTACTTGCAGCCCCAGAAGAAGCTTCTGGCTCCTTCCTGGCTTTGACCTGGCCCAGTGCTGGCCTTTGTGGCTGTTTGGGGAGTGAACCAGTGTGCGGAAGATCTCTCTCCTTCTTCTGTCTCTTAACTCTGCCTTTCAAAAAAAAAAAAAAAAAAAAAGAAGAAGTCTTAAAAAAAAAAAAAAAAAAAGGAATCTTAGCCTTAGCAGTATGGTTTTGGAAAGAGGTGAGGCTTGGGACGACTTGTATAAGGCAAGATAGATTTAAGTTAGCAGTGGTTAAAAAAAAAAAAAAAAAAAATCACCGAAGTTCTTGCTCATGCTCTGTGGGTTGTGTTTATCATAGTCATTAAGAGACACAGATTGTCTGGCACTGCGGCTCGCTAGGCTAATCCTCCGCCTGTGGCACCGGTACCCCAGGTTCTAGTCTTTGTTGGGGTGCCGGATTCTGTCCCGGTTGCTCCTCTTCCAGTCCAGCTCTCTGCTGTGGCCCAGGAGTGCAGTGGAGGATGGCCCAAGTGCTTGGGTCCCTGCACCCGCATGGGAGACCAGGAGGAAGCGCCTGGCTCCTGGCTTCGGATTGGCACATCGCAGCAGCCATTTGGGGGGTGAACCAATGGATGGAAGACCTTTCTTTCTGTCTCTCTCTCTCACTGTCTAAATCTGCCTGTCCAAAAAAAAAAAAAAAAAAAAAAAAAAAACCAAAACCAAAAACAAAAACCCACAGATTGATAGAGCAGCCACTTTGTCATATTCTGTTTACTTTAAGAGAGAGAAAGTTACACACTGTAGGATGTCATGTCCAAATGATTAAATGCTAGGTCTGTTAGGGGCTGGCATTGTGGCACAGCAGGTTGAGTCACCACCTGCATCGTAGACAACACTTACGGGCACCTGTTTTAGTCTCAGCTGTTCCTCTTCTGATCCAGGTCCCTGCTGAAGCACCTGGGAAAGCAACAGAAGATGTCCCAAGTATTTGGGACCCTGCACCTATATGGGACCCTTGGATGAAGCTCTTGGCTCCTGGCTTTGGCCTGGCTTAGCCCTGGCTATTGTGGTCATTTGGGGAGTGAACCAATGATGGAAGATTCTTTCTCTTTATCTCTCTCTGACTCTGTGTTTCAAATAAATCAATCTTTAAAGTAAAGCAAAATGCTTGGTTATGATACTTCCATTTACAAATCAGGGACTAGAACTAATCACATGGCAGTGACTGGTTACAGAGGTTCCAGAAAGTGCTGCCTTTGAGTGGAGTAGCTGAGGAGAAAACTGGAAATGCTCTTGAGCAGTGCTAATGACCGCTCGCCATGCAAGGAGATTCATTTACATGGTTGTCATGGGCTTAGTTCTAGATTAAGGTTGCTGGAATTCCTCTCGAGAAAGATTGGATAAGATAAAGAATTTGAAGAAGTAGAATTTGATAATTGATAATTGATTGGGAAAAGTTACCAAAAAAAAAAAAAAAAAGCAGAGGAGTTGAGGAAATATTTTGAATCCAGTAGGCAATATGAATGAAGTTGATATGCGGTAAGGGTTTGGTACCAGACCATTAGGAGGCCCTCAAGGCCTCTAGAACTGTGCTCTTGACAAGTAATCCACCAGCCAGTGCCTACTTGTAAACTGTAGTTGGTTTGCAAGGCAGTAAGTACCAAAATAGAGAGTAGTCATTTAGACACCTGTATAGTAGTTGTGGTTTTCTCTGCTATGGTTTTCTCTATGATAATAATTTAAAAAATGGGGCTTCTCCTTTGTACATCTTTTTTGTGTTTTTAGTAATTTGTTTTTATTGTATTTTACAAAAGCATAAGGTAGGGAAAAAAATATCCCTCCACTGAAGATAGCCTAAGATGCTTTGCTTTGGAGGTAGAAGACAGGGACTTGGAGATCAGAGCTGGTAGTAAGGAGTCGAGTCCTTTCCATAGAATGTTTAGTGGGGTACCTTGGATAGGAGCAAGAGGAAGAATTAGAGAAGAGGACCCAGGGCTAAACCTCTGGGGGATACTCAATTCTGGGGGCAGAGATACTGACAAAACTGTCGCAGGAATCATTTTGAGGTGCTGGGAGTTCACTGGTGTCAGAAGCCACAAAGAGTCAAAGGAAATAAGGACTGGAATCAAGCTTGAAATAAGTTGTTGTGTTGGGATGCCAGCAACCATATTGGAGTGCCTGGGATCAAGTCTTGCCTCTGCTTTCAGATCCCACTTCTTGCTAATGCACCTGAGAGGAGGTAGATGATGGTTCAAATAGTTGGGTTCTTGCCATCCACCTGAGACACCCAGGTGGAGTTTCAGTCTCCTGGCTTCAGCTGGCCCAGCCCTGGCTGCTGTGGGCATTTGGAGAATGAACCAGGAAATGGAGGACCTCTGTCTCAGTCATTCTGCCTGTTAAATAAATAACAGTGAATAAATATTTTCGTAAAGTTATCATGAATGTCTAAAAGTAAACTTTTAGTGTAGTAGTGTGATGTCAGGTTTCCACAGTTAAAACAAATGTGTGCTCATGAAATGGAAGTATATTGGAAAACTTTGATAGCAAAGCAAAAGCAAAAACTAGGGTGGTGGCTATTGGGTCCAACCAGGGGAAGTACATTTTGCTGTGGTTGCTTTTCCTAACAGGGAAACCTGAGCAACTTGAAAGGCTCCTGTTAGCTGGGAAGTGGGGAAATAGATGGGAGCAGGAAGTATGTGACCTGTTTCATGACCATAGCAAGAGTGGAGAACAGTGGCCATGACAGTGGGCCCAGGAGGAAGGGAAGGGACAAACTGAACCCAGCTAATTCCTACTCAGCAACGGTATTGTTACTGGGCAACCTTGGCTGGGGATTTGCAAATTTTAGCAAACTTAATCAGGGGAAAATTTAAGGCAGGGCGTGCCTGGGGTCTGGCATTGATGTAGTAGGTGTGGTGTGAGTTAAGCAGGCAGGGACTTGGGAGTCAGAATATGAACATCAATGAAATGGTTTGAAATTGTTGACCATAGGGTCCAGAATGAGCTCTTCAGCTTCTCCCCCTAGTGCACTCTCAGGGAAAATGAGTATGTACTGAAATAACACATTAATGGGGGTTGACATACAGTGGGCCTACTTAATCCCCAATTATGGTTCAAAGAAGAATAAAAATATGGTATAAATGAATTTAAAGTAAAATTTATTTAATATTTTATCTAATATTGGAAAACCTGCTTATTATTCATCAAGTTACCTGAAGTTATGAAAAGAATGCACGTACAGTGTTTTAGATGCTCTAAACTTTGTAAAGTTTGAGAAATGCTGCAAAGCCCCTACCTGCCAAAATGATCTGCTTTTGGCTTCCCGTTTTCATTGAGTTCCCTCTTAAGTGTCACAGTGGGAGTGAGCTGGGCCCACCTCTCATTTCCCCAGCCTAAGTTTATATTCCTCCTTCACTGTCCTGAATCTAGCCCTTGTGTTTTCCTTGCCTTTCCCGTGGTCAGTGATTGGCCCCTGATTTTCTAAGAGATACGGATAGAAGCGGCATGCCGTGGTTACCTAAAGGGTTACTGTGCAGCAGAGGCAGTGGAGATGGTGTTTTAGAATAGTCTTACTTGCTTGAGTTTGAACCATGGTCACGTTGGCACTTAGGATTACTGAGCACCATTTCCTCATCTGTATAATGGGGTTGGGAGAGATTGGGACAGTGACAGATACATAGTAAGAAAGCACTCCCGCATGTAGCCTAATGGTTAAGACACTCCTGTTCCGTGTCAGAGTGTCTGAGTTTGATCCCTAGCTCTGGCTCCCTATTCCAACATCCTGCCACGCATAGACCCTGGTAGGCAGCAGCAGAAGAAGGAATTGGGTCCTTGCCACCCATGTGGGAAACTCAAATTATGTTCTCAGTCCCCAGTTTTGGCCCAGCTTAACGCTGGCCATTTCAGACATTTGTGGTGTAAACCAGCAGGTGGGGGAATCTGTCTGTTTGCCTGCCACTTGAATAAATTAAAAAAAAATTAAATGGTATTCTAAATAGATAATTTCTAATAGATATCCTCAGTGCTTTTTGCTAGGCTTTTTTTTTTTTTCTACAAATGCACTTGTTTTTAAAGTTATTGCCCCTGGATGATGGAGAGTTGGCTGTATGTACAGCATTTTGTGCACTGAGCATGGCAACAAGGGTCAAGGGAGGAGGAAAGGGTGCAGGGTTACCTGAAGACAAAATCAGACTTGTGGGAGAGTCGTACCTACAGCAGGTCATGCTGTGACTGACATGTTCTTTGTTGTGTTCTATGACATATCTTTAACAATTTTATTTTTTATTTTTTTAAAATATTTATTTATTTGTTTGAAAGGCAGAGTTACAGAGAGGAAGAGAGAGACAGACACAGAGAGAGGGGTCTTCCATCCGTTGGTGCACTCCCCAAATGAGACTGATCTGAAGCCAGGAGCTTTTTCTGGGTCTTCCACGTGAGTGCAGGGGCCCAAGGACTTGGGCCACCTCCTGCTGCTTTCCCAGGCCATAGCAGAGAGCTGGATCAAAAGTGGAGCAGCTGGGAAATGAACTGGCGACCATAAGGGATGCTGGTATTGCAGGTGGCAGCTTTACTGGCTACGCCACAGCAGCAGTCCCCTCTTTAACAATTTTAACACAAAAAGGTTACTTTATAGTTTACAAAACAATTTGTTTAGTTTTATTTGAAAGGCAAAGAGAGAAAATGAGAGAGAGGACTCTTTGGTCCATGCTGTTTAATTTCTCAGGGCTTGCAATGGCAGCCTGAAGCCAAGAACCCAGAACTCCATCTGGGTCACCAGTGTGACTGACCTGGACCCAAATGGATGAGTGATTTGCTTCCTCCCAGGGTGTGCTTTAGCAGGAAGCTGGATTGGAAGTGGAATAAGTAGCTGGCACTCAAACCAGGTAACTTTTCCTAGGGCATGCAGGCTTCCCCAGCTGGCAACTTAAACTGCTGCGCCAAACACCCACCCCTGTTTTCTAGTCTGAGCATTTCAGTATTTCATATGAAGGCTTTAATTGTTGGTGATGCCAGGAAACAAATACATCAGTGTTTATTGGATGTTGCAGTTTGTTAGGTAAATAACCTCAATAGGTCAGCCACTGTAGGCAGGGATAACTTCTTGAAAATGGAGAAAAGTGAAATCTCCATTTCTCTGTAACTGTAATGAGTTCTCTCAGGAATCCTCTTCTGATCACTCTGCTGTAATTTAGTTTAAGTGGCACTCTAGAAAACTGAAACATGCCCTACTTTGCGAGCAAATAGCAATCAAAGGGATAAATTCTTTCCTCTTTGAAAGTAGAGTGAAATCACTTCCAATCTGATCTTTGCAACCCAATGCCTGCTGCTAATGTGAGCATAAACACATTAGGCTCCAAAGAGAAATGACATCTGGATGCTAGGATGTGACTGGGAGAGCCAGGGTAAACACAAACTGCCATCAGGGAAGCTCAAGTCCATCCTCGTACCTTGTGTTGAGACCGAATTCAGGGTAGTCATATACTGAAGGGAGTAAAATCAGTTTTTGTTTTCAATGTCCACATGTTAGACCTCTCCCACACTCTTGACTGGTTATAATATATAAATCAAGCCACAGCTGACAGTGATTTGCTTTCTTTATCCGGGAAAGGGTCTTTGACGCAGTCTCTGCCTTGGCCTCACTGCATTGATCTTCATCACAAGCACTTTGTGTAATTCCCACAACAACATTAACTCCAGGGTTTTTTGTTTTTTTTTCCTTGTACGTATCACAATAGGGTCTTTCATTACATGATCACAAATTATATGCAACTACCCTTATATGCTTCATGAAAGCAGTAAATTTAAAGAAAAGAGAGACTATTTAAAACTCATGACTAGAGAGAACAGTTTATCTTATTTACAGTTTAGCTTAAAGATTGGTATTTAAGTTAATATCGTACCACATGTGGTAATCCTGCAAAGTGCTACGTATTTTTATTTATAGTTAAGGGAATAAAGCAAAATCCCCCTTTCATTATGTTATCTTGCATTATTTACTTAGTGATAAATGACATTGCCTCATGGGTATGAGTTTTGCAATGAAAGACCCTATTGTAGCATATATTTATATGGGGGGGTGTTGGTTAGAGTTATGGTTCCAGAGGGAATTTAAACTCTGAATATCCTGGTACTTGTACAGTTAAAACATATAGCTTAATGTTGTTTTGGTACTGTATTTTCACTAAGAGTAGAGGAAAGTAAAAAGGAATGAACAAAGAGAAAAAGCTTAAGGTTGAAATGCTAGAAACAAAAAAAAAAAAATGGCTGAAAGGCATATTTTAAACTCAGATTAAAATTGTACCAGAGGTAATGGTGATCCTTTAATTGAGATTGTTTCTGCTGCTTAAAAATCACTTCAGCTTTAAAAATTTATTAACTGTTTAAGGGCACCAGAGAACACTTCCACCAAATGGAGGAGATATGAAAATGAACGGAAAGAAAAGTTCTGAAGGAAAGTTTAATAACTGCTCCAGCCTTTGAGTAGAAAACCAGTTCTACGTGATGTCAGTTCATGACACCCGTGGTCCTGAGCATTTCTACTGAAGAAGGAAGGAGGTAGATATTTTAGGGAGGATTGGTCTTTTAGATTATACTTGTTTTGAAATCAAATAAAAACAAGGAAACTTGAATTTTGAGTAAAGCAGAAGTTCAGCTTCTATTCACTTAGAATTTAGGATAATTTAACCAGGTAGGGATCACTGTTTTGTTAACTACAAAAGTAGGGACTTCCTAACAAGTTAATGATAAAAGTAAGATTTTAGTATTAATTTGTGAGTATTTGAGGCAAATGCTCCCCCCCCCCCCCAATCTTTATTCAACACTTAAAACACTCATTCCCCTGTTGTCTGGGGCCTCCATTGTAAAAATCTGATGAGAAATCAAATGTCATTCTGATGAGGAGCCAACTATCTTATGTGTCATTGTTCCCTGTGTGTCACTTTGTTCTGCCTGTTTTCAAGGTTCTCGCCTTTTTTGATTTTCATAAACTTGAAAGAGTAACAGAAAGAGGTGGGGCAGGGCAAGAGGGAAAGAGAGAGAGAGAGAGAGAGAGAGAGAGAAAGAGACAGAGTGAGAGAGAGAAGGGATCTTCCATCTGCTGGTTCACTTCCCAGATGCCTGCAACAGCCAGGGCCAGGCTAGGCTGAAGCCAGGAGTTCAGAACTCCATCTTGGTCTGCCATGTGGGGTGTCTGGCCCAAGTCCTTGAGCCGTCATCTCCTGCCTGCTAGGGTACATTAATGGGAAGTTAGATGAGACTCAAACTGGCACTCTAGTTTGGGATGCTGGTATCCAGTGGCAGCTCAACGTACTGTGCCACAAATCTCCCCAGTATTTATTTTCAGCAGCTGGGGGACAAGTGTGTGCCTAGGTTTTGGTTTGCTTTGCATTTATTCTGCTTGGGTTTGTTCAGATGCTTGAATCTTTAAATTTATGTCTCTTGCCAAAGTTAGAAAACTTCAATTATTTTAAGAATAGTTTCAGAACTGAAGCTGTGGTGCAGCGAGGTAAGCCACCCCTTGGAATGCTGGCATCCCATATCAGAGTGCTGGTTTGAGTCCCAGAACCAGCTGCCTGATGATAGGCCTGGGAAGGCAGTGGAAGATGGCCTAAGTACTTGGGCCCCTGCCACCCATGTGGGAGACCAGAATGGAGTTCCTGGCTCCAGGTTTCTGCCAGCCCAGCTGTTTTGGCCATTTGGGGAGTGAACCAGCAGATGAAAGATCTCTCTCTCTCTCTCTCTCTCTCTCTCTCTTTCTTTCTCTCTCTCTCTCTCTGCCATTCTCTCTGTAGCTCTGCCTTTCAAATAAATAACAACTTAAAAAATGATTTCTTGTGGAATACTTTCATATTTATCAAAAACTTGCAAACATAGCATCGAGAATTCCCACATACTGAATACCAGACTTCCTCTAATGTTAACATCTTACCTAATCATGGTTTATTTGTTAAACAAAAAAGCAGTGTTCGTACAATGCTATTTTTTTTTTTTAAAGATTATTTATTTATTTGACAGGTAGAGTTACAGACAGTGAGAGGGAGAGACAGAGAGAAAGGTCTTCCTTCCATTGGGTCACCCCCCAAATGGCCGCTATGGCCAGAGCTACGCCAATCCGAAGCCAGGAGCCAGGTGCTTCCTCCTGGTCTCCCATGCGGGTGCAGGGCCCAAGCACTTGGGCCATCCTCCACTGCACTCCTGGGCCACAGCAGAGCGCTGGACTGGAAGAGGAGCAGCTGGGACTAGAACCCACTGCCCATATGGGATTCTGGTGCCGCAGGCGGAGGATTAGCCAAGTGAGCCACGGCGCCGGCCCACAATGCTATTTTTAAAATTGTATTTAAGTTATACAAGTTTCACGCATTTCATATATACAGATTTAGGAACGTAGGGACACTTCCCCCACCCTCCCTTCTGCCCATGCTCCAAGTCTTCTTCCTCCTCCCTCTCCCATTCCCACTCTTAATTTTTACAGAGATCTACTTTCAATTTACTAAATGATCATAAAATTAACCCTACACTAAGTAAAAGAGTTCAAAAAATAGTATGAAGAAAAAAAAAAACACTGTTCCTCAACAGAAGAGATAAGGATTGTAAACAATGCTATTAATTACAGTTTTTCCACTTACTTTTTTTTTGTTTGTTTTAGGATCTGTCCTAGGATATCACATTATATTTTATCATCAGATCAGCTAAACTTCTCCATTGTGTTCCAATTTTTAGACTTTACTTTTCAGAGCCTTGACACCGTTGAAGAATACTGGTCAGGTGCTTTTTTAGAATGTCTCTTTAAGTATGGGGTTGCTGTTTTCTTTTTTAAAATTCTCTCTCTCTCTCTCTCTCTCTCTCTCTCTTTCTCAGAATTACAGAGAGAGTGGGGGAGACAAAGAGAGATGTTCCATCCACTGGTTCACTCCCCAGTGGCTGCAATGGCTGGGATTGAGCCAGACAGAAGCCAGGAGCTCTGTCCAGGTCTCTCACATGGATGGCAGGGGCCCAAACACTTGGGCCATCTTCCACTGCCTTCCCAAGCCATTAGCAGGGAGCTGGATCAGAAGTGGAGCAGCTGGGACATGAACTGGCACCCATATGAATGCTGGCTATGCCACAGCACTGGCCCATTTTCTTTCCCTCCTTCCCTCCCTCCTTCCTCCCTCCCTTCCCCTCCCCTCCCTTCCCCTCCTTCCTCCCTCCCTTCCCCTCCTTCCTCCCTCCCTTCCCCTCCCCTCCCTTCCCCTCCCCTCCCCTCCCTTCCCCTCCCCTCCCTTCCCCTCCCCTCCCCTCCCCTCCCCTCCCCTCCCCTTCCCTTCCCTTCCCTTCCCTTCCCTTCCCTTCCCTTCCCTTCCCTTCCCTCCTTCTTTTTTTCCTTCTTTCTATTTATTTTTTTGACAGGCAGAGAGATAGAGAGAAAGGACACAAACGCTCCCATCTGCTGGTTCATTCCCTAGATGTCCACAATGGCTGGGACTAGGCTATACCGAAGCCTGGCTAGGAACTCAATTGCAGGAACTCAGTTATTTGAGCCCTTACTGCTGCCTCTCAGGGTGCCAGTTAACAGGTAGCCTGAACCAGGAGCTGGAGCCAGGCACTCTCAGGTGGGACAGGTGGGACACAGGCATCTTAACTGCTTGGCTAAATGCCTGCTCCTGTTTGATGTTTCTTTATGCTTACACTGAAGTTATAGATTTGAGGAACACTACAGAAGTAAGTTCTTCTCATTGTGTTATATCAGGAGAAAATAATATCAGTGAGACTCATCTCTGGTGATACTGAGCTTGGGGGGATTTGTGGCATAGGGTGTTAAGCTGCTGCCTGCAATGCCGGCATTCCATAAGACCACTGATTCAAGTATGGGCTCCTCCACTTTGGATCCAGCTACCTGCTAATGCACCTGGGAAAGCAAAGGAAGATGGCCCAAGTGCTAGGCCCTCTGCCACCCATGTGAGAGACCCAGATGTAGTTCCAGGCTCCTGACTTTGTTCTGGCCCAACCCTGGCTGTTGCAGTCTTTTGGGGAGTGAACTAGCAGATGAAGATCTCTGTCTATTGTAACTCTGACTTTCAGATAGATAAATAGATCTTAGGAAAAAAAAAGTTATGTATACTAGATTTCTTCACTGTCAACTTGGCACTTTTCCTTTCCCTTCTCAATTCTTTAGCAAATCAGTCAGTCCAGGCAATACTCAATATGAGATAAATTAACATCTACATCTTGGGGCAAGTAGAGTATCTACATCTATTATTTGGAATTCTTTTGAGAGGAAGATATATTTTCTCCCCTTCTGCACTTATTTATTCAGTTATTTGTTTTTATCAGAGTAGCTTCATAGATATTATTTTATTCTTTGGGTTCTAGTTCAGTACTGTCATTATTTATTTGCCATCTCAGATTGTTCTAGCCATTGGAAGCTCTTGTTGATTCCTATGCCCTTTTGAGATGCTCTATTCTCTCTCTGTCTCTGTCTCTTTTTTACTTCCTGGATCTATCTGATGCTGTAGACTCTTATTTTCCCTGCCTCAATTTTAAAATCAACCATTTCTCCATGAAGGACTGGTTTTTTTTTGTTTGTTTTTTTGTTTTTTGTTTTTTGTTTTGTTTTTTTTAAATTGGGAAACGGTATTTAGAATCCAAGAGCTAGGCACTGGTTTTGCTTACTTCTCTACAGTGTTTTTGTTTTTTTGCTCTTTCATTCTCTTTTCCTTTCCTTCATGGACTCTATTTATATGGAGTTAAACCTTCTGATTTTGCCACAAGTAAATTGGGCTCTGTTCATTTTTTTCAACATTTTTCTCTCTGTCTATTCTTCACACTGGATAGTTTTTTATAATTATTTTCATGGCCACTACTTCTTCCGTAATCTTTAATATGCCATTAAAATATACAGTGAATTTTAAATTGTAGATATATTCTTCAGTTCTAGAATTTCCTTTTTTCTTTAATTTTGCTTTTAGTTATTTCTATTTCTCTGCTGAGTTTTCCTTTTAGATAATTTATTACAGCTTTTATGTCCTTAATTATAATTCAAATACCTGCTTTGAAGTCCTTCACTGCTGATTTTGTTGTTTCAGTCCGCTTAAGCTTATCTGCACTTAAGGCTTTTTCTTTGGGTATGGGTATCTATATATGTATCTATATATAAACTCTGTATCTAGTAGTTTTGGATTGTTTCCTGCAGATTGTGATTGATATTTTATAGAAACTCTGTATTTGGTTTGTTTTTCTGAAGAATATTAATGTTTTGTACCAGGAGGCAATTTACTTGGCTGAATCCAAACTTCTACTGTTGCCTTTCCTGTGGTGGGCTGCTTCATTTAGCTTCAAGTGAGCTGTTTGCCCCATACTTGTGTGATTTGGAGATCAGTTAGAGATTTGGGCAGAGTTTATACTCAGAATATGAGGCTCTCCCTATTCCTGTAATTTTCTGTCTTTACTTTCTAGCTGCTTAGTTAGTTCTGATCTCAGCGATTCTTTGGCCAGTAAGATGGAGGTTCAACGTGAGCTTTACCTACTGTGCTCAGCACCAACCAGGGCCTGCCCTCAGGTGAACAACCGTAAGTGAGGAAACCTGGTGCCGCTCCTTTCTCCCGAGCCTCAGCCCTGCCGTTTCTGGCAGCTTGCTGCTCACTTTCATGTGCCTTTCAGTTCTTTTGGGGGTGGGGTTCAGAGTTTATAAGCGCTGTTAGTGGGTGATTAGTCTGATCAACACTATTCCATTGTTGTCAGAAGTTCTTTCATTTAAGAAGTAGGGAAATAATGTTAAATAAATAAACATATGTAAAACTAAAGCTGCGTTGTATGGCGGCAAAGTGCACAGTATTATCACATCTAATAACGGGAATTTGACGTAATCAGTGAGGTCAGGCAGTTTTCCTTGAGGGCATGGTGGGGAGAGGTAGAGAGTTATTAGAAAATGGAAGAGGATTCCACATATTTGTTAAATGAATGAAATAACCCCATTTTCTCTGCATTTTGGCGTCTTTCTTTACACATCTTCACATCCTCTCAGTCTTTAACCATCTATCTTGGCTTCTGTGATGATGAAAGGAAATCTACATCTAGGAGGTCCCTAATGTTATACAGTGAAGAGTGGTCTGTGTGAAAACTTCTTGAAGCAAAGGAATTGTATCTATGGACCATTATTGTGATATAGTGGAGTCTGTAGGCTTCTAGTCAGTATGCTCAACAGAGTTTATAAGGAAATCTCCCTTCTACTTCAAGTATTCAGAAATACAATGACATACTGCTAAGATATTAGCCAGAGTAATGTGGAAGCTGGTATGGAGTGGGAAAGGGAGAGACCTATGCTAAAACTTCCAACGTCCTTGTATTGCTTGGAAGGTTACTAGGGATTGACTTTAGGCATATTAAGGAGAAAGAAATAGACTGTGTAGCTCCCCCCATTACTTGGTCACTCTGCCTTTCAAATAAATAAATTAAATATTTAAGAAAAAATTCAACCAAAGCAAAACTATCAAGAGCAATTAAAAATAAAAGGATAGGAGTTGGTGCCATAGCACAGTAGGTTAATCCTTCACCTGCGGTCCCTGCATCTCATATGGGCGCCAGTTCTAGTCCCAGCTGCTCCACTTCTGATCTAGCTCTGCTATGGCCTGGGAAAGCAGCAGAAGATGGCCCAAGTGCTTGGGCCCCTGCACCCATGTGGGAGACTGGGAGGAAGCACCTGGCTCCTGGCTTTGGATTGGCGCAGCTCCGGCCATTGTGGCCATTGGGGAGTGAACCAACGGAAGGAAGACCTTTCTCTCTGTCTCTCCCTCTCACTGTCTGTAACTCTACATCTCAAATAAATAAATAAAATATTTAAAAAAATAAATTTAAAAAGGATATAAAAACTACCCAGAAAAACGAGAAAGAAAGTAGGTATAATAATGTTACTATCAGGCAAAAATGGAATTTCTAGGAGTTTTACCTAGAAAAACATGCAGATGGACTAGGGGGTGTATATGAAGATGTTCACTGCAACATTATTTGTAATAATGAAAATTTATAAAAATAATTTAAATATCTATTAATAGGGGAATGTATAGACAAAGTATAGAATATTCATATGGGAACACTAAACAGGTGAAACAGCCTCACTAGATCTACATGTGTTAATATGGCTATGTTTCAAAACCACTGAGTGAAAGAAGTTACAGACTTATATGTCAATGTGACATTTCTAAACACAAAACATTTGGACTTCTTAGGTTCCTTCTGATTCTGAAATTAAAAAAAAAAAAGAGTTATTTATTTTAAAGGCAGAGTGACAGGTTTTTCATCCTCTGGTTCACTCTCCAAATGGCCTTAATGGCCTGAGCTAGCCCAGGCCAAAATCAGGAGCCAGGATCTCCATCTGGGTCTTCCACATGGGTGGCAGTGGCCCAAGCACTTGGGCCATCAGTCACTGCTTTCCCAGGCATATTAGTATGGGCTGGATTGGAAACAGAACAGCTGGGACATGAAATGACACTCCAACATGGGATGCTATTACACAGGGTGACTTAACCCACTGTGCCACAGCACCAACCCCTGATGCTCAAATTATTTTACCAAATTTCACAGCAGGAACTATGTTCCCATAATTGTGTGTATTTGAATGTCTAAGGAATTGTGCCCGATAACAGTGTGTTTCAACAAGTAAACTGTCATTAGAAAAATCAACATTAATCTGAATGAATGCATCTGAAATAGCAGAGAGCTGTCATCTTTTGATCAAGTAACCTGTCAAATTAAATATCTAGTAACTACTTACTGTGTGCTGAATGCTGCAGAATAAACCATATATGTAAAAATCTCTCCCTTTTCCCCCAAGTTGCTTACGAGAAAAAGACTTTACATAAAGAGGCACGGATGTATCCTGAGGGAAAAAATTAGATGTGTGGAGGAAGATGTTCATTTGTACTAGACTGCAGAATGTATTTAAGCCCAAATCCCTGTCCTACGAGTAAATAGACACTGAAATCACTGATGCCTTCAGATGTCAATTCCACTGGTATTCAGAACCTGCCAGAGTACTCTGCATAACATGGGCAAGAGCTTGAAAATGAGTCAAGAGGGGCTGGTGTTGTGGTGTAACGGGTTAAACCTCCACCTGTGATACCAGCATCCAGTGTGGGCACCAGTTCGAAGCCTGGCTGCTCTGTTTCTGATCCAGCTCCCTGCTAGTGTGCATGGGAGAGCAGTAGAGGATAGCCCAAGTGCTTGGGCCCCTGCATCCATGTGGGAGACCCTGAAAAAGCTTCAAGCTGTTGTGGCCATTTGAGGAGTGAACCAGCAGAGGAAGAGTCTTTCTCTCTCTCTCTCTCTCTCTCTCTGTCTCTCCTCTTCTCTCTGTAACTCTTTCAAATAAATAAAAAATAAATCTTAAAAAAAAAAAAAAGGAAAGAAAATGAGTCAAGAACCCAATGGAGTTTATCGAACATTGGAGGAGGGGGGTTACTGTAAAATGAAACAGGATAAATTAAGGGCCATTACAGTGGAACACACTGCTCTGTAGTTGAAAGGAGAATGAAATTATTTTTTCTGGAGGGCTTGCAAATGGCTCTACAGAGGCTCTTTCAGTTTGGGTGATGGAGAGTGGCAAGGAGGTTTCTTCTCTGTGCCATAGCTCTGTTTAGTGTCGGATCCCCTCCCCTTCTTAAGAAAAATGTTGCTGTACATTAATCCTTTCAAAACCTTTCATGGTGTTGCTGAGACGATCTTTTTCAGCATTTAGATTGCACACCACATAGCACACTTATTTTAGAGGCAGTCGTGGTTAGCCACTGGGAAACTAACCATTGGTTTTGATAAAGGGGGGGACTTTTATATGTTATGGCTTATGACAGAGAATGGAAAAATGCTTCAGTGAGTCAGGCTGGCATTTTAAATTGGAGCGCAATAATAGCCAAAAGTGCTGAAGTCAACAGGCTGCTTAGAAATATGGTTACCATTTGCTGAGAGAGGCCTTTCAAGGTGGCCACAGACACGAGTTTGCAACCACAGTCAGTTCAATTTTTCCCTAAATGTGGGGCTGTGACCCTAATTGACGCCAGTGAGAGTTATATCCATGCGGAGAAAGGAGATTTAGGTCATTCACAAATCTCTGGTTTAGCCTGGAAACCATGCAAAGGTGATGGTACTCTTCATGTGTCTTCTGGGGGATGGCTTAACCATTCTTCCCCCTAGTGGGTTTCTAGTCTATACATTTTGAAGAAGGTAAAGAAGGCAGGGAAGAGGGTCTGAGAGGTGACATTTGATTATAGCTTGGACTATGAAGGAGATGGCAGTGAGATCTGGAGGATGACATTCCAAAGAGAAGTGCCAGCAAGTAGAGAAAGTCCTTTTCTTCACGCATGAAAAGAGTAGGGGACCTTCAGCAAGTCACCTCTCTGGGCCTGGTTATCTTCCTTTGTGATCTAACTAGCGTTAGCCTGAGGGAGCCCTAGGAAATCTTCCAACTCCAAAGTTCAGTAAAATAAAGGCTAGTTAAAATAAGCAACAGGGCCCAGTGTAGTTTTTGCTTGTTTTTGAGGATGCCAACCCTAGGGGCGGTGTTTGAAATATTGGGAATAGGACGGAGTTTGTTGGGAAGGAGGAACTGTTCAGATGAATAGGTTTCTAAGTAAGTGGAAGGGGACAGTGTTGGAAGGAAAGCTTCTTTCCCTTTTCTGATGTTTCCCTCCTGTGGGAGACTCAATTAATGTAACCCTTCTGGTCCCCGGGCCTTGACTACTTGTACACTAAGAGGGGTGGGCTGGCTAAGTCTGATCATTCTGCACCATCTTGTCCCTTTTGCATTTAGGCAGCATTCTTGTCTGCAGGGAGCTAGCCATTCTCTGCTCTTCCAGACCTGAGGGTTACCTGAGGAGCTCACCCCCTCCCCTGGGAGTTTTGCACTGAGCCAGCATTGCCTGTGACCATGTGACTAAGTCCAACTTACGGATTCCGTTTCCAGGTACCATTGGCTCTCAAAGTGTGCAGTGTTCTCTGATTTAGCCTTCATCAGTAGTAACAGTGATATTTTGTCTATTTTTGTTCCATTTTATCTAACTATGTTCAGAGTTTGAATAGGAAAGAAGAATTTTGTTTATTTGGTTCAAGTGACCCCAAAAGTTGGGATTCAGGAGGATCAAATTAGCTTTGATGAATTAGGGGAAGACAGTGCTTATGGATAGTGATACTCTGAGGTGCCCTTGAGTTTCAGAAGCTTCAGAATCATCTCAGCAAAGTATAGGACCAAACAATCAACTGAAAATAAGATAGGCATGGAAGTGGGAAGTTAAAGAAGAAAAGATTTAGAATTGGCTCTATGGAGAATGCCCTCAAGAACCTGCTAGGGAGAACCAGAGGATCAGGGTGACCAGCACTGAAGCATTTAGAGTGCACGCAACACACAGCACATTTACTTTAGAGGCAGTAGTGGTTAGCCACAGGAAATGACTGCTGGTTCTGATAACAATGATTTTGGTAACAGGCTTCAATTGATAGGGCTCTAAGCAGCCTTGCTCTCTGATACCAGGGACAAAAGTGGTGAAAATTGCTCTATAGAATATATTTTACTCTTAAATTACACATTTTCATAAGTAATTCAAGAATTCTATTGGAGCTGGACAATAAATAGTTATATCTATATTGTTATAAATGCTAAACTATTTTTCTTCAAATGTGGTGGTTTAGACAGCCACTAAATGAATCCTTAGTTGATTGAGATTTTCTGTGTGTGTGTGTTGCGGGTTATTTTTTATTAGTCAAGTTTTTTTTTGAAAACTGAAACACCAGCAGGATGAGGTTTTATTTATTTATTTATTTATTTAGGATAGGCAGAGTTAGACAGTGAGAGAGAGACAAAGGTCTTCCTTTTTCCTTTGGTTCACCCCCCAAAATGGCAGCCACAGCCGGTGCACTGCGCCCATCCGAAGCCAGGAGCCAGGTGCTTCCTCCTGGTCTCCCATGCGGGTGCAGGGCCCAAGCACTTGGGCCATCCTCCACTGCCTTCCCCGGGCCACAGCAGAGATCTGGACTGGAAGAGGAGCAACCAGGACAGAATCTGGCACCCCAACCGGGACTAGAACCCGGGGTGCCGGCACCGCAGGCGGAGGATTAGCCTAGTGAGCCACGGCGCTGGCCAGGATGAGGTTTTAACATCATTATTTCTCACTTCATAGTTATGACGAATGTCTTTATTGAAGGTTCTTATTCATTAAATGACAAGTTCAGTCACTCTGCAGAAAAGAAAATACTTTGGCTCATCTCTCATGCCTACTGACTTTTCTAGGGCCAAGAGAAGTACCAGCTTCTCTCCAATTTCACTAGAGTGAAATCAGACTCTCATTACACTTAAAGTCACCATCACATACAGTTTCGTCAGGAAGAGTAGCAACTGGAGAAGGATTTCAGAAGGTGGTTGTACTTGAACTGGGGTGTGGAGGGAGAGTAGGATTTGGCAGGTAGGTATGGGAGGCAGGAGCGCTGCAGGTGTGGACAAGGCTTCAGTCAGAAGGCAGGGAGGCCTGGAGTCAGCTCATCTTCAGGGAGCAGTGTCTTAAGCAGAAGACAAAGATGCTCAGGGTGTGTCCTGTCCGTAAAGGGAAACACAGCTGGAAACCAGATTGTACAGGTCTGCAGGAGACCACATTTTTTTAAGGCTAGGTGAGATTGTCTTAAGGAAATATCCTGTAGAGAGGTAGAAACTTAAAATCCGGTAGTGTTGGTTGCTGGGATAAGATTCTAGAAGGAAAGGACATAAAAGAATCTAGTGAAGAGGCAGATCAAGTCAGAAGAGAAATGAAGAATTAGAATGAACAGGAAGGGGCTGCATTTACTTGAAAAGTCAAGGAGTGTTTTTTGTAGATTATATAAGAATGCCTCCTAATATTTAGAAATACAAAAAATTATTTTAAATGTATCAACTCTGTCAGAGTTTTTATTTCTTTTCCTCTGATATTTCTTTTTCATTTTTGGTAAAAGATTAAAAAAAGAACAGCATATACTAAAAGAAATTGGGTACACATCAGGGACTGAAATAATTTAAAATAATTTTTCTTCTAGCTGGATTGCTGTTATATAATAAGAATACATTTTGCTTCTGAACTTTTATGAAGAACTTGTACATTTTATTGCAACATCTGTTTCTACATTTTAATTTCTCTCCTTCCTTTTATAGGTATTTGCATACTTTTTTTTCAAATGAGGAGACCTTTTGTTTGCCACAAGAAGGCTATTACCCAGAATGTTAATGGGTTTTCAGCTATTAAGATATAATGATATACCTTGAGTATTTAACTATAAATTTGAAAAATCTCTGTGAACAATCTCAAAGGAGTACTTAGAATGCACTCCTGGTAAATTGGCTCATTTTCCCATAATTTACTGGAAGTGCTGATATGAGAGCAGCCCTAATGTGAAAAGTACATTAATCCCTGGAGTTGCATTGTATGTATTAAATTATTACTCTCGAAGAATAAATGTATGAGGCCATTTAGCCTTCATTCACACTTGTTACTTAGAATCACAGTAAAGAAACAATCACTTATCTTTTGATGCACAAATTATAAATGATACACTTAATATCTTTTAAAACAAGAGACCCAGAGATGCTCAGTTCCGTTTTTGCCTAACAATTGCTCTTTTCCAAAGCAAGGTCTGTTCTAGTTGGGAGCACAGTTCTGGCTTCGTGGAGGCCCATTTCATCGCACTGGTAATTGAAATGTTTTTAGAAATCTGTGATGCAGCTTTCTTCCATGTCAGTCAAAAAGACTCATCTGCCTTCTAGCCCTGAGCATCTACCACATTGGGGATTATTTTGGGATGGTAGTCAGTCTGCCAGGAGCAGCTGTTCCAGGAGCATTTAGGGTCTTGGAATTGTGTCTAATTTTGTCTTTCTTCTTTGCCAGGGGACCAACAGTTTGTGGAACCATAACTTGTGACATCGAGTTTTTTTTTCCCCCCACTTTGGTAAGCAGCTGTTTATGATTCTTGAGGATTAAGGCAAATAGGAAACCCCATCTGAGATTTTTAACACAGCTCTCAAACAACAAGTTACGTCATGGACATAACGTTGGACCCTTCCCGAGATGACCTGCCTCTCTTGGCCAACACCAGCCACATGCTTGTGAGGCACTATGCACTGGATTTAGATGTGGATTTCGAAAGTCAAGTCATTGAGGGCACCATAGTGCTTTTCCTTGAGGATGGAAACAGATTCAAGAAACCAAGTCATTCCAGCACAGAAACCTGTCCGTTGGAGTCAAATGAAGCCTTTAATTTTAGGATGCCTGAACCCTGCCCTGTTCCTGTGACAAACGCAAGGACCTTCTCATCTAAAATGGCATATAATGATTTTACAATCTGTGGTAAAGGTGAAAAAGATACTTCTGATAAAGATGGTAACCATGACAACTGGGAACAGGCTTCTGGGATTTCTAGCTCAAAGTACTGCTGTGACACAGGGGATCATGGGAGTGAGGATTTTTTGCTAGTGTTGGACTGCTGTGATTTATCTGTGTTAAAGGTTGAGGAGGTGGATGTGGCTGCTGTGCCAGGTATTGAAAAATTTACAAGGTCTCCCAGGCTCACAGTTGGTTCTGAGGTGCTCAGGAATGAGATTATACAAGAACTTGTGACTATGCCTGCAGATCGTTGGAGGGAGCAGTTAGACTATTATGCTCGCTGCAGCCAGGCTCCCGGCTGTGGAGAACTCTTCTTTGACACTGACACCTGGAGCTTACAGATCAGGAAGAAAGGGGCTCAGACAGCTACTGACTTTCCTCATGCCGTCAGGATATGGTACAAAACCAAACCTGAGGGGCGATCAGTGACGTGGACCTCAGACCAGAGTGGCAGGTAGGTTCTGCGAGTGCTCTGTTGCCCCGTGCCTGTTTGCCCCAGACACTGCAGAGATGCCCAGGCATCCTCAAAATCCTGAGACCCACAGTGAAGTGGGTCAACTGCCAGGCATGCTGAACCCTTAAAAGAACGACCTTTCTTAAGTCAGGATGAAAAGATGACTTTATTAAGCACCTGTCTGTATTTCTGAGTTAGGAGAGTCAAATGCAAGTTTAATAATGACATCTCTGCAGAGATCTCTGCCAGTGACTTCCTGTGCTGTCAGTGGGAGCTATATATCTCTGAGCAAGTGCCTTCTCCGAGTCCCTATACAGTCCCCCTGAGAGAGTAGACTGCTTTATGTCAGGTTGTGTGGAGCTGGGAAAGGGCTTTCAAACAAAGCCAGCTCTGCTTTGTGACTTTCTTACTGTGCCTGTCTCTCAGTTGCCATAGGATGTGAACCCCAGAGCACAGGAAAGATCATTTTCTGAGGAAGGTAACAGTCAGTCCTGCTGAGGCTGCACACTGGCCCCACTGGCTGTGAGTGTCTGTACAGGAAGACCCCTGGTTTTTAAATGGCGAGGAGTTGATGAGGCAGCATTTTCCAGGTGACACCTTCAGCCAGCCACTTAGCCTTTCTTCATTGCCTCTCCTCCAGTGGCTGTCCAGACTTTTGAGAAGTTTTAAAATCAAACTTTATTGATTCCAAATTGTGTTACCTATGTCGTTGTGCTGTTGTATTGCAGATCGATATGGTCATCCTGTGGAGCTTGGGTGGAGGGAGCTGACCCTGTCAGCTGCATTTGAAGTCGTCTTTTATAGTATCAGACTGTGCAGAGCAGTGGTTTTAGGCAGTTGCTCACATCTCTTCCTCAATCTACTCTCCCTAGAAATCTGCTGGAGATGTTTTTTTAAGCATCACTTTGACTTTGAACACTAATTATATCATTGTTTGCTTCTAATCCAACCTCTTGGTCCGGTCTTCTGCCTTGCTCAGAATGAGTTCACTTCCCGTCTTTCTTCTGCCAGAGTCTTAGGCAGCCTTTGGGAAACTGACAAGCTGGCATCAGTAAAACAGGGATTTATTTATTGGATGTTCTTTGGAGAGCCTGAGGGAAAGAAACTGGTGTTCTTATTGTATCTTCAAAATTTTGAAGGTTATTAAAGATGGAATTTTCAATAAGATTTATTGATGAACTGTCTCTGAATATTTAACTAGGAAATTGTAGTCTTTATAGTAATTTTTGAACAAGAATAATGAGGGAGAAGAAACTATTGCCAGACTATTTAGAAGAAATACTTAGGGTCTGAAGCATGACTTTTTCCTAAGTGCTCATTACAAAGAGATTAGATTTGTTAATTAAATCACCTGCAAATGTGTTGCATGGAAATGAATTGCAGATAAATATAAGTTTCCATAAAGAAACTTAAGGGATCCCAGGGCATGTTTTGCTTCTTCAAACTTGACTTCATGAATTTATTCTTAATATCTCCTTCTCTGATAATTAAATAAATTGCATGGTTACAGCAGAAGTTTTATGCTGTATCCTTGGAAGTCTGTATGTCTGGTATATTGTTATTTATGCAGTCTTACAAGGACAAAAAAAAATAAATTTTGAAAGGAATCCTGGAAAGCTGTTTCTTCTCTCTTTTTTCTTTTTGTTGGAATTTTATGTTGTCAAGGTAATCTTCCATGAATGGTCACCAGATCTCTCTAACCTCTCTGTGTGCTTAAGAATAAATCTAAATATGCAGTGGTAAAAGGGTACTTGGAGGACATTAAAATGACTAAAAGATCCCAGGTTGCTAGACAGAAATAATTCCTTAGAGATGCGAATGAATAGTAATTGTCAGAGGCACAGTATTTTATGAATATAATTGTGTAAAAATATAAAATTTCACAGTTGTATGAAAAATATAGCTAAAGCATATTTATTTATTATAAATAAATCACTAAAGTATTTGTTGCTTATTTACTCTGGAGTGGTAGAATAGGTAGTATATTTACTGTAAATTTTCAGTTGTAGATGATAAAACTTTTTTATTGCCATTTTACAAGTAGTAAAACTAAGAAAAGTGACTGGAAGCTCTTAAAAAACTCATTTCTTAGTTGTGAAAGGTAATACTTTTTCCTTTTTTTGAAGATTTTTATTAACATTTTAACAATATAAATATTATACAGATTTATGGGATACCATGTGATGTTTAGATATATGTATGGGAGCTTCTTTTTTTACTTTTGATCATTACCATGTCACTTATTATATGCAAAGTGTTCAAGCACATCTGAAAACTCAGTTTTCTTTCTTTTTTTTTAAAAGCTATTTGTTTGTTTGAGAGCCAGAGACAGCCAGAGCTGGGAACAGAATCAGGTCTCCCACAGGCAGAGCCATCACCACAGTCTCCCAGGGTCTGTACTAGCAGAAAGTTGGAGTCAGGAGCCAGAGCCATGAAGCAAGTCCAGATATTTCAGATACGGAATGTGAGCATCTTATCCACTGCTCAGTAGCTTTCACTAAATTTCTATTTTAAAGCAGAAATGAGATAAAAATTTAATAAAACCTATACATTGGAACGTTCCAAGTTCTATCAGTGACTTATTTCTTTCCCATTCTTACTCCACCAAGGTCAGAAGTAAAACTTAAGGGGCCAGCATTGTGGTGTAGTGGGTAAAGCCGCCATTTGTGATTCCAGCATCCTATATGGGTGCTAATTTGTATCCTGGCTGCTCCATTTCCAATCCAGCACCCTGCTGATGGCCTGGGAAGTCAGCGGAAGACGGCCCAAGAGCTTGTGTCCCTGCTATTCTCGTGGGAGACCTAGAAGAAGCTCTTGCTTCCTGGCTTTGGACTGGCCCTAGTGCTGGCTGTTGCAGCCATCTGGAGAGTGAACTAGAAGATGAATCTTTCTCTCCCTGTCTCTCCGTCTCTCTCTCTCTCTCTCTGTAAGTCTTTCAAATAAATAAATAAATTTTTAAAAAGTAAAACAAATTATTTTGTTTGATAATAAACAAATAATAATTTAGGGTGTTAGATAATCCCAGGATGAAATGCAAAACATGCGCAGCAGATTCACTGTACTGTATGAATGAATGTAGGAATGTGTGAAGCAGTCTTACTGAATGGGATGGGGGAAAGGTGCTGCCTTAAGTAACTTTGGAAACGAGTGCTGTCTGTAGGACTAACGGCTAAAGGAACTGTGCATAAATACTGTAGTGTAGTCGATAAAGTTGTTTCCATGGGACTACAGATGAGTAATTCTGGTAGCACTATTGATGTATACTGGAATCGAGCAATTAAGTAAATAGATGGTAGATGGTAGGAGCCAGGTTTCTCCCTCTCTCTTCCTCTGCCTTTGAAAATATATTTTAAAAAAATCATGTTAAATCCTGAAGTAGAAAAAGGATATTTAAAAAAACTGAGGAAATATGAACGAAATCTGCAGTTAGTAATAGTGTTCACTAAATGTTCATTAGTGACAGTTGTGCTAATGTAAAATGCTAATAGTAGGGAAAACTGGTATAAGGTATATCAGAACTCTATGTATTATCTTAAAATCTAAAACTGTTCTAAAATTTTACTTAAAAAAGGGATAACTTCAAATTTGGAAAGAGGTCACTGTCTATCTACACTGACACTCCCTTTTTGTGAGAGCTTTTACCAAGTGGCAGTATTCTCTGGAAAAGACATGAAAATATCTTTGAAGCTGTAAAAAAATTATTTTAAATTAAATTATTTAATTTTTAAAAAAGCTTTAATTTATTTATTTCAGTTTTCTTTTAAAATTTTATTTAAGTTATGCAGATCTCATATTTTTAATATATACAAATTTAGGAACATAGTGGTGTTTCCCCTTCCTCCGCCCTTCACCCCATCCATGCTCCAACACTTTCTCCCACCCCCTCACATTCCCACTCTTAATTTTTACAGTGATCTCTGCAATATACTTAATGATCTGATAGAAAACAAAAACAAAAACCACTGTTTCTCAACAGGAGACAAGGGCTATACACATTCATCGATTTTCAAAATGTCTATTTCACTCTAATATATTACATTTCAGGTACTCTAATAGTTACCTCAGATCAGATCAGGGAAAACATATGATATCTGTCTTTTTGGGACTGGCTTATTTCACTAAGTATAATGATTTGAGTCGCAACCAACTCGTTGCAAAAGACAGGATTTCATTTTTATTTTATTTTTTTTACAGCTGAGTAGTGCTCCATAGTGTATATATACCATAATTTTTTTTTAATCCAATCAACAGTTGATGGACATTTGGGTTGATTCCATATCCTAGTTGTGAATTATGCCACAATGAACATGGGGTTACAGATAACTATTTTTTTTTTTTTTTTTTTGGACAGGCAGAGTGGACAGTGAGAGAGAGAGAGAGAGAGAGAGACAGAGAGAAAGGTCTTCCTTTTGCCATTGGTTCACCCTCCAATGGCTGCCATGGCCGGTGGGCTGCGGCTGGCGCATCGCGCTGATCCGAAGGCAGGAGCCAGGTGCTTTTCCTGGTCTCCCATGTGGGTGCAGGGCCCAAGGACTTGGGCCATCCTCCATAGCACTCCCTGGCCATAGCAGAGAGCTGGCCTGGAAGAGGGGCAACCGGGACAGAATCCGGCGCCCCAACCGGGACTAGAACCTGGTGTACCGGTGCCACAGGCGGAGAGGATTAGCCTATTGAGCCACAGCACCGGCTTTTTTTTTTTTTTTTTTTGAAGATAACTCTTTTAAATGCTGATTTCTTTTGGTTTAGGTAAATTCCCAGGAGTGGAATGGCTGGGTCATATGGTAGATCTATATTCAGATCTCTGAGGTATCTCCATATAGTCTTCTACAGTGGTTGCACCAGTTTACATTCCCACCAACAGTGGACCAGGACACCTTTTCCCTCATATCCTCACCATCATTTGTTGTTTGTTGATTTCTGTATGAGAGCCATTCTAATTGGAGTGAGGTGAAACTTCATTGTGGTTTTGATTTACATTTCTTTGATTGCTAGTGGCCCTGAGCTCTTACTCAAGTGTCTGTCGACCATTTCAATTTCCTCTCTTGAAAAATGCCTGTTCAAATCCTTTTCCCATTTCTTAACAACTGGGTTGTTTGTATTGTTATTGTTGAATTTCTGAAGCTCTTTATAAGATTCTGAATGTTAACTTTATATCAGTTGCATAGTTTGGAAATTTATTTTCCCATTCTGTTGGTTGCCTCTTCACTTTGCTGAATGTTTCTTTTGTAGTGCAGAAGCTTCTCAGCTTGATATAATCCCATTTGTCAATTTTGGCTTTGATTACCTGTGCCTCTGGGATCTTTTCCAAGAAGACTTTGCCTGTGCCAGTGTCTTTCAGTTTCCCAAATGTTCTCTAATATTTGATGGTATTGGTCATAGATTTAGGTCTTTAATCCATTTTGAATGGATTTTTGTGTAAGGTATAAGGTAGGGGTCTAGTTTCATACTTATGCATGTGGAGATCCAATTTCCCCAGCACCATTTTTTAAGGCTTTTATTTAATGAATACAAATTTCATATGTACAGCTTTTAGGAATATAGTGTTCCTTCCCCCCATTCCTGCCCTCCCACCCCTATTTCCATCCAACCTCCTACTCCCTCTCCCATTCCATTTTTTTCACTAAGATTCATTTTTAATTCACTTTATATACAGAAGACCAACTCTATACTAAGTAGAGATTTCCATTGTTTGCACCCACACAGACATACAAAGTATAAAGTACTGTTTGAAGACAGGTTTTACTGTTAATTCTCATAGTACACCTCATTAAGGACAGAGGTCCAATATGGGGAGTAAGTGCACAGTGACTCCTGTTGTTGATTTAACAATTAACACTCTTATTTTTTGACATCAGTGACCACCGGAGGCTCTTGATATGAGCTGCCGAGGCTAAGAAAGCCTTTTGAGTCTACAAACTCCATCAATATTTAGACAGGGCCATATGCAAAGTGGAAGTTCTCTCCTCCCTTCAGAGAAAAGTACATCCTTCTTTGATAGCCCCTTCTTTCTACTGAGGTCTCACTCACAGAGATCCTCCATGTAGCTTATTTTTTGCCACAATATCTTGGCTTTCCTTGCTTGAAATGTTCTCCTGGGCTTTTCAGCCAGATCCGAATGCCTTAAGGGCTGATTCTGAGGTCAGAGTGCTATTTAGGACATTTGTCATTCTGTGAGTCTGCTGTGTGGCCTCCAAGAACCATTTGTTAAAGAGACTGTCCTTAGTCCAGAGATTGATTTTAGCTTCTTTGTCAAAGATAAGTTGGTTGTAGATGCATGGATTGATTTCTGGAGTTGCTGTTCTGTTCCATTGGTCTACAGGTCTGTCCCAGTACCAGCCTGTTTTGATTATAACTGCCCTGTATGTGTTGAAACCTGGTATTATGATGCTTCTGACTTTGTTTTTGTTGTATGAGATTGCTTTAGCTATTTAGGATCTCTTGTGTATCCATATGAATTTTAGTATCATTTTTTTCTGGATCTGCAAAGAATGTTATTGGTATATTCATTGGGATCACATTGAATCTGTAAATTGCTTTTATAGTATGGACATTTTGATGATGTTGATTCTTCCAATCCATGAACATGGAAGATTTTTCCATTTTGTTGTGTCTTCTATTTCTTTCTTGAGTGTTTTGTAATTTTCATCATAGAGATCTTTGACATCCTTGGTTAAATTTATTCCAAGATTTTTGATTCTTTTTGGAGCTATCGTGAATGGGACTGATCTTAAAAGTTCTTTCTCGGAGCTGGCGCTGTTCTGTAATGGGTAAAGCCACCGCCTGCAGTGCTGGCGTCGCATATAGGCACCAGTTCGAGTCCCGGCTGCTCCACTTCCAATCCAGCTCTCTGTTATGGCCTGGGAAAGCAGCAGAAGATGGCCCAAGTCCTTGGGCCCCTGCACCCATGTAGGATACTTGGAAGAAGCTCCTGGCTCCTTGCTTTGGACCAGTGCAGCTCTGGCTGTTGTGGCCAATTGGGGAGTGAACCAGCGGATGTAAGACTTCCCTCCCTCCCTCCCTCCCTCCCTCCCTCTTTCTCTCTCTCTCTCTCTCCTTCTCTGTGTAACTCTGACTTTCAAATAAATAAATAAATAAATCTTTTTTTTTTTTTTTTACAGAGTTCTTTCTCAGCCATGACATTGTCTGTGTATACAAAGGCTACTGATTTTTTTCTCTTTATTTTTTTTTTAACTTTCATTAATGAATATAAATTTCCAAAGTACAGCTTATGGAGTACAATGGATTTGCCCCCATAACTTCCCTCCCAACCGCAACCCTCCCCTTTCCCGCTCCCTCTCCCCTTCCATTGACATCAAGATTCATTCTCAATTCTCCCCATATACAGAAGATCAGTTTAGCATATATTAAGTAAAGATTTCAATAGCTTGCACCCACACAGAAACACAAAGTGAAAAATACTGTTTGAGTACTAGTTATAGCATTAAATCACACTGTACAGCACATTAAGGACAGAGATCCTACATGAGGAGTAAGTGCACAGTGACTCCTGTTGTTGACTTAACAATTTGACACTCTTGTTTATGGCATCAGTAATCACCCTAGGCTCTTGTCATGAGTTGCCAAGGCTATGGAAGCCTTTTGAGTTCTCCGACTCTAATCATATTTAGGCAAGGTCATAGTCAGAATGGAATTTCTCTCCTCCCTTCAGAGAAAGGTACCTCCTTCTTTGATGACCTGTTCTTTCCACTGGGATCCTGGGATCTCATTCATGGAGATCTTTCATTTAGGGTTGGGTGTGGTTGTTGTTGTGTTTTTTTTTTTTTGTTTTTTTTTTTTTTTTTTTTGCCAGAGTGTCTTGGCTTTCCATGCCTGAAATATTCTCATGGGCTCTTCAGCCAGATCAACATGACCCAAGGGCTGATTCTGAGGCCAGAGTGCCGCTTAGGACATCTGCCATTCTATGAGTCTGCTGTGCATCTCGCTTCCCATGTTGGATCGTTCTCCTCCTTTTTTATTCCATCAGTTGATATTTGCAGACACTAGTCTTGTTTATGTGATCCCTTTAGCTCCCAGTCCTATCATTATGATCAATTGTGAACAGAAATTGATCACCTGGACCAGTGAGATGCAATTGGCACATGCCACCCCGATGGGATTGAACTGGAATCCCCTGGTATGTTTCTAACTCTACTGTTTGGGGCAAGTCAGCTTGAGCATGTCCCAAATTGCACATCTCTTCCCTCTCTTATTCCCACTCTTATATTTACCAGCAATCACTTTTCAGTTAAGTTTCAACACTTAAGAATAACTGTGTATTGATTACAGTATTCAACCAAAAGTATTAAGTAGAACAAAAATAAAAAATACTAAGAGGGATAACGTATTAAATTGTTCATCAACAGTCAGGGCAAGGGCTGATCAAGTCACTGTTTCTCATAGGGCTATTGATTTTTGTGTGTTGTTTTTATATCCTGCCACTTTACCAAACTCCTCTATGAGTTCCAATAGTCTCTTAGTGGAGTCTTTTGGATCCCCTATATATAAAATCATGTCATCTGCAAATAGGGATAGTTTGGTTTTCTCCTTCCTAATTTGTATCCCTTTGATTTATTTTTCTTGCCTAATGGCTCTGGCTAAAACTTCCAGGACTATATTGAATAGCAATGGTGAGAGAGGATATCCTTGTCTGGTTCCAAATCTTAGGGGGGATGCTTCCAGCTTTTTCCCATTCAATAGGAATTCAATAGGCCATGAGTTTGTCATAAATTGCCTTGATTGTGTTGAGGCATGTTCCTTCTGTATCCAATTTGCTTAAGGTTTTCATCATGAAAGGATGTTGTATTTTATCAAATGCCTTCTCTGTATCTATTGAGCTTAACATATGGTTATTGTTCTTCAGTTTAATGTGTTGTATCACATTGATTGATTTGCGAATGTTGAACCATTCTTGCATAACAGGGATACATCCCACTTGGTCCAGGTTGAATGAGCTTTGTGATGTGTTGTTGGATTCGAATAGCTAATATTGTGTTGAGGATTTTTGTGTCTATGTTCTTCAGGGAAATTGGTCTATAGTTCTCTTTCTCAGTTGGATCTTTTTCTGGCTTAGGAATTAAGGTGGTGCAGGCTTCATAGGAGTTTGGGAGGATTCCCTCCTTTTCAGTTGTTTTGAATTGCTTGAGAAGAATTGGAATTATTTTTTCTTTAAATGTCCTGGGCTTCTCTTTGTTAAGAGGGTCTTTATTACTGATGCAATTTCTGTCTTGGTTATTGGTCTGTTTAGGTTATTGGTCTATTTTCTATGTTCATGACTCAATTTGGCAGATTATATATATTCAAGAATCTATTTCTTCTAGGTTTCCCTGATTTGTTCGCATACAGCTCTTTGTAGTAATCCCTGATGATTCTTTTTATTTCTGTGGTATCTGTTGTTACATTTCCTTTCTTTGATTATTTTATTGATTTTGGTCTTCTCCCTCTTTTTTGGTTAGTTGTACCAGTGGTGTATCAATTTTGCTTATTTTTTCAAAAAAAAAAAAAAAAACCAGCTGTTGATTTCACTAATTTTTTTTGTTTCCATTTTGTTTATTCTCTAATTTTAATTATTTCTTTCCTTGTACTAGTTTTGGGTTTAGTTTTTTGTTGTTTTTCTAGGTCCTTGAGATGCATTGATAGCTCATTTATTTGTTGATCACTTTCCAGTTTCTTCATGTAGGCACTGATTGCTATAAACTTCCCTCTTAACACTGCTTTTGCTGTAACTCATAAGTTTTGGTATGAAGTATTGTCATCTTCATTTGTTTTCAGAAATTTTTTGATTTTTCTTCATTTCTTCTATGACCCACTGTTCTTTCAAGACCATGTTGTTCGGTCTTCATGTGTTTGCGTATGATCTAGATGGTCTTGAGTTGATTTCCAGCTTTATTCCATTCTGGTCAGAAAATATGCATGGTATGATTTTGATTTTTTTGAATTTGCTGTGACTTTGTTTTATGGCCTAGCATGTGGTCTATCCTAGAGAAAGTTCCATGCACTGATGAGAAGAATGTGTATTTGCCACTGTGGGGTGAAAAGTTCTGTAGATATCTGTTAGGTCCATTTGGTCTATAGTGTCGATTAACTCTGTTGTTTCCTTGATGATTTTCTATGTAGTTGATCTGTCCAATGCTGAAAGTGAGATTTTGAAGTTCCCCGTAACTATTGTATTGAAATCTGTGTCTTGCTTTAGATTTATGTAGCATGTATTTTAAATAGCTAGGTGTCCTGTAATTTTGTATACATTTCTAATAGTCATATCTTCCTGTTGAATCGATCCCTTAATCATTGCATAGTGTCATTTTTTGTCTCTTTTAACTGTTTTTATGTTAAAGTCTATTTTGTCTGATATTAGGATGGCAATACCAGCTATTTTATGGTTTCTATTAGCATGGAATTTCTTTTTCCATCCTTCCACCTTCATTATATGTGTATCTTTGTTGGTGAGATGTGTTTTCTGTAGGCAGCAAATAGATGGGTCTTGTTTTCTAATCCATTCAGCCAGTCTATCTTTTTAACTGGAGAGTTGAGGCCATTTACATTCAAGGTGACTGTTAATAAGTAACAACTTGGTCCTGCCATTTTTCCTAAATATTCCTATTGTTTATTTTGGATTTCTTTTGTACTTCTGGGGTCTTTTCTGCCTTTTCATTCTTTGATAATGATGGCTGTCTTTCTGTGTTTCTGTATGTAGCACATCCTTAAGCATATTTTGTAAGGCTGGAAGAATAGTGACAAAGTCTTTCAGTTTCTGTTATGGAAAATCTTTATTTCACCTTCATTCATAAATGAGAGCTTTGCAAGGTAAGTATTATGTGTTGACTTTTTTTTTTTTTTTTTTTCATTTAAGACTTAGACTATGTCTTACTATTCCCTTCTAGCCTAAAGGATTTCTACTGAGAAGTCAGCTGTGAGTCTAATAGGAAATCCTCTGAAAGTAATCTGGCATTTCTCTCATATACATTTTAGAATCTTTTCTTTGTTTTACTGTGGAGAGTTTGACCACAGTTGTTATGGTGAAGATCTTTTCTGGTCATGTCTGTTAGGAGTTCTATGTACTTTCTCTACTTGGATGTCTCTTTCTTTCTCCAAATTAGAGATGTTTTCTGTAAGCATTTCACTAAATAGGTCTTCTAGTCCATTGTCTCTTTTTTTTTTTTTTTTTCCTTCAGGAGCCAGGTACTTAACCTGGTCTCTGATGGGGTGCGGGGCCCAAGCACTTGGGCCATCCTCCACTGCACTCCCTGGTCACAGCAGAGAGCTGGCCAGGAAGAGGGGCAACCAGGACAGAATCTGGCGCCCCGACCAGGACTAGAACCCGGTATGCCGGCGCCGCAAGGCGGAGGATTAGCCTAGTGAGCTGCGGCGCCGGCCCCCCATTGTCTCTCTACACTTGCAGGAACTCCTAAGACCCACCTGTTGGGCTGTGTAATAGTATTCCAAAATCTCCAACACTGTTTTATTTTTAAGTTTTTTATTTTCTTTTTTGATTTGTTTGTTTGTTTGTTTTTTGGTCTTACTGTAAATTTCCAAAGATTTGTTTTCTTGCTTTTGAGTAATTCTATGATTAATTTTTTGAATTCCATTTCAAGCATTTCCTGAATCTCTTCATCAGTGCTTTCTAATATTGAAATGTTGTTGTGTTCCTTTGGGACGAGGGGGCATAGTGTCTTCCTTATTCTTGCTTCTTGAATTTCTGCATTTTCTTTTTAGGCATTTGTGAGTTGATTTTTTTTCCTTTGATGGCTTTATCTGTGAGCTATGCTTCTGTGGTTCAGTGGAATTGTCTGCACTTTCAGTGACTACCAAGAGGTGTGTGGTGGCTGTGGCCAAGGAGCTCTGACCAATGCTCCAGGATGGGGGGATTATCCAGGGTAGCACTCAAGTTTGGTGTGGTAGATCTCAATACCCAGCTACACCCTGCACCTTCTCGTGTAACCACCGAGTCCCCATGGTCTCAGAACACAAGGCTCCCACAGTTCCTGGGTCCAGAGGTTTCTCTCCACCCTGCCAGCCTGTCCAGTCAACAGAGAAGCAGATGTTTCCTAAGACAGTTCCGCCTAGGCATCTTGACCCTGGGAACCTGCGGGTGCCCACCATCCCACGTGTCTTCCTCTACCTCCCAACCAGACTCAAAGTCAGTGGGGATTGTGGACCGTTCCCTCTGCTAGAATCTCTGGATCACACGCACACATGGGAGCCACTGGCCAAACATTGCCGCCTGCCTGCCACTAACGCCAGCACTACCATTAGGCGTCCTGTCTCAGCTGCTGTGTGCATGTGCAGAGGCTGCCACCCTAACCCAAAGTGGTGCCTGCCCTCTCTCAGCTGGGCAACGGGTGCTGCTGTGGGGAAGTTGGGGCGAGATAAATGTGCCCCCTCCACTTCCACTGGGTCCACAGGCAGCCTCCAGCCCCCAGGGCTCCAGTCCAGACCCACACCATGTTTTCCCTCTGGCTAAGTGACCACGGGTTGCTACAGTCCGGTCTCACCTGTCTCCAAATTGTTGCCCGCTCCAGCTTTCACTGCTAAAGCTGTGTTTGTGCTCGTAATGTGTGTCTGCACCTTTCACACAGGTCCACGGCGTTCCTCCTCCTCATGTAGGATTTCCAGTGCGAGTTTTCTCTCCAGTTCTCCCCTGAGAGTGCACTTCCTACACTTTTCACTGTTTATCCTTAGCCCAGTGCAGCCTGTTTCTCCATAATCCGCCATCTTGGAATCTCTATTTTATTTATTTGAAGGGCAGAGTTAGAGAGGGAAGGACAGAGAGAGGTCTTCCATCCAATGGTGCACTCCCCAGAATGACTACCAGGAGCTAGGCCAGGCCACAGCCAGGAGCCAGGAATTCCATCCTGGTCTCCCCTGAGTAGGAGGGCCCAAGAATTTGGGCAGTCTTCTGCTGCTTTCCCAGGCACGTTAGCAGGGAGCCAAACTGGAAGTGGAGCAACCAGGACTCGAACTGGTATTCATATGGGATGCCAGAATCAGGCTACGGCTTAACCTACTGTGTTATACTGCTGGCCCTAAACAGTTTTCAATAATTTCATTTTTACCATTGTTATTCTAGTTCTTAGTTATCTGTAAGTAGAAAATTCTATTTTCTTATCTTAATAGAACTAATTTAGAGTTGTGTCAGCTCTTGAACCTAAATATTTTTCTTACCTCCATTGTTCAAATACAGGATTATGGGTGAGCAAGTGACTGATAGAAGGAATACATATGTAGCAGTGATGCAAAATGATTCTTGGAAAAAAATACGCTGCTGTGTGGTGTGTGGATATGTGTGCCCTCTAAAAAGGTTTTGCTAAAGACAAGGACAGGTCAAGAATGTCTAAAGGTGTTCTTACAAACGTGGAAAGGAATGGGATGTAATATCATTTTGATTTTAGCTCTTCAGTATCCATAAGAAAAAAGCACTAAGAATGGAAATCTTTCTTCACAGTTTCTTCATTTTCTTGCATTCTTTCCTGTTCTCCTGATTAAATGTTATTTAAAACCAAAGCATTCTCTCTGGTAACCCATTCCCTTTTCCCTTAAGATCATGAAGTAGATTGAGGAAGCAGCCAAGTTGTCTAGGAGGTCAGCTTGGCTGATGGCATCGCTGAATGAGAGTTGAGTGGAGGGGAAATTTGGCATAATACAGAAAATTTATTAGAAAAGCTGTAATTATTTGGATAACCATTAAAGATAAGAGAACTAACTTGGGAAATACAAGTTAAAGTGATATTAAAATTTAAACTTTTTAAAGTACTATGATACTTCTTTCTTTTAGATAACATGAAGTTGAAGTTGGCAAAATAAGGAGATCTACTTTTTTGCCATATTTATTGCTCAGCTATTGGACTAAGCAAGACATAGACTTTTGGAGTATTTTTAGCTTGTCATAAAAACCAGATGTTAAACCATGCTTCCCCCACCTAATTTCCTCATGTATGCAACAAGAAGACTCCGTGAGAGGATGTCTGAATATTCTCCACGTATAAAATACTGTGTCCATGACGGACTCCAGATTAGGAATGCTGGCTTTGCCCTATCAGCAGCTTGCCTATTTTGTGTTCAAAACACCTCTTGGAAAGAAGTGCTGGATTTCTGACCCAGCCACTTGGAATTCTGTCCATATTGATGTTACACAAAATCAGTCTTTTCAATTCAAAAAAGAATCTTCCCTGGATCTACCATATATTCACTATGATTGATGAATTCTTATTTTGATAACTGTGCCATGTAGTAAAATGATAATAAGGAAGAGGTGTGTGTGTGTGTGTGTGTGTGTGTGTGTGTAGGGAAGATTGTGAGTGAATCAGAGTTGACACTTCCCAGTTTTAGTAGTTCTGTCTCTTGGTTTTTGTGGAACATGAAAGTAAAAAGTGGGTAGATGCAGTGGTTAAGTTGCAGTGTGTGACACCCACATCCCCCTATTGGAGTGCCTGGTTCCAGTCCCAGCGCCTCTGCTTTCAATCTGGTTTCCTGCTAATGCATACCCTGAGAGGCAGCCGATGATGGCTCAAATGCTTGGGTCCCTGCCACCCACATGGGAGACCTCAATGGAGTTCCAGACTCAGATTCAGCCTGGCCCAGCATCTGCTGCTGTAGGTATTTGGGGAGTGAACCAGCAGATAGAAGATCTCTCTCCATCTATTCTGTCTCTCTCATGTATGTGTGTCTCTGCCTTTCAAATAAAATGAAAATAAATAAACAAAAATTTTGTAAAAGAAAGCGAAATGGAGACTGTGGCCTACATGAGCCCTATTGAGAAGAAGTTTCCATTTGTGTGCTAGAAGGAGTGTTTGGTCTGGAAAAGATGAAGTTACAAGCATTGGCGAATTTCAGGCTGGCACATGTGATATCTGTCCCATGAACATTTGAGCAACATGGCCAAGGTGCATGCTGAATAAACACAGCTGCATTTATTTCACTGATTTTATTTTCAGATAACTGTAGAGCTTGTTTATAAATCCACATAGATTTTCCTCCCCTCGTGGGATGGGGCAGGGGAGCAGGGAATAATCAGCCCTCTTTATAGTTCTTTTTGAAACTGTGCATGATAAAATCCATGCTTACTTTTTTTTTTTTTTAGATTTATTTATTTGAAAGGTAGAGTGATAGAAAGAGGGAGAGACAGAGAAAGAAGCAGATTTTTCATCGACTGGTTTACTCCCCAAATGCTCCCTACAGCTAGGGTGGGCCAGGTTGAAACCAGGAGCCAGGAAGTCTATCTGGGCCTCCCTTAGGGGTGGCAGGGACTAAAGTACTGCAGTCATTGTCTGCTGCTTCCCAGGTGCATTAGCAGGGAGCTGGATTGGAAGTGGAGTAGCTGAGACCCCAGTGGCCACTCCAGTATGGGTTGCAGGTATCCCCAGTGATGACTCAGCCTGCCGTGTCACAATGCCTACCCCCGTCTTTATTCCTGAGTCACTATAAAGGAGTATGATTTCATGTCTTTGTGAAGACCCCATGTTCACCCATCTTCCACCAGCAGGCAGATGCCCCAAATTCCATCACTAGGGCTTTATCCAGAGGATAAAGCTTTCATCCCTTTTAAAAGCTACCTAATTATCAATTGTCTTCAGATATCTGTACTGTGTTGTGAGACATGCATGAAGATATTAGATTGTTAAACATCAAAAGGCCATTGCTTATAAAGAGGCTTATGTTTGTGGCACTTGGTTTGGGCATGTTGGGAAGAGAAAAGTGAGTTAGCAGCTGAGAAGGAGGGAAAGTCCAAGAAGGGAGTTGGCTGGGAGCACAGTCTGCAGGCCGGAGTTGTGGTGCAGTGGGTTAAACCACCTTGTGTGATGCCAGCATCCCATTCTCAGTAACAGTTTCAGTCCCTGCTGCTCTGCTTCTGATCCAGCTTTCTGCTAATGTGCCTGGGAAAGCAGCAAAACATGTCCTAAGGGCTTGAGTCCCTCTTACTTGTGTGGGAGACCCAGATGGAGTTCCTGGCTCTTGGCTTTTGCCTGGCGCAACCCTAAATGTTGGGGCCAAGGGGAGTAAGCCAGTGGATGGAAGATTTCTTTGTCTCTCCCTTGTTCTGTTACTCTGCCTCTGCCTTTCAAATAAATAAATAAATCTGTTTTTTTAAAAAAAGAGTCTGTATTTCCAGGAAATTTTGTCCAGAACCTCTCCCTTATGTGATTATTTTCCTATTTATGAAAACATTCCAGTAAGAGATTGACTCTTGTATTAGATATGGTTGTGTTTCTGAGTGTGGCTTTTTAAAAAAAGATCTATTTATTTATTTGAAAGGCACAGTTTCAGAGACGGAGAGAGAGCAAGCACTCTTGTCTGCTTGTTCACTCCCCAAATGCCCAAAACCACTGGGGCTGGGCCAGGCCCAAGCCAGGAGCTGGGAACCCAATTTCCCACATGGCTGTCAGGGACCTAAGAACTTGAGCTGTCACCTGCTGCCTCCCCAGGTAGTATTAGCAGGAAGCTACAATCAGAAGAGCCAAGACTTGAATTAGACATTTGATATGGGATGCAGGATCAAAAGTCATGTCTTAGAGCCTCGGGTGATCACTGATGTCATAAATAAGAGTATCAATTGTTAATTCAACAACAGGAGTCACTGTGGACTTGCTCCCCATGTAGGACCTCTGTCTTGTACTATGAGAATTAATGGTAAAAGTAGTCTTCAAACAGTACTTTATACTTTGTGTGTTTGTGTGGGTGCAAACTGTTAAAATCTTTACTTAGTATAAAGCTGATCTTCTGTATATAAAGATAATTGAAAATGAATCTTAAAAATGGGATGGGAGAGGGGGTAGGAGGTGGGATAGTTTGGGGATAGGAAGGCAGGTATAGGGGGAAGAACCGCTATAATCCAAAAGTTGTACTTATAAAATTTATATTTATTAAATAAAAGCTTTCTATAAAAAAGATTTTTTTAAAAAAGTCATGTCTTAACCACTGTGCCATATGCTTGCCCCTGGTGCAGTTTTATATTGATGATTTAATCTATGATTTCAGAGTTGATAGCTTTGGATACTAAATAGAAAGCCAGAAAAAAGGGGTCAAGCATTGTGGTGAAGCAGGTTAAGCCTCTACCAGCTATGCTGGCATACCATATGGGTGCTGGTTTGAGTCCTGGCTGTAATGCTTCCAGTTCAGCTCCCTGCTAGTGCATCTGGGAAGGCAGTGGAAGATGGCCCAAGTGCTTGAGCTCCTGCACCCACGTGGGAGATCCAGAGGAAGCTCTGGGGACGAAGCACTAGCATGAAATATCTAGAGGTACACAGAGGGGAAATAACACAGAATTGGAGAAGAAAGAATGCTGGCAACATGCTGGTTTTTAATTTAAGTCAGTGGAAGAATTTTCCCCTTGATTTGTGTGTAGCACCTAGAGTCAAAATTGCCTTTAATATCAATACTTACCACTGCATGGAATCATCCTTCCCAAATATTCTCAAGTCTGATTTCAGACAGTCTCATTTTTGAGCACTACACTGTTTGGGATTGGGAAGACACAGTCTCTGTGTCCATGAAACTGTCCCTGCCACGTGATGAGTAAAGCCCTTTATAAACAAATTGAAGAGGTGGATGTCCTCCTTCTGCCTTGTGCCTTCCTGAGCTCTCGTTTAATAGCTTTATCATCAGTCTTGTCTCTTGCTATGGTTTGAACAAGATTTGGCTTCTGATCTCGTGGGAAAGTTAAGACCCCAAATTCACAGGTTAATGGTCCTGAGAGGATAGAAGCAATCCTATTACTATGGTAGAGGTGGGGCCTAGTGGGAGGTTCTTAGATCACTGAGGGTGTGGCCTTGATGAAAGGGTTGGCTTGCAATGCCTTCGGTAGGCCCAGTCACTCTGCTTCCTGGTTCATCATGGGATCCTTTATCTACTTATCTTCCATGGCTACCGTCAGCAGCATCTGAACCAATGGGACCAGCAGATCTTGAACTGAGAATGTCCAAAGCTGTGAGCTGAAATAAACCTCCTTCCTTTATAAATAGCTTCTGTCAGGTATTTTATTATAGTTACAAAAAGCTGATTAATATATCACTTGGGCCAGGAACCTCAGGACATTCTGTTAGTTACTTGTAGCTGCAAAGTTCAGCAACTTAAAAGAACAAACATTTGTGGCTAGCACTGTGGCATAGTGGGCTAAGCTTCTGCCTGTGATGCCAACATGCCATATGGGCGCTGGTTCGTGTTCTGGCTGTTCCTCT
The DNA here is from genome assembly GCF_051225735.1 of Oryctolagus cuniculus. NCBI lineage: Eukaryota > Metazoa > Chordata > Mammalia > Lagomorpha > Leporidae > Oryctolagus > Oryctolagus cuniculus. The sequence goes on along the minus strand of NC_142867.1, from coordinate 142,845,899 downwards.
TCCAATCCAGCTCTCTGCAGTGGCCTGGAAAAGCAGCAAAAGGTGGCCCAAGTGCTTGGGCCCCTGCACTCTCATGGGAGACCTGGAAGAAGATCCTGGCTCCTGGCTTTGGATTGGCCTGGCCATAGCAGTTGTGGCCATTTGAGAGTGAACTGGTGGATAGAAGACCCTTCTCTCTGTCTCTCCCTCTCTCTGTCTGTAACTCTACCTCTCAAATAATTTATAAATGAAGTCTTTAAATAAAGTTTTAAAAAGAACAAACATTTGTTAGCTTCCACGTGTCTGAGGGTCAGAAATCAAGGAGCAACTTAGGCGGGTGGTTCAGGTGCAGGATCTCTTGCGAAGTTGCTGTTAAGCTGTTGGCTGGGACTGCAGGCATCTCAAGGCTTTACTAGAGCTGAAAATCCTTTCTCACGCGATCGCATGGTTGTTGCAGGCCCCGGTTTCTCACTGACGGTTGGCCACAAATCTGTTTTTCACTCTGTGGACCCTTTCTTAGGCTGCCTGAGTGTCCTCATGCATAGCTAGCAGCTGGATTCCTCTCAAACAAATGGGAGGAAGAGTAAAGAACTCCTAAGACAAAAGCTGCATGTTTTTAATAATCTAACCTCAGAAGTGATAAGCCCTCAGTTCAGTCATATCCCATAGGTAACAGACTATATTAGTGAGCTTGTTATTACAATCAAATCATATACCTAAGACAAATTACTTGTAAAGGAAGTTTATTTTGGCTTATTTAGTAGTTTTGGAGGTTTACACTTCAGGGTTCTGTCACCTCATTGGTTGGGCATCTGGCAGAGTCCAGAGGTGGTGCAGAGTGTTACGTGGTGGGAGGTGTGCTTATGGAGGAAAGACCACATAGTGGGCCAGTGGTCAGAGAATGGCTGAGCCCAACTCAGCTTTTCCAGCCCATTGTCTCTTCAGAGCCCCTTTCCAAGGATGCATCTCCACTGACTTAGAAGTCTCCCACTAGGCCTAAGCATCACGACTGGCTTGAGTTTCCACCCTCTTAGTCCCATCAACTTACTGCTGCATGAATTTAGGAGTTAAATCTTGTTCAAACCACAGCAGTGGCCAACCCTGAGGCAGTGTGGGGGGTATGAATTCCATGAGGCAATGGTCCCTGGAGGGCAGCTCAGGAGCTGACTGCTTCTTCTCTCTGTTGTTTGTGGAGGATGTGTTTCCCATGCAGGAGAGGGAAGACATGTAATACCAGAATCACCCTTGGCAAGTGGGGTGATGAGAACACAGATGGTTTCACATTTGGCCTTAGCACTTTAGGACTTCAGCCCACAGTATGGGGCCATCCCCCTTCCCCTCTCCCTGTGCACAAGGCAGAGAACATCTTTGGAGGTCTGTAGACAGGAGCCTGTGATTTCCCTTTAAGCAGGACCAGTAGGTTTAACCTGTAAGTCTATGTGGATTGGAAGTGGCTTCCTGGAGCTCTTGGGGTTCCATTCTGCTTTGGTGAGAGAAAGATTTGTTTTTCAGGGTCTGCCATTGTCAGTGGAAGGAGGACTAAGTAATACTTGTCCTATGGCAGTGGGAAGACACTTCCTTTCCTTTGACAATACTTTTCTTTCTTGGAACCCTTCTCTAACATTGACTTTTTGAGAAAAATCAAAACACTTAATAGGTAGAATTTTCAGAACTGAGCATGCCTTGACCCCATCTACCTGAGCCATTTGAGCAGAAGCCCTTGCACGACGGCTGCCCCAACCATGGCTGCCACTCTCTCGCTAACCTAACGTTAAGTCAATCAACCAAGGACCCAAGGAGATCAGGGTGGGAGCTCAGAACTCTCGGAAGTTAATGAGAGATTCTGGGTCTTCCCTGAAAGCTTGCTGATTGTTCTTGGGTCTAGCAGCAGGATTCAGAATCAGACTTTTTCACCAGAATGGACAGTGGAGCTCACCGCCTTGCCTTTCCCACCTGTTCACTTGTGATTCAGAGAGGTTAAGGGACTTTACCGTGGTTGTTAGTAAATTGTTTGCTCTAAGGTTCATTTTGTTCTCTTATTATAATCTCTGAATGGCAAGGAGCTACGTTTCTCAGGTTCTGTTGTCTTAGGGCTTCCTGGTAGCTGTGGACAGTGGACGCACTGATGGAGGATTTGAGAGTGGGACTTGGCAAAGAAACAAGGTATTCCATCTCTTCTCCATGCTTGCTTGTTTGCTCTCTTCCTTCCTTCCTTTTTTTTTTTTTAAGGATTTATTTATTTTATTTGAGAGGTACAGTTACAGTGAAAGGGAGAGACAAAGAGAAAGATCTTCCATCCACTGGTTCACTCCCCAGATGGCCACAACAGTCAGAGCTGGGCCGATCCAAAGCCAGGAGCCAGGAGCTTCTTCCAGGTCTCCCACGTGGGTGCAGGGGCCCAGGTACTTGGGCCATCTTCTACTGCTTTCCCAGGCCATAGCAGAGAGCTGGACTGGAAACGAAGCAGTCGAGACTAGAACCAGTGCCCATGGGATGCTGGTGCCACAGTTGGAGGATCTACCTACTTCGCCACAGCGCCAGCCCCTCCATGCTTTCTTTAGCAGCTTTGGTGTGACTGAATGTCCTCTGTGTCCCTAGCTTCTGTTTGACAGTCTCCAGTTTGACCCTGGAGTCTGCTGGAGGGTCCCTGCCATAGTAACGCACCAGCACCTTCTGTTTGGGGAGTAACAGCCACTTCTGTTGAGACTAAACCCTGTCCCCTGGTTGTTTCTCAGCTATTTTGTCATTTATATAACCAATTCCCTATATTAAATTATCTCTTCGTTAATACCTGGTCAGTTTTCTCTTCAACTTCTGGGCCATGACTGACAGAGCAGGAACTTCATTTGTGTGTTCTTGCACATTGTAGGAACACTATAGATGTTCAATTATAATGATGTTAATGAAAATGGAAAACCGGTTTATCCAAAAGAAGTAGCACTCTGCTTTATTTATTTACTCTGTAAATCAAGCTGAATAAAACAACATCATATTTGTTACAACTCCTGAAAAACAAAAACTTGAAACTCTTTCCTAAGATGTTTACCTAAAGAATCAGTCATGTGCCTTCTGTTCTGTGGTATCTAAAGAATGGATTCCTTTGATCTTGTCAGTCTTCCTTCTTTGTCAACCATGACTCAGTCATGGAAAGGATCTTTCTTGGTTTGGGTGGGTTTGTGCTTTTCAGCTGCAACAGAACAAGTCCTAACGTCATACCCTTGGTTTTGTACACTTGCTTTGGTAATGTCTCTGTACACTTGGCCTTCCCGTCACAATCCTGGTTGTTGTGACCCACAGTGCTGTTTATGCGCCAACCCTTGTTCTTGGCCTCCACACAAGGATTCCCACAAGGGTTCCATTTGAGATGGTGGTTTCCAACATTGGGGATATCTGCCCGCCAGCACTGGATTTGAGACCACCAGCTTGTTTTTCCAAGCATTAATATCTCAGTGATCTCCAAACAGATTTTCTTTTCCAGAATACTTTCCAAAAGGTTTGTAAGAATGTCTCTAAAACCTTTTTTTCTTTCTTTTGAAGGCATAAAGGCCTCAGGGAAGGGGCAAGGGTAATGTAAATTATAACTTGGCAGACTTTGTATTTAAAACCTTGTTCAAAATTATTTTCCTCCTTAAAAAATAATCCCTCTTTACATATTTAAGTAATTCATATGGGAGAAATAACCACTCAGCTAGTCACGTAACCAGCTATTGGCAGTTCCAGTTCAATATGCCTTGAAACTAGTCAACTACAAAGCCTCAAATGTTTTCCCTTTGAAAGCTCAACTTAACCTTCACTACCATTGGTGGTGAGAAAAGTGACAACTCATTTTAAAGATTCTCCCCCTTTGTTTCTTTGTCTTTCTTCTGCAGGCCATGTGTTTATACTATAGGATCTCCCATAAACAACAGGGCCCTTTTTCCATGCCAGGAGCCACCGGTTGCCATGTCAACATGGCAGGCTACAGTTCGAGCAGCTGCATCCTTTGTTGTTTTAATGAGTGGGGAAAATTCTGCCAAGCCAACGCAGATTCGAGAAGGTACTGTACATGTGTTCTTTGCTTATTTATGTATCACACACATGCTGGACCCAGGAACCCAATAAGCAGTGTTTTTCTAAACTTTAAAGAACTCCTTTATTAATTGGGTTGGATATGAACTTACTGTAAAATATCCTGCCAGTAAAAGCAAGCAGGAGTTGGGGAGGGGGACTTAGGAGCCTGGACCGGGGATTTGGGGCTCTTCATGCCAGAATTATCAATTCAGAGATTATTCCAGCAGTTAACCTTCACATGGTGGTTTGTGGGCCATAAGTGGGTGGTCTTGGTTGAAGACTTTCTGGGCAGGCGAATGTGTCATGGAAACACCATAGTGTTTGAGTTATCTGTGGTGTGGCCATGGTGTGTCTGGACGTGGTTATTCGTGATGTTTAGAGATAGCGCTCCTGTTGGCTGGCCCACTGTGTTTATTCCTGGTAAAAGATCTGTTCTACGCACTATTTGCCTGCGTGATATTCTGAACCAAAGAGATATAGGAGAAAGGAAGGCAAGTGCTAATGTACTGTCAAGGATTTATCCATGACTTACTACTTATTGTGATAATAAACTCTTTTCAGTTTAGCTCTTGAATACATTCATGCCTGGTAAAATTTTTGTAGTTGTATTTCCTTGTTTAAAATAGAGTATCTCCTCCCACATTTATTACAGAAACTTCAAATATACAGAAAAGTAAAAATAGTAAATAATTTTACAGAAAATGATGGTGAGCATTTTGTTGCATTTCTCTCCATTATTTAAAATCTATATTATAGTACATATTATCATTCCAGAATTGCATATAGCAGTGGGTATTCTGCCTTTTTTGACTCAAAGTTCATCTTGAACATTTTTCATGTTTTCTGATTGGTGATACCCTATTTATCATAAGCTAGATTTTCATGTGTACTAAGGTCTTGAATGAGTATTTACTTGATTTTTAAAGCAAAAGCAAGACAAATAATATGTTTTAAAATTTTATTTTTAAAAGTACCTAACATTTACGTGAGTCATTTGTGCAGAGACAAAGGACAAACCATTGCAGTAGCCTCTTTGCTCTAATTTCCCACTCAGTATCCTCTAATCCAAACAACCCAAGTTACCAGTTTCCGTCGTATAATGTTATTTTCCTTTGTTGCATAAATCATGGTACTCTGTACACAATTTTGCATCATGCTTCTCCCTTTAGAATAAATTTATCTTATAGATATTTTATATCTGAACATGAAGAGCTTCCTCATTATTTTGTTGACTGTAAGTATTCCATAGATGGGTGTTTCAGAATTTAGTTAACCAATATCTCTGGACTTAATATCAAATAAGAAATTTCATGGACATTTGCTTTTCATTCTTTCCGCACTTACATTTTCAATTTTAATTAATAAAATTTAGGATTTGGGAACTTATGTTATTTCTCTATTTTGCTTTTGTATTATATTTTCTTCTAGGAATTACTATTATTGTTTTACAATTTTATTCAGTTTCACATCACCCTCGAACTATGTATTTAGTCCATCTTCACTCCTGTGCTCTTGAATCATCTTTCAGTAGATTGAGGCATACCTACCATATTTTTTTCTAGAAGGACCTAAAGTTTCTTTTCTGATTCTTCTCATGTTTAGATTAGCTTTTTGTTGTATTGCTTATGAATATAATTGGATAGGTATAAACTTTTTAAAAAATATTTATTTATTTTCTTTTTAGTATTTTGTTGGTAGTAGAGAAATTTTAATTGATCCTTCAGTCTCAATCATGGTTTATATAATAATCAAAAAATATATTTTCAGGGACTGGTGTTATGGCAGTGTAGGTTAAACTGCTTCTTGAAATGTTCACATTCAATATCAGAGTGCTGGTTCAAGTCCTGGCTGCTCTGCTTCCCATACAGCTTCCTAGTAATACATCCTGGGAGGCAGTGGATGATGGCCCAAGAAGGGGGTTTCAGGACCCTGACTTTGGCCTGACAGGCCTGGCTGTTGCAGGCATTTGGAGAGTGACCCATAGGTTGGAAGATTTCTCTCTCTTGCTCGTTCCTTCTCCCTGTTGCTCTTTCATGTGGATGAAAATAAATTATGAAAACTTTTAAAAGGTAGATTTATATTTTCAAAGCTTAAAAAAACACTAAACTCTGTCTTTCCAAAATGATAAGACTAGATTATTAGGGCAGTATAACTTAACCAAATGACACACATAACAAATGATATAACCAAACATAACACAACTGTAAATTAAGAAAAAAATCAAAATTAAATTTTATAAATTGGCACACAGTGTTTGCAGATTTGCAAATTGTAAAGCATTGGGAGAAAGCCAATCATATTGTTACTGTTATTTTTAAGTTGCAGTTGATTTTTTTTAATGAGAAACATAGAAACTTTATTTAATGTTCTTACACTTACTCCTACTAGCTAGAATATTTTTTAAAAAATTGGTGAGGTGGGAGTGGGGAGGATACTGTAATGTTTCCAGTGTTCAAAGTTTCTAAAGATCTTAATCCAACTTTTCATAAGAATATAAGCCATGGTTGTCGTCCACACCTGCTACTGAATTTATTTAGCCACAGTTCCTCAGCACTGTTGGGAGAAAGACTATGATACTATTCAAAAATACATCCAAATCCATCCTTATTGTGATGAAGTTATTATAGCCACAAATGCCTGAGCTAGCAATAAAAATTAGGGAAAAGTATCCATTGTATAATCCACAGATCATGGAGTGTTAAAATGCTTTCTTCTGAATAAATATATGAGGATTCGATGAAAGTGGTGGCAAGATGTTGAGATAGATTCATGTCACTTCCTTTGAGGAGCAGTTGCACTACTGAGTATATGTCAAAGGCTATGAAGTCAGTATGTCCAAGAGATATCTCAGTCCCATGTTCCTTGCAGCATTATCCACAATAGATAAGATACATCATTCAGCTTACCTGTCCATCACCATCGTCTCATTTAGGATTTCTGAGAAGGAATATGATTTTTCTTTTTTTTTTTTTACTTTTATTTAATGAATATAAATTTCTGAAGTACAGCTTATGGATTACAATGGCTTCCCCCCCCCATAACTTCCCTCCCACCCGCAACCCTCCCCTTTCCCGCTCCCTTTCCCCTTCCATTCACATCAAGATTCATTTTCAATTCTCTTTATATACAGAAGATCAGTTTAGTATATATTAAGTAAAGATTTCAACAGTTTGCACCCACATAGAAACACAAAGTGAAAAATACTGTTTGAGTACTAGTTATAACATTAAATCACAATGTACAGCACATTAAGGACAGAGAGCCTACATGAGGAGTAAGTGCACAGTGACTCCTGTTGTTGACTTAACAATTTGACACTCTTGTTTATGGCATCAGTAATCACCCTAGACTCTTGCCATGAGTTGCCAAGGCTATGGAAGCCTTTTGAGTTCACCGACTCTGATCCTATTTAGACAAGGTCATAGTCAAAGTAGAAGTTCTCTCCTCCCTTCAGAGAAAGGTACCTCCTTCTTTGATGACCTGTTCTTTCCACTGGGATCTCACTTGCGGAGATCTTTCATTTAGGTGTTGTGTTGGTTTTTTTTTTTTTTTTTTTTTTTTTTTTTTTTTTTTTTTTTTTTTTTTTTCCAGAGTATCTTGGCTTTCCATGCCTGAAATACTCTCATGGGCTCTTCATCCAGATCCGAATGCCTTAAGGGTTGATTCTGAGGCCAGAGTGCTGTTTAGGGTATCTGCCATTCTATGAGTCTGCTGTGTATCCTGCTTCCCATGTTGGATCGTTCTCTCCCTTTTTCATTCTATCAGTTAGTATTTTCAGACACTAGTCTTGTTTATGTGATCCCTTTGACTCTTAGTCCTATGATTATGATCAATTGTGAACAGAAATTGATCACTTGGACTAGTTAGATGGCATTGGTACATGCCACCTTGATGGGATTGAATTGGGATTTTTCTTTTTTTTTTTTTTTAAATATGTTTTAGTGGCAGAGAGAGTGTGAGAAAGAGAGAGTACAAGTGTTCCCCCGTCTGCTAGTTTACTCCCCAGATGTCTCCAACAGCCTGAGCTGAAGCCAAGGAAACCTGGGATGCAATCCAAGTCTCCATGTGTGTGGCAGGAACCCAATCACTTGGGCTCTCATTGCTGCCTCCCAGGGTCTGCGTTAGCAGGAATCTGGAGTCAGGTATTGAACCTAGGTACTCTTAGCCTGTATTCTAACCACTAGGCCAGATGCATGCCCCAGAAATGTGACAGTTTTTTTTTTTTTTATTAATTCTTTGGAGGCAGTCTGATTTTCCTGCCTCCGTAGTCACAGATTTTTTTTAATTTATGTAACTAAAAATTTTCCAGAATGAAGTTAGATGCTGTACTTCTTGTTTTTAATTAACTTTATTAATGTGTTATTTGCATGTTATAAATGCATACATTTAAAATGTGTTATTCAATGAAATTTGGTGAATACTAGCGTACATGTGTATGTGATTAATCAGCATCCCTATGATGACATAGAAGGTTTCCATTACCCCAGAAATTTCTCTGTGCCCTTGCATTCATTCCTCCCTATCTCTACTCTGGTTAACCACTGATCTGATTTCTGTCACTCTAGCTGGTTTTACCTCTTGTAATAATTGATACAAGTGAAATCATTCAGTGTGTCCTCTTTTGTGTCTGCCTCTTTTCAGTCAGAGTCATGTTGAGATTCCTCTACACACATTGTTGTGGGTGTCAGTAGTTTTTTTAAAATATATACATTGTAGGTTGGTGCTGTGGCTCAGCTGGTAAAGCAGCTGCCTGTAGTGCCAGCATCCCATATGGGCCCCTGTTTGAGTCCTGGCTGCTCTACTTCCTATCTTGCTCCCTGCTTATGCACCCAAAGCAGTGGAAGATGGTCCAAATCTTTGGGCCCCTGTAGCCACGTGGAAGACCTGGAAGAAGCTCCTGGCTCCTGGCTTCAGGTTGGCCCAGCTCCAGCCATTGTAGCCATTTGGGGAGTGAACCAGCAGATAGAAGATTCTCTCTCTCTCTCTCTGTCTCTCTCTCTCTTCCTCCCTCCATCACACCCTCCCTCCCTCATGCCCTTTCTCTCTCTCTCTGCCTCTGCCTCCGCCTCTCTCTAACTCTGCCTTTCAAATAAATAAATATTTTAACAAAAAAACAGGCCTTGCACATTAAAAAAACATATACATTGATGAGTAAATCTTTATGAATAAACCAATTTATCTATTCACCTGTTGGACATTTGTATTTTTTAAAGATTTATTTATTTATTTGAAAGGCAGAGCCACAGAGAGAGAGAGAGAGAGAGAAAGAGATGAAGTGTTTATCCGCTGTTTCACTCCCCAATTCGCCGCCATGGTTGGAGCTGTGCTGATCCAAAGCCAGGAGCCAGGAACTTTTTCTGGGTTGCTCACATGGGTGCTGGGGCCCAAGGACTTGAGCCATCTTCTACTGCTTTCCCAGGCCATAGCAGAGAGCTGGATTAGAACTGGAGCAGCTGGCACTAGAACCTGTGCCCATATGGGATGCCAGCACTGCAGGTGGTGGCTTTACCTGCCATGCCACAGCACTGGCCCCAAACATTTGTATTGTTTTGGCCATTTTGAAAAATATACTATGAACATTCATGTGCAAGTTGTCTTATGGACACAGGTCTTAACATTTCCCTTGTGTATATATCCAAGAATGTAACTGCTAGATCACATGGTAAGTATGTAAGTTTCTACCTTTCTACCAAACTGCTTTCAGAGTGATTGTAACATTGTGTATTTCTCCCAGCAAGGTGTGAGAATTCCAGTTGCAGTTTCTCCTTGTGAACAGTTGGTATTGTCAGTCCTTTTAATTTTAGCTCTCCAACTGAATGTGAAATAGCATCTCATCGTAGTTTTAATTTGCAGTTCTCTGATGACTAATGATACTGAACACCTTTTCATGTATTTATTGTACATTCTTGTTTTTTCCTTTGAGAAAGCATCTCTTCAAGTCATTTGCCATTTTTGAAAATGCTATTTTTTATTTTTTATTTTATTTTTTTGACAGGCAGAGTGGACAGTGAGAGAGAGACAGAGAGAAAGGTCTTCCTTTTGCTGTTGGTTCACCCTCCAATGGCTGCCGCGGCTGGCGTGCTGCGGCAGGCGCACCGCACTGATCCGAAGGCAGGAGCCAGGTGCTTCTCCTGGTCTCCCATGGGGTGCAGGGCCCAAGTACTTGGGCCATCCTCGACTGCACTCCTGGGCCACAGCAGAGAGCTGGCCTGGAAGAGGGGCAAGCGGGACAGAATCCGGCGCCCCGACCAGGACTAGAACCCGGTGTGCCGGCGCCGCAAGGCAGAGGATTAGCCTATTGAGCCGCGGTACCGGCGCAAAATGCTATTTTTTAAGACTTATTTATTTACTTGAAAGTCAGTTACAGAGAGAGGAGAGAAAGAGAGAAAGAGAGATCATCTATCCACTGGATAGATGCAATGGCCAGTGCTGGGCCAGGCCAAAGCCAGGAGCGAGGAGCTTCCTCTAGGTCTCCCACATGGGTGGCAGGGGCCCAAACAATTGGACTATCTTTTGCTGCTTTTCATAGGCCTTTAGCCGGGAGCATGATGGGAAGGAGAACAGTTGGGACACAAACCAACATCCTTATGGGATACTGGCATTGCAGGCAGTGGCTTTACCTGCTGTGTCACAATGCTGGCCCTGAAAACGTTACTTTTTAAAAATTTGTTTTCATCTACTTGAAAGGCAGAGTGACAGAGACAAAGAAAGAACTTTCATGCACTGGTTCACTCACCAAATGCCCACAACAGCTAGGACTGGGCCAGGCTGAAGCCAGGAGCCTAGAGGTCCATCAAGTCTCCCACAGGGTTGCAGGGGCCCTAGCACTTCAGCCGTTATCTGCTGCCTCCCAGGCAGCATTAACAGGAAACTGGATTAGAACCCGAGTAGTTGGGACTTGAACTGGCACTCAGATATGAGGTGCAGGTGCCGCAAGCTGTGGCTTAACCTGCTGTACCACAATGCCTGCCCCTTTATGCCAATTTTTAAAATGTGGGTTGTTCTGCTTGTTTTGTTTATACAAATACATAGAAACCTTTTGTCAGATGCATGTCTAATAAATCTATTCTCTCAGTCTGTGTAGCTTATGTATGAAAAGACATTTATATTGTATACCATCGATTTTTCCATAGTGACATTTTTGTTCTTTACTAATTCAATTACAGATTGCAATTGTGCTATTGTAACATTAATTTCCTTTTGAGCCTTCATTTAAAAAAGGAATCTTCTGGTCTGTTATCATTTGACCTCCACCTGTTATATACTCAGGTTTCAGCCTCTTCTCTTCTCATAACATTTAACTATTACTCATGAAAGTTATGTCTTCATCCTAGTGACAGTGTCAGTTTCCTAAACTGGTTTTGGTTTCTGCAGTAAATTAATTTCCCAAGCTTGTTCTTCTTCTGAGTGCTTAGAATGATGTCTTCTTTCATCTTCATTCTGCAGCGTTTTTCCCCACAATCTCATGGCTTTCCTCTCTAATGCGTACTGACAGGCTTAATCAAATATATGGAGTCACAGTCCACTTGTGTGCCAGCTGAACCCCCTCCTCAGGTGGAGGATTAACTCATACTGCAGCTCCTTTATCTGGGTTCTGTTGGACTTACATGGCATCCTCCTCACACCCCACCCCCTGTTTGGTTCCCCGACAGACTGAATGAATTGTGTGCATGCAACACTCCAATTTCAGCAGTCCCAGATTACCTGGACTTTTGCAGCACAGAACCGTTTCTGTATGATAACTATACCTCCCAGAATGCCATGTGGCTCCCGATACCCCTACTTCTCAGGGCTGCTTTCTCATTCATGGTTTGGCCTTGCAGTTCAGATGTAAGCTTCAGGATTGGCAGTGATTCTCAAACTTAAGCATTACTTTTCTGTTTAGGGGAACAAAAAGCTCTAATGATTCACTGGGTTGACTTAGACTATTTATATTAGAATGAAATTTCCAAAGCTATATGCCTAAGACTAGATAAACTCAGTATGCCTCTATGACTTTTACACATCTATAAAGCCAAACTAAATTTACAAATTAAATGTAGACCAAACTGTAGAATCAATAAAATTCAAATTAACATCTTTAATACAAAGATTAATACAAGCACTTTACTGAAAAGAAATTGCCTTTTACAGTATGAATATGGTATTAACAGATACATGCAGTTTCTTTTGAGATGGAACAACTGGTTTACCCTGGGCCATGCAATTCTACCACTTCTTTTTTTTTTTTTCCTTAAGATTTATTTATTTATTTGAAAGTCAGACTTACAAAGAGGAAGGGAGAGACAGAGAGGGAGATCTTCCATCTGCTGGTTCACTCCTCAGATGGCTACAACTGCTGTGGCTGGGCCAGGCTGAAGGCAAGAGCTTCTTCCAGCTTCTCCATGTGGATAGCAGGGGCCCAAGCACTTGGACCATCCTCCACTGCCTTTCTTAGGCCATTAGCAGGGAGCTGGATCAGAAGTGGAGCAGCTGGGATGTGAACCAGCGTCCATATGGAATGCCAGCTTTACAGGCAGTGGCTTTACCTGCTATACCAAAATGCCAGCCCCTACCTCTTTTTTTTTTTTTTTTAATCTGCTATAAAACCTTGACTTACACAGCATGCTGTAATGTCATTTGCTTTTGCCTAGCCAAAAGTACCCTCTTTAGGTTCTTTTTTCATTATCTCTACATAATTATAGTAGTCCTAATGTCATTGTGCACCGTTTCACAGATTTGAACTCTGAAATAATTTGGCAGTATTCAGTTATATGAAGATGCCATCAGGGGTCAGCATATTGTAGCCCACTGGCCAAATCCAGCTCACTGCCTGTTTTCTGTATGTAGTTTATTGATATGGCCAATGTTTATGGCTGTTTTCATGCTACAGTAGCAGAATATTTGCAACAAATGGCCCACAAAGCCTAAAATGCTTGCAACCTGAGCTTTTACAGGAAAAAAATTTCTGATTGTATATGTGCCCTTTGTTGTTGCCCATCTATTTATTTGAAGATTATCAAAAAATTAAAACAAGAATTCAGAATTTTCATGGAGAATATTCATACCTGTAGGATTATATCTGTGACAGGTCCAACCTTTTTTTTTTTCTTTCCAGAATTGCCAGTGGAGGTCACAGTTATAATAAAGGTATACTCATGGGGAAATCCTTATGGCCATACCATGTATGCTTCATATGATACCACAGAACAGACTTTACCAATTCAAACTGAGGGAGGACTGAGCTAGACAAGGAGAAAGAATGCTGGGCTTAGTACCATAATTCCTCCTGCAGTCCGCAACTGAGGTTTATCAGAGGAAATAGTGCTGATGAAGCTCTTTGCCAGAAACCAGAGGGCTGCTGTGAGGATGGAATAATGTCTACAAATGTATCTGCCCTCCTTGGAGAGACAGGGTATGCGAATGCAAGATGATACCATTTCCTTTCTAACTCATGTTTTCTAGATTGGTAGATTTGTCCCCTAGGACCTCCGCTCTGTTGTGCACAATGCCCTTTAGAAGGATGAGCTATCCTCAAAAACAGGAGCGGCAAAACCCAGCCCAGCAAGTCACAGTTTCCACCACAGTGACGCATCAGCCTGATGAACGCATCTGCCAGGCACGAACTGATTTCCTGAAAGAAACAAAGCACCTGGGAACAGATAACAGTGACAGAAATGACAGCGACCCCTGTGCAGGGACTGGAATCAGACCTCCAGTCCTTGCTCCTTGAGGGAAATCATTTGACCTGTTTTTAAAAAGAGGGCTAATGGTTTGAGTTGTAGGGTAATGGCCATGTCATAAGAATTTTATTAGCTGAGTAGTCATTATTTTTTCAAGAAAGCTAAGCCAAGACTATAGGTTTAGATGAACTTGTTTGACTCATTTATTATTCAGCTTCCTCAGCATAATGCCATTTGGGCAGACAGAAACGTTATCCTGTGTGTTACTGTTGGCCTTGTATTCCCTACCCAAATGTAGCTAAACTGTTGAGCACAAAGACCTGATGCCCAGAACAATACCTTATATGTAATAGGTATTCAATATTTATTTGTTGAATAAATGAGGTCTCTGTAATGAGATGGAAGCACTACGTTCATGGGAGGAACATTGAAAGCTGCTACTGATAGTGACAAAAGGGATTTCAAAGTAATTTCTTTTCATCATACTCCTAATTAGAGTTTATGTCTTTTCTCCAGCTACAATAAATTTTAAAAGAAAATTGATTTAGGACATTATTGTTTTCCTCTGGTAATTTTTGGGGGGTTAGTTTAGTTTTTGCAGGGTCTAATTTAGTGTATTCCTACTTCCTAGAAAAATAAAAGCCCCTGCTTCTATTTTTTGTGGGAAGCCTCTGGTAAATGAATAATACTGCTAAAAGCTCCTTCCAAATGAAGGAAGAAAAGCATATGAGCAAATGAAAGGTGTTAAAAACTACATGTGCCCTTGCATAGGATCTGATTTCAATTTTCTCTGCAGAAGTAAAACTGTAGACATTACTTCATTCTGGGCAAAATGCTACTCTGTGTCCTGCCCAATAGACCCAGTCTCTGACATTCGCTTTCTGTATACTTTGTATGGGAAATTCCAGGAAAAAGCCAAGATGTCAGGGTCCAGACCCTCCAGTGTGCAATCGAAAGCCAACTTTTCCTCCCTCTTGATGGCTCAAAATGAGCAATGCTGTTTAGACTGCTCCCACAGTTTGCAACCAGGAATGACGTAGAAGGAAATGGTAAATTAGAAGCTATTTAGGAATGGTTATGATTAAGTGTTTTCCCCCCGCAAAGAGAGAATGCAAGGTAGAGAAAGCTCCCTGTTTGTAAAACTGGGGAGACTGTATTCTGGGTTGGTACACTTACATACATGTGTTTACAAGGGTAGGAGTGCAGAGTAAACGTATTCATCCTTTCTCATTGGGAAGCTGTGGGTAGCCAGGACCCTGTGTTCCACTTTGCTATACCCCTCAGATGGTCTCACACCATGACCGCACTTTCTAGATCTCTGTCAGTTCATTCTTTTCTTTCGTGATTTGTTGTTGACTATGTCTTACTTGCCTTCCCAGCCCTGCACTTTCCATACACAGCGTATGTGCAAGTCATTATGACTTCTTTTGGGTAGTGATGATTCTGTCAGGCATGTCTATATACCAATTCTTGTTGTCATGGATTTTCCTCTTGGACTTGACAATCATAAATGTTCTCATGGCGAGTCAAGTGCTAAAAGTTTACCTGTGCCTCTCTGGAACAGTACTGTTTGGTGTCCAGTTCCCTGATGCATTTTTAGTTTGAGGTGACCTCAGTCATCTGCATCCTAGGTCAGAACGGCCAGTGAGACTTGGAATAATGAACCTGCTGTGCTGTGTAGCTTCAGGAATTCTAGTAACAGACAAGGAAGACCTCCAAACCTACAGAGGCACTTGTGTTCTCCGTTCAGTAGGTGGCGCTCTTTTACCTAATTCAAGGAATGGTCTTGAAGGTCATTCGCTCCTGGGTCCCCTATGCCTGAGGCACTGCCATGTTGCAGGGAAGGGAACTGGAAACCTTGCCAAGTGGCATCCGTGCTTGCGAGGTGGTGGCCTAACCTGGTACACTGCTCTGCTTGGGTGGCGCTGGTGCCTCTGGCCCAGGGGCATGTTACTGTCTCCTTTGTTTTGGTGCCGGCTACAACCCTTGAGCAATAGCAGAGAAGAGCTAGGGAAAAACAGTCACACCATGGGTATTCAAGAGAGTGGCTTACACTACCTCAGAAAATCAGACTGTGTAGACTTGCCATCTAAACAGTAGTGACAGAAAAAGCTGGAGTTTGCTGAAAAACTCAAGCACTGAAGAAGGTGGGCAAGTGGGGAAAGTGGCTCAAATTGGGAGTATTTCCTCCTTTTTGTGTATATTTTATGTATTTTTTAAAAGATTTGTTTAATTTTTTGAAAGGCAGAGTTATAGAGAGACAGAGGTAGAGAGAGAGAGAGAGAGAGAGAGAGAGAGGTCTTCCATCTACTGGTTCACTCCCCAGATGGCTGCAACAGCCAGAGCTGTGCAGATCCGAAGCCAGGAGCGAGGAGCTTCTTCTGGGTGTCCCATGTGGGTGCAGGGGCCCAAGCACTTGGACCATCTTCTTGTGCCTTCCCATAGCAGAGAGCTGGATCAGAAGTGGGGAAGTCGGGACTTGAACCGGCACCCATATAGGATGCCAGCACTGCAGGCGGTGGCTTTACCTGCTATGCCACAGTGCCGGCCCCTGTATATATTACATTTATTATACATACATATATATTTTTTAAGTATATAGCATGTACATTATTTATGGTATGTCTGTATACATTTACAAATACACATATTCTTATACATAATATCAAGCAAGCATCTTGAACTTGTAATACAGAGTTGTTCCCAAACAGTCTTAACATATGGAGTAGTTTGAGCAGGAACCTGATAAGTCAGGAATTGTGGCTAAAGAAAGAAGCCATCTTGAGGTAGGAGACAAGCAGGGGCTGAGAAAGGGTTGAGGAAAGAAATATAATACGTTAAATGACTGCATGTGTCAATTCAGTACTTTGTGTTGTTTGTCTAACCTGGAGTGGAGGATGCTTCTGATAGGAAGCAGTCAAGGGCCTGTTTTAATTCTCAGTGGAAGCAATAACTAAACACAGGAAGGTCTGTGAGATGCTTCACTGCGGAAAGAGAAACCATCTGCCCAGCCTATGCAGGAGCAGAATGGGGTGTGGCTTTGTCTTTGTGCTCTGACGAGGGAGTTTATCCAAGATTCTCCTAAGACTCTCCTAAGACTACAACATTGGCTTCCCATAAATCTTGTATCTCATTTATTGTTAGTAGGCATGGCTGATGTGTAAAAGAATGCCTACAATATCTTGATTTTTTTTCTTCTTATTTTTTCCTTTTATACAAATTGTTTTCTCAAATAATGAGTGCAGTATTTCTCAGGTTTTGGATATAATAAGTTCTCTCTCCCTCCCCATGAACTCAGTGCTCCATGGCATTCTTCCTTTCTCGCTTCTCACTGCTAACTACTGTGTCTCCTTTAGGAGGTAAAAGCTTCAAAACCATTCAGAGCACAGTTTTAGAGTAGTCAGTGAGAAAGGAATTAAGGTAATTGTTTAATGCTCTCTTTAATAGTTAAGATACTTACTTTAAAAACTACTTCTCTGGGGGCCTGCATTGTGCATAGCAGGTAAAGCTGCACCTGGGATGCCGCATCCCAGATGGGTGCCAATTTGTATCCCCACTGCTCCACTTGTTATACAGCTCCCTGCCAATGGCCTGGGAAAAGCAGCAGAGGATGGCCCAAGAGTTTGGGCCCCTGCCACTCATGTGGGAGACTCTGATTAAGCTCCTGGCTTCAGCCTGGACCAGAACTGCCCTTTGTGGACCTCTGGGGAGTAAACTAGTGGATGGAAGATCTCTCTCTCTCTCTCCCCTCCTTCTCTGTCTCTGTCTCTGTCTCTCTCTCTCTGTAACTCTATCAAAATAAATAAATCTTTAAAACAATAACAACAACAACAACAGTACTACATTTTAAACTACTTTTTGTGACTTGGAAATGGACCCATTTCCAATCCTGTTTTACCTGCAAAAAACACAGTCATCTTTAAGAAGATTCCAGTCCTGTTTTGGAGATGAACATGTCTATTTTGGATCTTGTAGCAGCTACTATTTGTGATAATATATCACATGATGCATCTGCCATTCCAGTGAGACAGTTAAAGAATGAGAACTTCTCCCCCTTAAATATGTTATTTTTAAATTTATTTATTTATTCTTTTTTATGGGGGGCGGACAGAAAGATCTTTCATCTGCTGCTTCACTTCCCAAATGGCCGCAGCTGCCTGGGCTGGGCCAGACTGAAACCAGGAGCCAGGAGCTTCTTCCAGGTTTCCCATGTGGGTGCAGGGGCCCATGTACTTTGAACATCTTCTACTGCTTTCCTGGGCACATTAGCAGGGAGCTGGTCTGGAAGTGGAGCAACTGGGACTCAAAAAACTGGTGCCCATATCTGATGCTGGAGTGGCAGGCGGCCACTTTACCAGCTACATCCCAGTGCTGGCCCTCTGAATATGTTCTGACTCAAGAAAGTGCTGTAGGAGCTCTGATCCCTTTCTGAAGAGGAGGTCAGAAGTCTGTAGCTCCCCAGAATCTGTCTCACAGTGTGGCTGCTCACCTGCGCATAGTTAGGGAGCACTGTTGCCTCTGGGGCCCCTTTTTACTGTCTCTTCTCTGTTGGCCTTGTTCATGAATTGTGGCCTAGCTGTGAAATCATCCAGTGGTGAAGAGCTTCTGGCCTCTGCTGAGCAAAACCTCTGGGTTCGTTTGAGAGTACGGCATGTTCTCTTTGTTTTGCAGCTGGTGTAGTGAGGGAGTCTCGTGCAAGTGGATTGAATCAAAAAGCAAAGTGAGAGCATTCACTGTTCCATCGAGGATGGCTCATTTAAAGTAAACACCATTTAAATAGTCTCCAAATGGCCCATTCTATATGAAGTCATACAGGATGCCCCCTTTGGGCTGTCATTTTCCTTAAATTGATCACTTTGTGTGCTCTGCATTTTAATGCCACTCAACCTAAAACCCCATATGTGGGCCTCATCAGGTCCGGGTTTGCATGCACATGTGGCAGCCATACCTTCAACACGCTTGGCCTCTGCCTGCAGAACGTCAGCCAGAGCAACAAGGGAGGCAGCTGGAAGCTAAGAGCTTGCAGATTACGCAGATGATGACGACAGCAATCACAGTGATGACAGTGACAGCAGTTACCATTTCTTGAACACTTACTATGTGCCAATTACTCTGCCTAGTGATTTCTGTGTATATTATCTAACTTAATCCTCACCTAAGCCTATGAGGTCAGTACTGTGATTATTCCCCTGTAATACATGAAGAAACTGATGCATAGAGAGATTAAGTAATATGTCTGGACTGGCAAGTGTGGAGCAGGGAATTGAACATCACCTGTCAGGTTCCAAAGCCGAAACTCCACCAATGGATCTTCTCAAAACAAAGAGACCCTCGTCAATTCTCTTTCCAAGGTAGGCTTATCCCAAAAACAGAGAAACCAACAATGACTTCTCTTTGTCTTTGGGATGCCTGCTCTGCCATCTGGGACAATATTTCCATCTTGTGATTTGTATTTTTTGCAGGCTGATTTAAAGATAAGGGCCAGGTGTTCCCTGTGGCAGTGGAGTGTCTTCATGTGAGCTTGGGCTCGGTGGGATAATCCATGAATAGACAATTCAAAAGGGACTTTTCTGCTGAACAAAGGTGCAAGTGATGGGCTTCCTCAGAACAGTGGAAGCCATTGGTGATTTCAGTGCTAGCTCTAGCATTCACCCAGGATCTGAGAAGCAGCTTCTGGACACACCTTGGGGACAGGTGTTTGGCCCAGTGGTTAAACGGCCAGTTGGGATGCCCATGTCCCACATCAGCGTTCCTTGGTTCAAGTCCTGGCTTTACTCCTGACACCAAATTCAGTTAATGCAGGCCCTGGGAAGCAGCAGTGATGATTGAAGTGGTTGGGTCCCTGCCACCTCCTTGACATTGAGTTCCTGGTTCCCAGCTTTGGCCCCAGCTAGGAGCCATTGCAGATATTTGAGGGAGTGAATCATGACTGAGAGTTTTCTCTCTCTCAAATAAAATAAAAGGTTGAATACTGAACAGTTTATTATAAATGAGCTCCATGGAATAGAGGAACTTTAGACATCTAAGAAAAAAATCTTGGGGACTGTATAGGAGGAAATCATGGGTTTGGGTGATATTTTCAATATATTTCCTAAAAAAAAAAATCACTCTTTTGTCCATTAGTTAACTTCAAAGAAGACTGTGAAGGAACAACAAGAATTTTCAAACATATTTGATAGGGGTAACTCAGGTTCTGTTCCCACTTTTGCGCTCATTCCAAACTCAGGGCCATTTAATATTTCTGACTTTTTAAAATTGCTGATCTCCATTCCTCTCCCCCTGCCGTGCCCTTTTGTGGCATCCAGTGCCCTCCTCCCACCACCTTGAGATTCTAATAAAGGTGCTGGGCCACAATGTGCTTGGGCCTTCTTGTGATTGGGATTCTTGGTGACCTCCTGTTGCTTTAACATGTTTTTGCTTGGAAGTAGTTTCAGTTCCTACTGTATCCCCAAGTCTCATCTGTTATAGGTACTAGGTGAGTTTGGTGCAAGAAGAGTGAAATCTCAGATCAAAAATTCATTGCATACATGGGGAGAAACCTGTTGCGCATAGATCATGTTTTGCTCACTAGAGTAGTGGGTAGTGCCTGCCTACTCCTTATCTCTGAATTGCCTCTTTCTTTCTTCCTAGTTAACATTTTACCACTTTAATAGTATCCCAGAACTGAAATATGGTTGTCAAAGATTACCTTTTAATAAATTGTTTTTAATTATAATTGTTTTATATTAAAAGTACAGTATTTAAGAGCAAAATAATTCTGTTGATTTTCTTATACTGTCTCTGCAAATACCAGCCCTGGGTATCTCCCACCCAAAGCATTTCTCCTGCTGAAGTAATCACTTTCACCTGCTTGAGCTAATAATTTGATGGTCACCTCCCTGCTGTTCAGAAGAGTGCTTGATTGTTCAGGGTCAGTCTTTCTACCATGGAAGGTAAGGATTTAGTGCTGGAGATTTTTCAAGATGGCAGAATAGGGAGGGAGCTTACTGCTGTAGTCTAGGGGGAGATAATTAAAAAGCAGAGAGAGAGCAATCTCAGGGAAGCATTAGGGAGAAAACATCAGAGGAAACTCCACTCAGGTTAGAGGGACACTGTGGACCTACATGGGGGTGTGGGCAGATACAACTCAGAACCCCAACAGCCGAGAACGTCAGCACCAGCACTGGAGTGAGGTGAGACCAGACTGCAGCAGCCCAAGTCACTGGCAGTAAAGCTGTGGGAGGAACCTGGTGTGAGTCCAGCTAGGAGCCCTGTGGGAGACAGTGTGCCTGTCAACCTAGAGGGAAAAAATAGGGGGCACGTTTCTCTCTCCCCGATCACCTGGCACCAGTGTCCTGTAACTAGGTGAGAGAGGGCTGGTGTGACTTTGGACATACATAACAGCTGCACTGGCTCATGTTTGTACCCAACAACCAGCAGAGAGGAGATGCCTGAGTCTGGTTGGGAGACAGGGCTGGGTGCTTGTGACTGTGGAAGCCTTGTGTGCCAGGACTGTGAAAACACTGTGGCTGCATGGAAGGGTACAGGGTGTGGCTGGGACTTTGGGCAGTCACTGTGCACAGCTCCACATGCTTGGGGCTCCCTGATTCTGTGGTAAGAAACATTGCTGCAGGATCCATGCTTGCACAGAGGACTGCACAGATCCTTTTTGTGGTTCTTGTCAGTGTGAATGAATACTGCACCCACTGGGGCTAGCACCCAGGCATTGGTCTCCTTTGAGGAGAAGAGGTGAGCGTGAGAATATGCCAAAAGAGCAGAACAGACTTCCCCTCTGATTAAAAAAAAAAAAAAAAAAAAGGAGGAGATTTACTATGCCCAACTTGGGTATCACCTTGGATCACCTTGGATACTCCCCTAACCCTGGAGCACTGAATAGAGGTCCTTGACCACACCCAGCACATGCCTCTGGGTATTCACTGCAAGAGTGGATACTCCACTAAGCCATAGAGGCATAGTACAAAAATAAAAGCCATCACGGTGGGGAGAGACAACAAGTATCTCCATAAATGCCTAATAATAAAAGCAGCAATTCAAGAAACAAGAATAGGGAAGACAACATGATGCCCCCAAAAGAACACAACACTTCAGTACTAGAATGTGAAGATAAAGAGATGGACAAAATTCCGGAAACAGAATGCAAAAAATTGATCATAGGATTACTTAGAAGTAATAAGAAGCAAATTTATGAACTAATGAAATCCATACATAACATGAATGAAAATTTTTACTGTGAAATTGAGATTTTTAAAGAAGAAATCAGAATGAAATATTGGAAATGAGGAATTCAACAGAATAAATAAAAAATATGATGGAAAGCCTTAAGAACAGGCTTGGGGAGGCAGAAGAAAGAATATCTGAGTTGGAACACAAATCTCTGGAAATTTTACAGTCAGACCTCCCCCCCCCCCCCCGCGCCAAAAAAAAAAAAGAAGGAGAAGAAGAAGAAATTAGAAAACTAAAAAACAGTGTTGGAGATTTATGGGGTACTATCAAACGACCCAACATACTGGTCTTAGGAGTTCTTGAAGGTGTGGAAAAAAATGTATTAGAAGGCCTTTTTAGTAAAATAATTACAGAAAATTTCCTTAATTTGGAGAAAGAAAGGGATGTCCAAGTACAGGAAGCACATAGAACTAATAGACATGACCATGACCAGAAAAGATCTTCACTGTGACACATTGTAGTCAAACTCTCCTCAGTAAAACACAAAGAAAAGATTTTAAAATGTGCACAGGTAAAATGCCAAATTACTTTCAGAGGAACTCCAATTAGACTTACAGCTGACAGGCTAGGAGAGAATGATGAGATATATTCCAAATCTTAAGAGAAAAAAACTGTCAATCCAGAATACTGTACCCTACAAAGCTCTCATTTATGAATGAAGGTGAAATGAAAACCTTCCATAGCAAACAGAAATTGAAAGAATTTGTCACCACTCATCCAACTTTACAAAAGATGCATAGAGATGTGCTACACACAGAAACATGATCATCACAATGAAAGAAGGTGAAAGCAGAAAATCTCCCAGTAAATGTAAAAAGAAAATTCAAAGTATAGAAATATTTATGTGAAAACAGCAGGGCCAAGTTGTTACATATCGATAGTCACCTTGAATGGAAATGGCCTCAACTCTCCAGTTAAAAGATATAGACTGACTGAATGGATTAAAAAGCAAGACCCATCTATTTGCTGCCTATAAGAAACACATCTCACCAACAAAGATGCATGCAGACTGAAAATGAAAGGATGGAAAAATATATTCCAGGCTAACAAAAACCAAAAAAGAGCTGGTGTAGCCATCCTAATATCAGACAAAATAGACTTCAACACAAAAACTGTTAAAAGGGACAAAAAAGGGCACTATGTTATGATTAGGGATCAATTCAACAGGAAGATATGACTATTAGAAATGTATATGTATCAAATTACAGGTCACCTAGCTATTTAAAAGAAATGTTAATGATCTAAAGGGAGACACAGACTCCAATACAGTAGTAATGGGGGGCTTCAGTACTCCACTTTCAGCAATAGACAGATCAATCAGACTGAACTTCGAAACAACAGTCAATTGACACTATAGACCAAATGGACCTAACAGATACCTATATAACTTTTAATCCTACAGGTACAGAATACACATTCTTGTCACCAGTACATGGAACTTTTTCTATGGTAGACCACATGCTAGGCCATAAAGCAAGTTTCAGCAAATTCAAAATAATGGAAATCATACCTTGCAACTTCTCTGACCACAATGAAATGAAGCTGGAAATCAACAACTCAGGAATCTCTAAAATATATGTAAACATGTGGAGACTGAACAACATGTGCGTGAATGAAACAATGGGTCATTGAAGGAATAAAAAAGAAATCAAACAACTTCTGAAAATGATGGAAGATGACAGTACATCATATTAAAACTTATGGGATATAGCAAAAGCAGTGATTTTTTTTAAAGATTTCTTTTATTTGAAAGTCAGAGTTACACAGACAGAAGGAGAGGCAGAGAGAGAGAGAGAGAGAGAGAGAGAGAGAGGAAGGTCTTCCATCCTTTGGTTCACTCCCCAAATGGCCACAATGGCTGGAGCTGCGCCAATCCAAAGCCAGGAGCCAGGTCTTCCAGGTCTTCCACTTAGGTGCAGGGGCCCAAGGCCTTGGACCATCTTCCACTGCTTTCCCAGGCCATAGCAGAGAGCTGGATCAGAAGTGGAGCAGCTGGGACTCGAACTGGTGCCCATATGGGATGCCAGCACTTGGCTTTACCTGCTATGCCACAGCGCCAACCCCCAAAAGCGATGTTAAGAGGAAAGTAGGGTAGGCCGGCGCTGAGGCTCACTTGGCTATTCCTCCGCCTGCGGCGCCAGCATCCCAGGTTCTAGTCCCAGTTGGGGCACCAGATTACTGTCCTGGTTGCTCCTCTTCCAGTCCAGCTCTTTGCTGTGGCCCAGGAAGGCAGTGGAGGATGGCCCAAGTGCTTGGGTCCCTGTACCTGCGTGGGAGACCAGGAGGAAGCACCTGGCTCCTGGCTTCAGATCAGCGCAGCGCGCCGGCCGTAGCAGCCATTTGGGAGGTGAACCAACAGAAGGAAGACCTTTTTCTCTGTCTCTCTCTCTCACTGTCTAACTCTGCCTGTCAAAAATAAAAAGTGGAAAGTAGGCTATTGGTGCCTACATCAAGAAATTGGAAGGACACCAAATAAATGAGCTATCAATGCATCTCAAGGACCGAGAAAAACAACAGCAAACCAAAACCAAAAATAGTGGGAGAAAAGAAAGAATTAGGCCAGCAGCATGGCTCAATAGGCTAATCCTCTGCCTGCGGCGCCGGCACACCGGGTTCTAGTCCCAGTTGGGGCACCAGATTCTGTCCCAGTTGCCCCTCTTCCAGGCCAGCTCACTGCGGTGGCCCGAGAGTGCAGTGGAGGATGGCCCAAGTACTTGGGCCCTGCACTCCATGGGAGACCAGGAGAAGCACCTGGCTCCTGCCTTCGAATCAGTGCGGTGTGCTGGCCACAGTGTGCCGACTGCGGCAGCCATTGGAGGGTGAACCAACAGCAAAAGGAAGACCTTTGTCTCTGTCTCTCTCTCTCTCACTGTCCACTCTGCCTGTCCAAAAAAAAAAAAAAAAAAAAAAGAAAAAGAAAGAAATAATTAAAATTACAGAAGAAGTAAACCAACTTGAACCAAGAAAACAATATAAAAGATCAATGAAATGAAAAACTAGTTTTTTGAAAAAATAAAATTGATAACACCATTAGTCCAACTAACCAAATAAAAAAATAAAAGAGGGATAAGACCCAAATCAATAAAATTAGAGATGAAAAAGGAAAGGAAATGTAACAACAGACACCACAGAAATAAAAAGTATCATTACTACAAAGAGCTGTATGCCAACAAATCAGGAAAACTAGAAGAAATGTATAGATTTCTGAACACATGCAACCTACCTAAATTGAGCCATGAAGACAATAAACAGACCAATAGCCAAGACAGAAATTGAACCAGTTATAAATTCCCTGTGAATGAAAAAATCCCAGGACTGGATGGCTTTCTACCGGACATTTAAAGAAGAACTAACTCCAATTCTTCTCAAGCTATTCAAAATAATTGAAAGTGAGGGAATCATCCCAAACTCCTCCTAGGAAGCCAGCATCACCTTAATTCTTAAACCTGAAAACCATACAACAGAGAAAGAGAACTACAGACCAGTTTCCCTGATGAACATAGATGCAAAAATCTTCAACAAAATACTAGCCAATCAAATCTAACAGCGGCTGGCGCCGCGGCTCACTAGGCTAATCCTCCGCCTAGCGGCGCCAGCACACCGGGTTCTAGTCCCGGTTGGGGCGCCGGATTCTGTCCCGGTTGCCCCTCTTCCAGGCCAGCTCTCTGCTGTGGCCAGGGAGTGCAGTGGAGGATGGCCCAAGTGCTTGGGCCCTGCACCCCATGGGAGACCAGGAAAAGCACCTGGCTCCTGGCTCCTGCCATCGGATCAGCGCGGTGCGCCCTCTCTCTCTCACTGTCCACTCTGCCTGTCAAAAAATTAAAAAAAAGAAAAAATCTAACAGCGTATCAGAAAGATCATTCACCTGAACCAAGTGGGGTATATCCCAGGTATGCAGGGGTGGTTCAACATTCACAAATCAATGTGATACATCACACATTAACAAACTGAAGAACAAAAACCATATGGTTTTCTCAATAGATGCGGAGAAAGCATTTGATAAAATATAATACTGTTTCATGCTGAAAATTGGGTACAGAAGGAATTTTGATAAAAATTGGTAATAGGAGGAACATTCCTTAATACAATCAAAGCAATTTATGACAAATCCATGGCCAGTGTTTTGTTTAAATGGGCAGAGGGCTTACACAGACATTTTTCGAAAGAGGAAATCCAGATCCCCAAAAGACACATGAAAAAATGCTCAGGATCACCAGCCATCAGGGAAATGCATATCAAAACCACAATGAGGTTTCACCTCATCCCCGTTAGAATGACTTTCATACAGAAATCAATAAACAACAAATGCTGGCAAGGATGTGGGAGAAAAGGTACCCTTATCCATTGTTAGTTGGAACGTACACTGGTACAGCCACTGTAGAAGAAATCTAAATGTCTCAGAAATCTGAATATAGACCCACCATATGACCCAGCCATGCCACTCCTTGGAATTTATCCAAAGGAAGTTAAATCTGCATATGAAAGAGTGATATATAGCACCTTGTTTATTGCAGCTCACTTCACAATAGCTAAGACATGGAATCAACCCAAATGCTTGTCAACTGAAACCTGAATAAAGAAATTATGGTATATGTACACCATGGAATACTACACAGTGGTTAAAAAATTGAAATACTGTCGATTGCAACAAAATGGATGCAACTGGAAAAAATCATACTTAGTGAAATAGGCCAAGCCCAAAAGGACAAATACCGTATGTTCTCCCTGATCTGTGGTAACTAATAGAGCACCTAAAAGGTAATAGAAGTGAAATTAACAGTTTGAGGTACAGTGACTTCTAACAGCCCTTGTCTCTACTGTTGAGGAACAGGGTTTTGTTGCTGTTGTTGTTTTTTGTTTTTCATTTAATTTGTTGAACTCTTTACTTAGTATAGAGTTAATCATGTGTATATAAAGTTAATTGAAAATAAATCGAATAGGAATAGGAGAGGGAGGAGGAAGTGGAGTGGGAGTGTGGGTTGGAGGGCATATGCAGTGGGAAAAATTGCTGTTTTCCTAAAGTTATATTTATGAAATACATGATGTTTGTATTCCTTAAATAAAAGGTTTCTGGCGGGGGAAAGGAGATTTAGTGTTCCCTGTCCTCCTCTTACCTCATAATACAGGTGTCCTTCCCCAAATCCTATCATCATGTCAATTAGATCAATATTTTTCATTTATGCAAGCATATGAGTACTTCAAAAAGTTTGTGCTAGAGTGAAATTAAAATATATCTATTTTGGTGCAAACATTTTTTGAAAGCCATGCATGCATTTTCCATAAATTTTTTAATATTTATTTGTCAGGTAGAGTTATAGACAGAAAGAAAGGTCTTCCTTCTGTTGGTTCACCCCCCAAATGGCTGCCATGGCCGGCGCTGCGCCAATCCGAAGCCAGGAGCCAGGGGTGCTTCTTCCTGGTCTCTTATGCGGGTGCAGGGGCCCAAGCAGTAGGGCCATCCTCCACTGCCTTCCCAGGCCACAGCAGAGAGCTGGACTGGAAGAGGAGCAACCGGGACTAGAACCTGGTGCCCATATGGGATGCTGGTGCCACAGGCAGAGGATTAACCAAATGAGCCACAGCACCAGCCCCTCCATGAATGTTTTTAAGACCCTCATATGCACAGATTTACAAAATTTTTTGCACTCAAATAGACTTAATTTTCACTTTAAAGGATTTTTTATTTATTTGAAAGAGTTGGAGGGAGGGAGGGAGGGAGACCGAGAGAGAGAGAGAGAGAGAGAGAGAGAGAGATGAAAGCCTGGCTGACAGTGTTCTGGGAACGGGTAAGGGGACATGGTTGATGGTCTATGCATCCCATAGGCATGTGTTTATCTAATCCCATTGATTTGCCTTCAGCTATGCTGTTCCTTCCCTATTCCACACCCCGCTAGTACAGAGGTGCTCTCTTACAAGCCCTCCTGTTATTTGTGGGGGCATATGAGGGAATGGGCTGATAGCCCAGGTGTTTGAAGTCAGGGAGGTCAGCTGTGGATCTGACCACTCCATGGCTCAATGTTTAAGCAGGCCTGCTTAGTTTAGCACTTTCTCCATACCAAAGCCTTTTGGGACTGTTTCTAGCAAGTGAAATGAGGTGGGTATTACCTCCCCTCATTGCTAATTTAGGATTCTGGTCTGCCATGTCATTTGCTACTCTTCCATGTGTGTTGTTAGTACGTTGTTGTGTTGTAGTGGTATTTGTAGGTTTTGTCTCCTGTTTTATTTTCCCTGTTCTTAACATTGTACACCTTTACAAATCTTTTTATTGTCGTATATTGGAGTCTGGGAAGGGTGGGTGGAGCAAAGTTGGCCTCATGCATTCAAGCTTTCATTCCTACCTGAACACCTTACTATTGCTTATTTACCTAGTTACCAAACTCCCAAGGGGCTGAAAATTTTAAAAAGGAAGATTTAGTGGTCCATGGTAAACAATCCATAATGAACTTCAGAGAAAGAATGATAGACTACAGTCCTTTGATTATGAAAATTCTGTTATTCAGGACTCCTTTTGTTAAATTCTCAGCTCTTCAAAAGATTTAGTTCCTCCCTCAGCTTCTTTCCTCTTCTTCCATCTCCACTTCCTCCCACCCCAACTCTGATGTAGCAGTCATTGTGCTGTCCAGTCCAAACTGAAGTTCTTTATGTCTCCTTGGAGAATCAAAAGGGGTATCAAGTTACAGAAAATAAGGTGGTTATGGGCAGGTAGAAATATGAAGGAAGTGGGCACAAGATAGCCTGTCTTTTCAGCTCCATGTCCTACTTTCATCAAGACGCCTGTGACTGTCCCTGCTCTCTCCATACTGGCTTGGGATTAAAACAGTGGTTCTCTTTAAGGCCGTGGCCCTTCTTTAAGTCCAGTAGGAGCTGAATACATCACTGCGTTAGCTCCAGCACCACTGAGAATCGTGCCTTCAACTTGTTGACCACCAAGAGAGGGATCTCAAGAGTGGCCATCATGATTCCAGGAGGAGCAGAACAAACCTTTTAAGCAAGTCTGAGAAAGTGACTGCCTTAATGGTGGGTTTAGAGCAGTTCTGAGGAAGTCCTTCTGTTCTTCCTTCAAGAATAACCTCTAACCTCAAATGACTTCCAAATTTGAATTTCACTGGAAGTCATTTTTCTTTTTCCCCTTAAGTCTTTGTTTCCTATTTAAAGTTGTATTGATCATTAGAGAAGCACTGTAATGCATTACTTTGCACCTAAATTGGTAGAGTTCAATAAAGATACTATCTACCTTTATGAGATATTCAGAATTACTTGATAGACAAAGGAGCGCAGCACATGAAGATCAAATTTCTAACCAGTATTGATTTTTACTGGTAAAGCACTTTGAAAAATGTCATTAGGCCTGCTGGCCAGTGTGGTTATGTTAATATTTTGACACTGAATTTGATACCATAGCCACTCACTGACCAAACTGGACATCCCCTAGCCACTCCATGAGTGCTTAACCTTCTAAAACTTAAAGCAAGAAAGAGAATAATAGCCATGTAAAGGAGTTTGTGAGATGGCTGAAAGAGTGGTGTCCGATGGCGATATAAGTGCAGAAATGTGTTCATAATATAAGGGAGTATCAACTCGCTATAAGACATATATCAGTTTTTAGCATGTGCTCAGAAACAAATGTTATGTTAAATCAAGTTGTATGATACATTCAGATTTCAGAATCCAGTTCTAGATATGAGGGAAATATAGTGATATAAGTTATCAATCACTCACTCCTTTGATAAAAGCTCTAAGCTTTGAACTAAGGGGAGAATACAGGCTCCTAGCCCTGTTCCAAACTAGTAGGGAGTCTTTAATTGCATTTGCCTTCCCTACTCCTGTTTTGCATGTGTTCAAAGAGGAGTGGGAGAGCAGCTAAACAGATAACAAGAATGGGGATAAGACTTGAACCTGCCCGGCTCATTGGTTTGAGTTGGAACTAAAAACCAAGGACTCCCTTCCTTAGGCTCATGTGATTTCCACTTCATGTTGAGTATCTCTTGTCTGAAATGCTTGGGCCCTACCATGTTTCAGATTTTTTTTCTAACTTGGGAATATTTACTGGTTGAACATCCTTAATCTCAAAATTTGTGATCTGCATCAACCTAGATTTGTTTGAATTTAATTTGGACAATATGGTTTAGTTATCACACAAAAGTGGTCATTCTTTTGTGAATGGATATTCCTTGAATGGATTGTTGAATTAATATTCAACAAATATCAGTTAAGCACCTTATTTTATACCAAATACTATGCTAGGCAATCAGCATGAATAAGACACACTCTTCTACTCGAGCACACAGTGAAGCCCTTCTGTGTTTGCAGCTCTGAGTGACCACCTCAGCCACCACCCTTTATAGCCTCAGTCTGAGCACTGGGAGAGATCCAATACTCCTTGGCTGCCTTGAAACCATCATCCCTTTTGCGCCTTTCCTGAGTTCTGAAATAATGCCCCTCTAGTGGATGTGACCTGCCTCTTACCAGTTAATCACATGAGCTCTTCACCGTGCCTCAAGAGAAGAAATAGAGGAAGGTTGAGAGCCATGTGTTGCCTCCTCATAGCATTTGTCTTTCTGTTTGTAGGATGCTCCAGCTGGCATTACTATGTCACCATGCCGATGCCAGCTTCCACTTTCACAGTCGCAGTGGGATGCTGGACAGAAGTGATGCCAGAGCCATGCTCATCAGATGATCGACCCTCAGAGAGACCCGTCCCATCTTCCCAGGCCGACTTCAGGTTTGTGCTTGGGAACTTGCAGAGAAACAAACACTTGAGGGAGCAGTATGATGCATTTCTTCCAGGCACTGGGAATATGAGTCATCCCTGCTGAGAAACTAAACCAAAATAGGATTAATCAAAGCAGGAAAAGCCCTACTGGGAAGGAAAGAGGGTTAAGAGGCAGAAATGTGGGCATATTGTTTATGCAGAAAGAGAGCAGTAGATACAAGTATCTGTATAAATCCTCTGTGTGAAGTCAGGTGAAATATTTTCATACGTTTGGTTAAATGAGAAGCTTCCTTAGATTCAACAATTCCTCTCTTCCTACATCTTAACACGGGTTTTCAGTGCTTATATATGATCAAAAACAATGAAGAAGCTGCTTGCCTGATGGATCACTTTGCATACCACTATGCTGTTTTGGTTCCAGTGATTGCTGTTACCGGTGCATTGTGGGGATAGCCTCCCTCAGTGGGGCTGGTTGGCCTCTGTAGGGACATGGGACACATGGAAACTCTCACAAGACCAAAAGAGGAAAGGGGAATAGAGGCACTGAAGCTGGCATCATTTTTTTTTTTTTTTTTTGACAGGCAGAGTGGACAGTGAGAGAGACAGAGAGAAAGGTCTTCCTTTGCCGTTGGTTCACCCTCCAATGGCCGCTGCGGCCAGTGCGCTGCGGCTGGCGCAACGTGCTGATCCAATGGCAGGAGCCAGGTGCTTCTCCTGGTCTCCCATGGGGTGCAGGACCCAAGCACTTAGGCCATCCTCCACTGCACTCCCTGGCCACAGGCAGAGAGCTGGCCTGGAAGAGGGGCAACCGGGACAGAATCCGGTGCCCCGACTGGGACTAGAACCCGGTGTGCCGGCGCCGCAAGGCGGAGGATTAGCCTAGTGAGCCGTGGTGCCGGCCAGCAGGATGAATCGAATTATTCTTCCAATATACAGAAAGCCATGAAGTCAGTACCTTTGGGTGAAGAAAGCCCTACAGAATGGCACAGATGGTTAGTCCGCCTTTGAAAACAGCTACGACACACTCTTAGTGCAGACTCCCCTCATGTCCATCTCTTTAAGAGGCGAGGCCACGTGCTGTCTCTTTTGGTAGGTATATATTACTGCCTGCATTTTGCCTTTTTGGAAGAAGGGAGGTTCTTCTTGCTCAGGAATACATCTATTTTGGGCCATCTTTTCTGAGTTACATGGATATCCTGGATAGTTTACTAGACTTTGCTTATGTCCTCTAGAAGGAAGAAGAGAATTGTGGGCACAAGTGACACACGCTGTTTCCATGAGAGAACACTTACTATATGAGAGACCTTCTCATGCTCTCTTTCCCTACACTGAGGTCTGAGTATTCGTCATTTTGCAAATGAGGGCAGCCAGAATTTCTGAGTGAGGACAGATGCCCTGGAGAATCACTTGGATCCGCAGTGAACTTGGTATGAGCAAGAAGTAAACTCTTTGTTAAGCCACTGAAGTGCTGGGGTTGTTTGTTACTATAGCATATCCTAACTTACCCTGAATTGATACAGAAGCCATTGGTTTCTTGAACTCAGGGAGTCTTGACCTAAATATCATCTCTTTGAGCCCTGGAAAGAAGCCTGGAAGCTAGGCAGGCTGTATTCTTGTTTTCTAGATAAGGATGCCGAGACTCAGATAGTAACTTGTTCAGATTTGTGTGCCTTTTGAGGAATAATACCTTGGATTCTGATCCACACCTGACTCTCTGGAGAGCTGATTCTGAATGTTACCTGGGGACTTTAAAAACTGGTACCCAACATCTGTGCATCACCACAGTCTGATACACCTCCCCACCTGAGGAGGCGCCAGCATGACGCAGCTCTGTTACTGATGGTACGAGTATGTCGTGTTGGAAGGAAAACAGAAGTTAAGTGTAGAGGTTTTGTGTTAGCTGCTTTTGAGCCTGAGGGTGCTATCCTTACTAGTTGGATACAGCTTTCTGGGCAAAGCTACACTTCCCTTAAAATGTAGAATGAGGACTTTGCTCCTGGTTTCTCAAGCTCATCCTAGTGAAGAAATTCTCTGCTGTCATCTAAAGCCTCGGGGGTGATTGGTTCTTAGAGAAGATGTGCAACTGATCACTGCGGGCCTTAAGAAGGCTAGGGGAAGCCAAAGAAAGAAGTGTTACTTTGCCCTTGTAGCGGTGTTCCCTGGAGACACAGGGTGGGGGCGTGGGCCACAACCACCACTCCTTCCTGCCCAGAAGCAGCTGCAGTGGCCTCTCAACTGTTCTTGCATCTGTTATTCTGAAAGGAGGAGAAAATGACCAAACCAAATGGGGATTCTGAGAGGAGATGATGTCTGCAGTTGCTGATGGGGTTCAGGGGAAGGGGTACGTGTGTGCTACTCCTCTCTTGTCCTCCTGACTGCAGAACAGAAGGAGATCAAAATAAAGGTTTTGTTATTGGCAAAAGCTGGACCAAGCAAGTGCCTAAGTTCATGGTCTCATGGGCTAATACTCCACTTCCACACTAAATACATTGACCCACGCAGTCACCAACCCAGCTGGACTGCTGCCAGCCTCCACAACACAGTTACAGAGCCTGCCTAACACATGACAGACAGCAGGCCCCAAAGTATGCTCTCAGAGGGCAAGTAGATGCAAACGGAAAGCACAGTGTGGCTGAGCCAGGCCGGTGAGCTGGATAGAGGGCAAGTGCCGCTCTAGGGCAGGTGTTGTCTTAGGGAAGTGGCAGATTTGGGGAACGCGGCTCTTCCCTCTCTCCCTACCACATCTGATAGACTGTGACTAAGTTTTCCCTTCATTTATCAATGTGCTTGTCTATCAAGACTGTACTGCTGATAAAATAATAGCTTACATTTGCTTAAGCCTGCCCCGGCCGCATGCTTCAGCGTGTGCTATCTCCAGTCGTCAGAAGTGGCTTTGTGTTTTCCTCCCTGAGATCTCTGACTCTGTGCTAAGTTTGCCAGCAGAGGCGCTCTGAAGTGCCAATCGCAGTGGTGCTTTTGCTTACGTCCACATCTGGTCCCCCTTGCCTTCCCTAACCCCTTTGTACTTCAAAACTTCTGAAGACCACCAGTTGAATTCGTAGAAATCTAACTTTTACAGGGGTCTCATTTGCTTAAGTGTTCATCTGGGCTCCAGAAATTTGACCAACGTGTCGGTCACTGAACTTTTGATCACTGTTCATGTGAGCAAACTCATAGGGAGAACATTCCCTCCTCCAGCTCCAGTTTCACACCGGCTGCAGCCCACTCTAGGTGAGCATTTTAGTAAATGCATTAGTTATGAGGCACTCAGATACACTGTCAAAACTTTATGAATTTTACTCAGCTGCAGTATAACCTTTTCCAGCCACAGGGGGATCTTTGTGCTGTATTCTGTTTAACCTCTCAAGGCCTTTGTTGGGACTGTATGGTTTAAGGGCAGCATGGAAACTTGGATAAAGTCCAGAGGAATGCCACAAAAATGATTAAAGGCACAGAAAATGGGCACTGTGAAAAAGAAAAGGCACGGAGGTTCTATAATCTAGAGAGGACGTGGTGGGGGAAGAGAGCTTCTTTGGAGTTATAAAGTGTATGCAAAGATAAAACATCTTTGGGGGTGACGCCGGGCCTGTGGCACTGTTCCTGACTCTGCGAAAGCACAGTATTCCCACACCTCTTCAGAAACAAGGCTGTCCTGCGAAGGAAGGCTCCTGTGGTTAGCTGTCATAGTCATAGATCCTTTCAAGTTGTTTTTTGTTTCTTTGTTTAATTAGAGAGAGAGGGAGAGAGAGCTGCTACCTGCTAGTTCACTCCCTAAGTGCCCCCAATGGCAGGGAATGTGTCAGGCCTGGAACCAGGACCAGGAACTTTTAATCTGGGAGCCCAACTACTTGGGCCATCACCACTGCCTGTCAAAGTTTGCATTAGCAAGAAGCTGGAGTTAGGAATCAGAGCCAGGAATTGAACTGATATACTCTGAAGTGGGACATGGACATATTTTTTTAAAGATTTATTTATTTATTTATTTATTTATTTGAAAGACAGAGTTACAGAGAGGCAGAGGCAGAGAGAGAAGTCTTCCATCCACTGGTTTACTCCCCAAAGGGCCGCAAAGGCTGGAGCCAGACCAATCCGAAGCCGGGAGGCAGGAGCCAGGCGCTTCTTCCAGGTGCAGGGGCCCAAGGACGTGGGCCATCTTGTACTGCCCTCCCAGGCCCTAGTAGAGAGCATCCGCTGAAGCCCACATTTCCTGATCCCTGTGTGAGAGCCCACATGTTGTTGCCCTGACACCATTTTCATTTTTCTTGGGAAACTTACTGGTCTTACTTGTCCATAGCTTGGATGACTTAAAGTTCTTCATCTTCTCCTTGGATTTATCATGCAAAATAATGTTCATTCATGCAACCAGAATAATCTAATATATTCTGAAAGCTTTTCAGTAGAGAGTGTATGAGCTTGACTTACTATAGCAGATTGCATACCTGTGTAAACACATTAGAAAAAGATATTGTGGTGGTGAATTCAAGGACTGACCTTTTATATATATATATATATATATATATATATATATATAGACAGGCAGAGTGGACAGTGAGAGAGAGAGACAGAGAGAAAGATCTTCCTTTGCCGTTGGTTCGCCCTCCAATGGCCACCGCGGCCAGCGCGCTGCAGCTGGCGCACCGCGCTGATCCAATGGCAGGAGCCAGATACTTATCCTGGTCTCCCATGGGGTGCAGGGCCCAAGGACTTGGGCCATCCTCCACTGCACTCCCTGGCCACAGCAGAGAGCTGGCCTGGAAGAGGGGCAACCGGGACAGAATCCAGCGCCCCAACCCGGGACTAGAACCCGTGTGCCGACGCCGCAAGGTGGAGGATTAGCCTAGTGAGCTGCGGTGCCGGCAAGGACTGGCCTTTTTCACTGTGCTGGAATTGATGTGACAACTCAGTGTTTGTCATGAGGTAGAAGCTGCAAGCTTTCAGTTCAGTGTTTACCACCTGGTATTGTCAGTTCAGAGATGTCGGCCTGAGTTCTGTGTCCACTGTTCCTCCTCTTTTCACCTTATCCTGGCAGAAGCTTTTGTGGGTCTTGCCTCTGCAGAGATGAAGTGTCATTGGGCTGGAAGCTGTATTCTGTTCACCATGCTGGTGAAGGGCGAGCTTTCCTTAGATAGCCCCATGGGTCTTTTTAGCTGGCCTTGGATGGGTGGAAGGCACTTCATAAATTTGGAGAGGAATTTTTGTTGCAGGCTGCCCATATTGGGACATGCTAGTTCTTTAAGATTTTTTTTCAGTGTCCATTGTGAATCAAATAAGCACCTATAGTTAGAATTATAATTTTTAATTTAAAATTAGAGAGGCTTTCCATTGTGTTTGAATAAAGACCCGTTAACAGGTGAAAAAACAGAGTTCCCTTTGATGTAGGTTTCTTTGGGTTGATAAGTTCTTTTGAGGCCTGTGAGTCAGGTTCTAGGAATTCTCTTCCAGCCCCGCCTTTGGCATAATAACTGGCAGTGGTCAGATGGTGCGGGCTGGGCTCTGGTCTGTTTTCCTTAAAAGGTTGACTTGGTTAAATTTATACTGAAAGTGAATTTGAGAAAATGCTCAGTATTCTTTAACAGCAACCTTAGACGGGCTTTATAGAGAATACCTAGGTAACGTTTTAGTAAAATGGGTTGTGTTCTTTGGAAAAAGTTTGAACTTGTAGCTGCAGCATGGTGCATGTTCTACTTGAGTCCAAGTCTTTCAATCTAGGAAATTTCAGAACAGGGTCTTGAATTTGACAGCCTCGTCCCTTCCTTTCTGTGTCATGAATCCTACTTGATTGGCAGAGATTTTTCATATGGTGATATTTGAAAGCACGTTACTGAGAGCAGTAATTATTTTTGTTTTGATGGGAATTTGTTTTGTTGTTTTGCATCTTGAGCTCACCTCCCCCAGTTTATTCTAAAACAAGATTTTACCATTTCACTTAAATTGAAGCTCCTCAATTGATGTGAGCGTGTCAGTAAGTATTGTGATTTTTACTGCTCACAGAAGCAGAGGAACCTAGAATTCAGATGCAGTCTTTGCTGTATGAGCCTGTCTGAACCTCTGCCTCCTTAAAGTTGTCCATGTCTACGTGATCTCCTTACCACCAGGGCAAGCAGAATAAGCCTGATTTACCAATAAGTACATCTATCTGTTTCGTGTCGTTCCCCAGATGTGTTGGTGTCTGTGGTCACATGGAATATCCCTGCCGCTTCCAGAATGCTACTGCCACTACTCAGGAGGTCATTCCTCACAGAGTCTTTGCCCCGGTGTGCCTCAAGGATGCCTGCCAAGAGACCCTTCTGCGACTGATCCCTTCCTGCCTCTCGGCAGCACATTCTGTGCTGGGAACACACCCCTTCTCCCGGCTGGACGTCCTTGTCGTCCCCGCCAACTTTCCGAGTCTGGGAATGGCCAGGTATGTTGTTCTGTTGTGCCACTTGCAATGTATGCTTTGGAGATTCTTTGACTGTTTCTTGCTTTCCTTGAGCTCTCTTGGAGCCAGTGTGTGATTAGCTTGGAAAGACCACAGTTTCTCATTGGTGCCTGTAGGGACAGTGTTCAGGTAGGTTCCCTACGTGTGATTCTTTGGGTCTCCTTGCCTCAACTCAGACTGCCTTGAAAATAAGAAGCTCACGTTGCTGCTGGAACTGAAAACACATTGTGTCCCTAGGGTGATGTATGTTGGATCATGGCTGATCAGCGGCTGTTAGCTTAGGTGATGAGAGCATAATGCTAATGAGTCCAAGGTCATAGCGTCAGGCTCTGGGCACAGTAACATGACCTGGTCCCAAGGCTGCAGGCTGCTCACCTAATCCTGACCAGCTGTCTCGTCCATTCTCACCACTGGTCACAAGAGTAACAACTTGAGAGCCCCTGTGTCAGAGAGACTGTGGATGGATGAGTGTAAATCCATTCCCACTGCTAGAAAAGCAGCTCAAAGCAGGTGGCTTACTGCCAGGGGTGGGGGTGGAGCAGTGGCTTGTCGTGCTGTGATTTTTTTTTATTTAATACAATAAATGTGTTGTGCTTACTGTGTCTTGGTTTGGTTTTTATAGAAAATTGAGACCTGCAAGTTGAACCTTTCTCCTGTTGTTTGATTGGCTAAAATCTACTTGTTAATGCCATTATTCACTCAGTAATGGTTGGCTGTGTTGCACTGAGAAAAGATAGGGAGTGCACTCTGGGTTTTCCTTGGTTATATTTCTATTTGGAAATCTTAATTATTAACAGTGAATATGCTTGACTAAGGATGGGAAAATAAGCTCATCAAAACATGTGACTTTGAGTTTTTCCCTATTAGTCAAGGAACTTTCTGCTGCCAATTAATTTCCATGCTTTTGAGCAGCTGTCATTTGTGGTGTTTTCCCTGAAAACTGCACACATTCTTAGTAAAATCCATGAGTAGAAAAGAACTGACCAGAACATTTGCTTTTGATCTTTACTACATGCATATACTTTTAAAAAGCTGGCTGGCTCGCCTTAATCCTTGAGGAGGTCTGAGAAAGTCATTTAGACTGATTTTTATCCTATATTTATGAAGATAATGGGAATGTAGAAACCAGGATAATTATATATATTTGGTTATATGCATCATATAATTGTCTTGGATGTCTATATATAGAATTTGTCTTAACAGGGGGGCTTCTTTGGTCCCTTTGAAGAGTCTGCTGGACTTAATTTCAGCAGAATTATTGGTGAAGAAAGGATTGTTCATTAAATGTTTCTCATTTGTACACAGTTTTGAGGGGCCATGTTTATTTGGGAGTTTTTGGAGCTTTATGAGAGTTGCAGTTTCTCAGGGCGTGTTTGCTAACAGTTCCAAGTTCTGGCCTGAGGGAACCACAGGCAGAGTGCTTTTCATACGGAGGACCTTGTTTTCTATAGCTCCTTCCTGACATTAGTCTGCCAGAACCAGAGTCTGCTGACCTGCAGGCCATTCTATAAAGTGTTTCTTTTCAAGTGTGCATGCCCAAGCAGGTAAGTTCTGTGTTTGCTACTTTTTGAGATATTTAAAGTGATTTAAACATGCTTAACTCTGTATTTTTAAAATAATAAGCCAAAGTACCCTAAGGACAAATGGTACAGGGTACAAATGTCAAAAAACAGGATGGTGATAATAACTGAGCAGCAGCAAGACTGCTTTTATGCTTAAAAACAGGAGAACCAAACATTTAGAAGTTTGAGGTTGGTTTTCAAATAATTGGGGTTCTTTTTGGTGTTGCTTTGTTTTGTCTTGCTTTCTCCTGTTAGGCTGTGGAAATAAAGTCTGCCCTCGTCTGGATGTTTCCCTGGGCTTCACTGCCATCCCCCATCTTTGAGCGGTGGGAGGGGGATTGTGGTATCTTGCGCTACCAGATGAGGTGGGGAGCGGGGAGCGTTTTGTTTTTCCAAACCCTGACTTAAATTGATTCCACTTGCTTGGCTTGACTCTATCGGGATCCCAACACCTTGAGCCACATGCCGCTGAGTGGGGTTTATGACTCAGCTGGCTACTGGGGCCCTGCTGCTTTATTTATGGTCTTGACATTCTGTCAAGCAAAGCCGGAACAAAAACGACAGTCTTGGAGGTCAGTGCTGTACCCTAAACAGAAATAGAGCAACTTGAAGGCTAGGAGGAGCCATCCCAGGAAGCCTCCCCACTGAAACTTGCCGTTGTCCTGTTACAGTACACTGAGAGATCAAAGGGTTTCTTGATGAATGAGGTGGTTCTTTCCTGAACCCATGTTTTATAAACATGTATGCAAGATCATAAATTCCATACTCTGGACTTCTTTAGTGATTAGGCCTTAATTATAATGAATACCATTTTATACCACATGAGCATTAATTTTTGGCAAATGACACTCAACATTCCCACATGAACCAAAATGGCTAAATTAATATTAACCATGTTTGAGGGTTTTTTTAAAGCTCTATGTTAATCTACATAATGGTTTTACTGTATTTTAAATATCTTGTATCATAGATTGTATGACTAAGCTTAAAAACTGTTTTTGAGCCTGATTCTGATATTTCTGTGATGTGTATGGCTTGATTGTGTGATAATAACAAATCAATATATTGGAAGGTAAATAATACTCAGACAATGTGTTAGAATTTGGAGTGTTTTTCAAACATAGCAAAAACTAGAACATTTGTCAATGTGGCAGCATGGTTTTTGTCACCTTTTAATATAATGGCAGCCATCACTTATCAACCCACACAGCCTGCCTCCAATTGCTTTATGAATTACTGTTCTAGGAGAGAGATGCTTTCATTCTATTCTAATTCTCAGAAAAAAATCACTAGCTTGCTTTTAAGACACTCTACTGACTGTGTCATACCCACACTTTTCTTATTTGGTATATGTGGACTCTCTGTGTCTGTTTATTTTATTTATTTACTTATTTTTGCTTGCCATAAAGACAAAATCTGCTTATATGAGGAGTTGTGAACTATATATATTTCTTGGGTTGGAGTACTGTGAAGTCTCCTTGAGGATGTGAATGCATTTTAAGTGAGTCTCAAAGGTATAGAACAACTCTCTTCCTGATGGTATAATTAATATGTAATTTTTTTTTTTACAGGCAGAGTTAGACAGTGAGAGAGAGAGAGGAAGGTCTTCCTTCCATTGGTTCACACCCCAAATGGCCGCTATGGCTGGTGTGCTGGGCT
The DNA here is from genome assembly GCF_051225735.1 of Oryctolagus cuniculus. Classification (NCBI taxonomy): domain Eukaryota; kingdom Metazoa; phylum Chordata; class Mammalia; order Lagomorpha; family Leporidae; genus Oryctolagus; species Oryctolagus cuniculus. The sequence continues at coordinate 142,805,630 of NC_142867.1, read as the reverse complement.
GATCCAAAGCCAGGAGCCAGGCGCTTCCTCCTGGTCTCCCATGTGGGTGCAGGGCCCAAGCACATGGGCCATCCTCCACTGCCTTCCCAGGCCACAGCAGAGAGCTGGACTGGAAGAGGAGCAACCGGGACAGAACTGGCGCCCCCACCGGGACTGGAGTGCCGGTGCCACAGGCAGAGGATTAGCCTAGTGAGCCACGTTGCCGGCCAATTAATGTGTAATTATATTCTGCCATTTTCATTGTATCTTCCTTTGTTCTCAGTGTCTCGGGTAGGAATTGAGTAGCGAGCTGAATTTCCTACTATTGAGAAATCCATGAAAGGAGCTTATCATCATGCTTATATGCTTGGTATTCAGTAATATCCTGCAACCAGGTTTCTGAAAGTTGCTTAAAAATGAACCCCTCCATCTTGCCTCTGTGGGTCGCAGTGAGTGCTTTGCTTCACTGTCTCTCAGCAGTTCATGGCTGCATGTTACAGGGCATAATTAGATGGGCAGATCTACCTTGATGTCCAAAAATGGTTCTTTTTTTTATTCTTTTCCTGTATTTGAATTTCAGGAATCTCAAGCAAATCATTTCAGAGTGCTTTTCTGTTCAAAGCACAGAATCAAAAAGCCATGTGGTCCATAGCTCCGAGTCCCAGTTTGACCACTTGTATGTAGCTTCATTGCTGGTCCCACTGGGAAAATTAGAAGCAAGGGGAGGGGAATGGCAGCAGTGTGGTTGATGATAAGTGACAAATGCTGCTCTCAGCTTTTCCTTCTGATTCTGTACCAGATTGTCTCATTCATTTGTGGAGTGTTTATTTATTCATTCTCTCAAGCATGCATGGTGTGCAAGTTTGTACTTATGGTACTGAGCCGATAGGGTACCCTGCAGCGGAGAGGAAGATTGACAAAGTCCCTGTCCTTATGAAGTGGATGTTTTAGTTAGACGGAAAAAATATAATCCATTGGTACAATAATTAAGGTGTGTGCTATGAAGAAAATAGAGCCAAGTGAGTGACAGAGTGGGAGAACAGGTTACATGGCTAGGATGAGAGAGGGCAACACTACTTTAAAGAGGGGCATTTGGAAGGAAAGTGAAAAATGAGAAGGAGTCAGCCTTGTGACCATCCGGTGGAAAGCAAAGGGAGTTCCAGTTCAAAGGCCCCGGAAGGCCTGTGTGGCTAGAGGACAGAGGGTGCCCTCCAGAGCCTTAGAATGGCTCTCCTTAGCCACCTCCTTAAACTCGCTCTGGGCACCAGGATATCCCATTGTCCTTCAGGACTTGGGTCCTCTGAGCCACTGCGAGGGAAAGAGAGAGAGAACGAGAGCGAGAGAGCAAGAGCGAGTTACCAGAAAATGGCAGAGATTGGGTCAAGGTCCATCATTCTAGGCTGTCAGGAGTGTGGTCAAACCTTGCCTGGGTTTCTTGGAAACATAATTGCCATCCCCTCTCATGACTGTTGCTAGAACCTGACTGGCTTAGCAGCTGCCATCCTTGTGCAAAGTCTCCATTCCTAGAGCTTTCTGAGCACTTACTAGGCATCCAGGCTGGTGACTGTCTCTGTAGAGAAGGAAGATGTCTCAGATCACCATCATTTCTTCTCTAGTGCCTGCTGACTGATTCTATGCAAGCTTCCTTGACATAGTGGGTCACAGAGAAAGAAGCAGTGTTTGTATGTTTGCTCATTCTAGTTTTTAAGTTTTTTTTTTTTAAAAGACTGAACAAAAATAGGATTGATAGATAAAGAGCATAGAGAAATAATTACCAGTTCCGTAAATATCTTCAACACACTTTACAGTAGAGCAGAACTATTACACACAGCTTGTTCTTAAAAGATTTGATTGTGCAATAAAAGACTTCTGAATGCTTAGACTAGTTCCTGACTGTTGCATGCACAATTTTCTTAAGTACCTCAATTTGCAAATAAACGGTGTGCAGGTACATGCCCAAGAATGAATGTAACCAGCTTTTCTCTCCGCCCTCTCCTCCTGGGGTTAGACAGGGTGTTGTCCTGTTTATTCTTATCTCTCAGCCAGTGTGTAATAGAATAAGCAAAACCTAACATGCTGATACAAAGGCCCTGTTGTTTTCAGCCTTCTAATTGTGTTCCTTTCTGCAGGGAAGGAAGCAGTCGTAAATTTCTGTCATTATCTTAAGTAGCAAGGTTTTGCGGCTTTGGAAATTTTTCTTTGGTTGTTCTTTGTTAGCTTCTATGTGAATTTTTGATCCTCCCAAACCCAAATCACCACACTTTTTGAACAATCCTCAGGAGACGTGGACCCCTGGTTTCAAGGCAGGATGGAGCCACAGTGATTCTTCCCCTCTGGAATCAGATTTGGAGCCATAAATTAGTATGCCTTTGATTTCATGACTGCTGCCAACTCCTCTACTTTCTCTGATGTGCTACGGTTTTTGCGTTTGCATGTGTTTTGCTTTTTGTAATTTTTTTTTCTCAGATTATAATGAATCCTCAAATTTGTTTCTGTGTGGATTGTTTTAAAAAGTATTTTTTCCACTGCTTTTCAGTATAACTCTTTTCTGTGTCTTTGAACAGGTGGGTGTGAATGGTACCAAGCAGCTCATACTGTCCTCTCTTTGTCCTATTTTTTTCTGTAAAATCTTAATCCTTGTTTGCTGGCAGCCCCGCTGTTGCTGTAGAGATGAGCAAACAGAGTGAGTCATGAAGAATGAGGTCCATGCCAGGTGATTTCTGCCCCTCAGACGCACCCCCTTTGTTGCTTTTATTTGTATCCAGTTTCTTCCTTTTGTCCCCTATTTCCATTTTCCTTCTTAAGAAAGTTAGTTGACTCTATTTCTCTCCTTTCTTGTGAGGCGGGGCTTTCCCCTTCTACCGTGTTTTGACTGGTATTTGTAAAGTGCTGGTCACCTGGGCCTCAGAATGCCCTTGCCTGTGGTCAGTTGTTGAGTGTTGGTACGATACCAGTTTGTCTAAGTGGGGTACATGGTGAGAGTCTCTGTATGTGTTCCATTGTTTACAGAGTAGGTACAGGAGGGAATAGGATGTCCTCAAGTCACTTAGAGCCAGGGAGTCAGGGAGGTAAGTCAAATGACATTCTGGGACAGCTGTCAGAGTTTGGGCATTCTGGCATAGGCAAGACTTAACCAGTAGCTGCCTCTGAGGCTTTATACATTTGCATGAAGGTTTCTCTTTGGAAATTATGGCATTACTGTGATTGAAGACACCCTGCGGATTAGCATGTGCTGTGGGCTGGTTTTGCTGCAAGAGAGAGAAGTTGAGCACCGGATGGGTTCCAGAGTCACATGACTGCTTTTTAGCCAAGTGCTCTCTCTCTCCCATCCAGCAACAGGCAAAGTGAACTCAGAGCTTTTGGCTTAGCCAGAATCCTCTTCTTGCCATCAAACAGCTGTGTTGCCTGTCAGATGCAGAAGCAGCATTTTATCATCATTATGCTGTGAGTCCTCACTCTCTGAGAGATTACGCGTAAGTGTTTTGTTCTCTTTGAACTGTTCTCTGCACACACAGACCGGCAGTCCTACCTTCAGAGAACGCTGTCGGGGCCATCGTTCAAGAGAGGTTGTCAGAGCCCTGAAAGCCCTTCCTGAAGCAATCATCCCTCCACCTCCATGTGTAATCTTCTCTCTCTATTCATGTCATCGTGGACTCTAATCTCTTCCAGTCCTCGAGCCCGGATGGCCAGTCAGCACGGCCTTGCCATTTTCCCACTGCAAAGAAAAGGCTTTGCCCTTCTTTCTACTTACTTCTATTCGGAATACAACTGAAGAAAACAGTGGAAGAGAACTCCTTGAGTGGAAAACAAAAACAAAAACCACAGCAGAGTTCATGCACAAAATTGCTTACATTGAAATATTCCTAACCCTTAGGCTCTTAGGCCTTGAACCACTATACAGAATGAGCAAACACAGCCAGCATCTGGATCATCTTATGGACTCATGCATATATGTGCATAGAGCTATTTGTGTGATTCCTTTAAGAGTAGACCATTTTTCAGAAGAGCACCAACTCTGGAAATAGTCCTCAAGCAGGACATTGTGTATGAAGAGCTCCCTTTAGAGGGACCACTGCCTATTGTATTATGGCCAAACTGCATCCCAAACCAGGGCCATCTGCTCCATAGAGGTCTGCTTGCATAAAGTGGGTGAGACTCATCTGTCACTGTGTCTCACCTCTAAAATGCAATTGGAAGAGGATCTCAGCTACTTTTTCTTCTTTTTAACTTTTTAAAAGATTTATTTATTTATTTGAAAGTTAGTGCTGCAGGGGGTAGGGGGAGAGGAGAGAGAGATCTTCCATCTGTTGGTTCATTCCGTAGATGGCTGCCAGAAACCAGGAGGCTTCCTCTGGGTCTCCCACATGGTTGGCAGGGGTTCAAGTACCGGGGGCCATCTTCTGCTGCCTCTCCAAGGCCATTAGCAGAGAACTGGACCGGAAATGGACCAGGATACAAACTGCTACCTATAGGTGGCAGCTTTACCGTATTTTATTGCTACACTGTGAGAATGCCCCACTCAGCTACTTTTTCTTTTTTTTAATTTTTTGACAGGCAGAGTGGACAGTGAGAGAAAGAGAGAGAGACAGAGAGAAAGGTCTTCCTTTGCTGTTGGTTCATCCTCCAATGGTCACCACGGCCGGTGCGCTGCGGCCGGCGCACCACGCTGATCCAAAGCCAGGAACCAGGGGCTTCTCCTGGTCTCCCATGGGGTGCAGGGCCCAAGCACTTGGGCCATCCTCCACTGCACTCCTGGGCCACAGCAGAGAGCTGGCCTGGAAGAGGGGCAACCGGGATGGAATCCAGCGCCCCCACCGGGACTAGAACCTGGTGTGCTGGCGCTGCAGGCGGAGGATTAGCCTATTGAGTCGCGGCGCCAGCCGCTACTTTTTCTTAAAAGAAGTGCTTATGGTCTGGTGCTATGATGTAGTGAGTGGAGCCTCTGCCTGCAGTTTCAGCATTCCATATGGGTGCTGGTTTGAGTCCCAGCTGTTCCACTTCCAATCCAACTCTCTGGTATGATCTGAGAAGGCAGTAGAGGATGGCCCAAGTGCTTGGGCCCCTGCACCCACATGGGAGACCCGGAAGAAACTCCTGGCTCCCAGCTAAGGATCGGCCTAGCTCTGGCCATTGTGGCCTTTTGGGAAGTGAACTAGCTGATGGAAGATCTCTCTCTCTCTCTCTCTCTGCCTCTACCTCTACCTCTACCTCTGCCTCTTTGTAACTCTACCTCTCAAATAAATAAATAAATAACTCGTTAAAAAAAAGTGCTCATTTGCTGTATTAATTGGCAACAATGTGAAGAAACACCCTTTAAAAAATGAACTGGGGTAGGTGTTGTGGTGCAGCAGCAGGTTAAGCTGCCACGTGGGATGCCCATATCACATGTCAAGAGTGCTGATTTGAGTCCCAGCTGCTCTGGGTCTGAATCAGCTTTCTACTAATGCATCCTAGGAGTCAGCAGATGATGGCCCAAGTGCACAGAGACTTGCCTCCCACATGGGAGACCCAGATGGAGTTCTAGGCCCCTGGCTTTCGCCAGCCCTGGCTGTTGTGGGCACTTGACGATTGAACCAGTAGATGGAAGATCTCTTTTTTTCTCTCTGTCATTTTACCTTTCAAATAGATGAAAATAAGTACCTTGGTTTCTTTTTTTTTTTTTAATGGGTTACTTAAAAAAATAGTTACTATGTGGGATTTGAGGGTATAATACAAAAATCCACTCTGACTCCAGAGTGAAACTCAGATTAGAGCATGTTCTAGTTCTTGGTTAACTACCCGTGCTATTTATAGAGGTGACTCCTCAGAAAGTCTAGACAGTGTTCCCAGAAAATAGAATGCCAAATCTACAGTCACTGAACAAACCAAATCGGTCCTTCACCTTCCCAGTTAGCCTGCTGATGATACCCACGTCCCCCCTTCTCACCATAAAATGGAACTTCATTCCATGAGAGTGTACATGACAGTGGGGGCTTCCCAGCCACGACCTGGGATAGGCAAGGAGCAGGGGTACTCTTGAGAGCCTGGCACCTACTACTGGGCCTCTGTTCCGTGGAGGCCACTTTGCTGGTTTGTTGGAAACTGTGGTTGGCAGAGACTAGCTTTTGAGTTAGTCTCCTAAGAGGACACCCTAGACCCATGGCTGGTGCTTTTCTTTGGAAATGAGTCAGCTGTAGTTTCTGGCTTTTTTTCAGACTTGTGCAATTTGTGAACATCCCATTGAAAACTGGAAGTTGGCAAAGGATGGGTGGCCAAAGCCAAGAATCCATTCAGTGAACACCTATCAGTGGGCAGGTGTGATGAATGCTGTGGCTGAAGTGGCCACAGGAAATGTGAGACCTTTAGCCTAAATCAGGATTTCTAAAGTGGGTTTCAAGGAAGACTAGTTGTGTGGAATGCTAATAATGTGGGAGAAAGAACTCTGGGTTAATTGGTTTAGGAAATGAATGGATTAAACAAAGTTAAAAGGGATTCTTGGCTGGAGGGCTTTTAAGAAAGCCTGTAATATCCTTATTATCCTGATTTAATATCCCAGTATATCAGTACCTCTTGAACCCGGAACCAGCATACGAAGTACTCCCCCTACTGTTGTGCCTAGGGATCTCCCTCTACAGTGAGCATTTGATGGGACTATCATGGTCTTTAAAAAGCCACCTCCTTAAAACACGCTTTGGGAAATAGTTCTACTCAGAAATCCAACAGTCCAATGTACAGCGGCTGTGGAATTCCACTACCCTTCTGTCAGTGGGGTGAGGCCCTGCATGCATTAGGCCCTGGCAGGTCTTGCTGTAGAGCAGTGAGAAAACACGGACCTTGTCCCCAGGGAGCTCACAGCTGGGTGTAGGAAGCCCCATGTTTTAGATTTTTGGATTCCCATACCCTTTGAGCAAGCACCCCCTCTGCCTATCTGTATGTATTTATTTATAAGTTGTACATATTTAGTACAGTGTTAATACATGAGATACACAGTTAAACACACAGAAAGATAGAAAATGTAAAGGGATGAGAAAAATTATGAAACTAAAATTCTATCATTTTTCTTGCTTTACACCAGTGAGTCAGCTGTGCCTTAGAGTCGTGCAGCCGCCGGGGTCCCAGCACAGAAGTTCTAATTCACTAGATTTGGAGTGGGTTCTTAGCATTTGGAACGTTAACAGGTCCTCTTGTGTGATTCTATTGCTAGTATTAAAGTGCTGTGCAGGTGGGGCAGGTGCGTGTCTCCTGGGAAGCTTGCGCACATTGCAGATCCTGCCAGCTTCTTCTCTCAAGTGAGAACTGAAGATTGGGGAGGGGTTGGGTGTACTGTACTAGGGAGTGGGTAGGAAAAGCTCCCTGGCTATGCTGCCCGCTTGTCTGTGGCTGAAAGGAAGCCTTGCTCTGTAGGCACTGCCAGTCACAGGCAGGACTCCCAGCAAACCACTGGGCCTCCCTGTCTGGCCTTTTCTTTGGGAAAGTAAGGGGGGTGATTTAGAAGAGCCTGCCGAGCATCTTAGAGCCCTTACGTTCTTTGATTTAATTGTTGTTGTTGTTTTTTTTAATTCTGAGCAGGGGTGGCAGTGATTCGATTTCTTTCAGCAATTTAACACACACACACACATACATATATTCACGCAAGGGCTAGTTAGATCATGAGACTGGAGTTTTCTTGTACTCCATGGGCACCGAGGTGGTAGTAGGCGTTTAAATTTGAGGCCCCCGAGGAGAAGTTTCAGAAGGGGCCACGATTACTTATAGTTAATTGCAAAAGAAACAGATCTCAAGGGCAGGAACCCCTTCCTTTCTTAATAACTGTGCAAAACGGCATTCCCAAACACTGCACTGCATCACAGGCGGTTCCATGAGCAGAGGCCTTCTTCCATCTTCCTTGCTCTTGGAAACTCTGAACTTCCTCCCTGGACCCCTGTCAGAGCTAGTGGCTAACTTGTCCTCTTCTCCTGGTCTCTAGTTTTTAGCCTCCAGTTATCTCCACGTAAAAGCTAATAAGTTGCACCTACATATGTTAGAACAGTTGTCAGGCTTGTCTTCTGCTCAAACTGCTTTAGTTTAAAACAAACAACAACAGAGAACTGGGGCTGCGGGGTGGGGGTTGGATGAAGACATTTCAGTTATGCCTGCAGGTGGTGGTGTTTTGACCTTGACAGTCAGTTCTAAACGACCTGTCAAGCACATTTGTGTGCTTCTGGGCACACCCACCTGGAAGATATTATATCCCCTAAGCTTTATGTGCCCCAGCAGGCAGGCACCAGGCTCATGGATTTTGTTTTCATCGATGGAGGGTTAATGCATGCATGGCAGGATTTACTGAAAGGGCCCAGCCACAAATGCTGTTTTTATTTAATTCTGATTTCCCTCCTCCCATGGCCTTCCCCTCCCTTCCCCAGACCCCTTTCCCCGGACTCCCTCCACCTCCCACTAGCCCTTGCTGCTCTACCACTCCTCCCTGTCCCTCTCTCCCCCTTTAGCTTCAAACTATTGCTTTCTGGCTTTGATATCTCCTTGCAGAGCTGTAAGCAATCAGGAGATTATGGGCCCCCAAGCTCAGCTGGGTACACTGCCTGGTAGGGGGCTCAGGCCCCAGGCCACTGCACAAAACCGCGCACACAAAGCCTGCCCTGGCCCCTGTGCCTGTTTTGGTTACCACTTGGTGTGCAGCGCCTCTAAAGGTGGCACCTCCTCAGCCTGAGCTGTCTGGGAGACCTCTTCAGGAATGATTCTGACCTTTGCTGAGTGGCCCAGGGTCACCTTTTTTGAAGTTGTCTGAGTTTTATCTTTTTAAGTTGGGAGTCTCCTCCCTGATCTTGAAGGTCACAGATGCTTGTGCCAGGAAGGTGGGATGAGGAGAATGAACGGACAAATGAAGGGAATCCATTGAATCCAGCTTCATGTGTCCCACCACACTTGGATGGTTTCAAGTTATTTGAGGGTACAGATGAAGGCTCTGTATCCAGGGAACACCTCTTCCTGGGCTTCTATACCTAAGGCCCAATGTATTGAAGGCGATATGTGTTATACAGTCAGCCCTGTGTATCTGCGATTTGCATCCATGGATCCAACTGACTATGGGTTCTGTACCATGTAGTTAGACCTACAGTGGTTGCTTCTGTCCTGAATGTGTGCAGGCCTTTTTCTTGTATTGTTCCCTAAACCAGACAGTATAACTCTTTACATAACATTTACATTGTATTAGGTATTACGAGTAATTTAGTGGTGATTTAAAGTATCCAGGAGGATGTGTGTAGGTTATAGGCAAATACTGTGTGATTTTATATGAGGGACCTGAGCATTATGGATTTTAGTATTGTTATAGAAATCTCCAAAACTGGTTGGTGGAAGTGCTATAGAACACCCAAACTAGGTCTGCTCACCTGGCACACAGCAGGCCAATAACTAACACTGGGGTGGTAGAAGGAAGGAGTTTATTTGCAGTACACAAAGCAAGGAGTTGGGCAGCAATGGCTGAATTCCCAGACACCCTGGAGAATTAAGGATAGTGAATCTTATCAAAGTAGGGGTTGAGTAGTATGTGATCAGAGCATGTACTGGCCTCTGGCCCACAGGGCTTGTCACCTTCCTTGGATTGGCCAGTGTGTTCTGAAGATGCTGGGATGGCAAGGTGGGCTATGGCTGCCTGGGGACTATGAGTAGATTGGCTGGGTGTTACCTTGCTTGGTTAGGACTTGAAGTGGTAGGATGTTAGCCATGGCGATGATAACTGAATTCTGGATCTTGCAGTCAGAGTCCTACAGCTTTGGCCTTACCCTGTACCACTCCCTTAATTTAAGGAGTTGACCTTTAGTAAGGAGTTGGCTGGTAATCACCACAGTGTAGGCAGAGGAACTGCATGCTGGAAGAGAGAGACTGAGGCCTGACTTAGTTGACTTCAGAGGCATTAGGAATGTGGGCTTGGTTTCATTATCCGTGAGGGGAGAGCTCAGTACTGAGGGATGACTGTGTCTCTAATGGCAGAGATGAAAGTTGCTTATTCCCTATTACATGTATGTCTTTCTTGCTATGCTGTAATTTGTCCAAAGTCATAAATAAGTAGGCCCAGATCTATATATTTCCCTCTCTGATGGGAACCACCACCAGCAGTGTATTCCACTGCTCAGTCTACCACAGAGGTGTGTGAGGGGGACAGTTCCTATGATATCTTGATGAGTTCCCACTAAAGACCTGAGGGGAAGACCAGTGCTTGTCAGCTACTCTTCCCAGACCCTAGGAACCTCTCCAGGCCATGGTGGTACATGCCGCAGTCTCCCTGCAAGCAACACTGATCATTTAATATTTTCTCCCCTCTGCCAGAGGGACACTCAGGATTGGAGTCTTATCTTTTTTTTTTTTTTTAAGATTATTTATTTATTTATTTGAGGGGCAGAGTTACAGAGAGAAAGGTCTTTCGTCTGCTGGTTCACTCCCCAAACGGCTGCAACGGCCGGAGCTGGGCCGATCCAAAACCGGGAGTCAGGAGCTTTTTCTAGGTCTCCCAAGTGGGTGCAGGGGCCCAAGCACTTGAGCCATCTTCCACTGCTTTCCCCGGTCATAAGCAGAGAGCTAGATTGAAAGAGGAACAGCCAGGACACAAAACAGTGACTGTATGGGATGACAGCACCACAGGCGGAGGCATTGCCACAGTGCCAGCCCCTTATCTTGTCATTTTTTGACACAAGGTCTTCCTTGGGAATTCCCAGATGGGATGAAGAATATAGGAGTCTAAGAAGGATGTGGTGTGAGAGTAACTGGATCATGTTTTCTGCTGCTGGGAGCAGCCTGGTCTCAGAGAATGTAAGAGAAGCCAAAATCTGGGAAAGTGGGCTTCTGCCCCCTTAAGTCTTTGAGCTTTCAAATTAGGTCTTCAGGAGTGGGCATTTAACCTAACTATCTAAGACAGTTGTGTCTCATATTGGAGTGCCTGGTTTGATTCCCAGCCCTGGCTCCTAGATCCAGTTTCCTGCTAATGCAGACCTTGGGATGTAGCAGTGATGCATCAGGTGCTTGGGTTCCTGCCCCCCGAGTGGAAGACCTGGATTGAGCTCCTGGCTCACTGCTTCAGCCGAGCCAGACCTGGCTATTGTGGGCACTTGGGGAAAGAACCAGCAGATAGGAGCTCTCTGTGCCTCTCAGATAAAGAAGTAAATAAATAACAAGAATGCCCCCCAAACACACACACACACACACACACACACACAACAACAACAACAACAACAAAACAAAACAAAACAAAACAACGGGCACCCTTTGATCAAGGTGGTTGAGTTGGGTTTCACTTGTTTAACCTCCCAGCCATAATTCACCAGAGGTGCTGCTGTTTGGTTTCTGCAACAAAAGCATCAGTTCCAGGGGTGGGAACCTTTTTTCCTGCCAAGTGCTATTTGAATATTTATAGCATGATTGTGGGCCATACAGAATTATCAACCTAAAAATTAACTGCATAGATTTATTGAATTTCAAGTGGTTCCTATGGCAGGGCCAGACCACAGGTTAAGGCCCAGAGGCCAGACGTTCCCCACCCCGATAGACCTTAGGACTGGGAAGGGAAGCAGTGGCAGCAAGTTACTCTAACGATACTGGATTTTTCCCTTCTGCCTTCAGATTTGTTGATGATTGTACCACCTGACTTTCCACTAACCTTACAGCTTTCAGAATGTGACATCCCTTCATTTAACCCTCACAAGCAAGCTCCTGTCCCTTTCGTGACCCAGCTGTCACAAGCTCCCCACAGCTTCCTTCAAGACTAGACTTGTCCAGGCTCTCAACGGTCTGTGCCGAGATCTAGAAGCCCTGCTGCTCAGAAAGCTGTTCTCTGTCCACCGGGCATCATGACAAGCTCTGCTTTCTGCTCAGCTGAGGAGTTTATCATGCTGGGCGATGAGCTCCGGCAGGTGCTGACAGCTAGCTCAAGGCCTCAGCTTCTGTAACTCGTGGCCTCTAAGGCTCGGGGCAAGAGGGTCTTAATGATGGGTGGTTTGCTTGAGCTGGCAGCACAAACACGTAGGTCCACTCAGGGGCTGTGAGCTAATACATAAGGGTGAGCTCCAAGCAACCAAGTGCACTTTATCTCCTGAACCCTGCGGGGTGCAGTGAGATGATAGAGCACCACCTTCGCAGTCAGAGAGCCAGTGCAGACCTCAGCTCTGCTGGTGACTGCTGTGAGATGCTGCCAGTTACTCTCGTAAACTGCCATACACTGCTCATCTCTGAGACTCCTGTGTGCAGTAGGTAAGGTCATGTGTGCACACCTAGTATGTATCAGGCACTCAGCAAATACTGGTTCCAGGCTTAGAGAAAGTTGATAGTTTTGTCAGTCAAAAATCATCAGATTTGTTGCTTACTAGTATAATGACAAACATTACCTACCAACCAGAATGTCCATGATTTTCTGAAATTACAGCTCCAGGGAGAAAATAAAAATAGGTGCTATGAGTCAATGTGGTAGTAAGGCAGCTTGAACAGTTTGTTACAAAGACTTGTTGAGTCCAGATGACTCAAATTCTACAAACAATTTCTCAGTTCAGTGAAGCAATTTTTATAGAGAAGCACCTGCATTTTTGTAAGGTCTTCCTTCAAGGCTGTATCTTGAACTTCTGGAGTTTAAATATATATATTAACTTTCCTTTCCCAGGAAAGAAAGATTGGAGCTGGTGTTGTGGCACGGCAGGATAAGCTGCTGCTTGTGAGACCAGCATCCCATATTGCAGCATTGGTTCAAGTCCTGGCTGCTCCATTTCTGATCCAGCTCCCTGCTGGAAATCAGCAGAGGATAGCCCAAATACTTGGCCCCTGCTACCCACGTTGAAAACCTGAATGGAGTTCTGCCTTCACTCTGGTTCAGCCGAAGCAGTTGCAGCCATTTGGGGAATGAACCAAAGGATGGAAGATTCCTTTCTCTGCCTTTCAAATAAATAAAATAAGTCTTAAGAAAGGAAAGGAGGGAGGGAGGGAGAAAAGGAAGGAGGAAAGAGGAAAGGTAGAGAAGGCAGTAGAATAAAACCAAAAGAAGTCTTATACCTGATCTTTTGGGGATTTGGGAATCAACTGGACTATCTGGACCCTATCTGTTTGCCTGGCTTCCAGGCCCTCTGGGGTTCCAGTCCCACCAGTTAGACAAAGCTCTGTGGCCTTGACCTCTTTTCCTGTCACTTTTGGATCAGTTGTTGATCCCTCATAGCTCCTGAAGCAGCTGTCTCTGATCTGTTTTCAGTATTACCAGAGGCATTATCTGACCTCTGTGTGAAAAGACTGCATGGCACAAACTTCCAGAAGAACCCTGTAGGGGCCAGCGTTGTGGCGTTGCAGGTAAAGCTGCCGCCTGCAATGCCAGCTTTCCACTTGGACAACATTTTGTGTCCCAGCTGCTCCACTTCTGATCCAGCTTCCTGCTAATAGCCTGGGAAAAGCAGCGGAAGATGGTCCAAGTGTTTGGGCCCCTGCCACTCACATGGGAGAGTCAGAAGAAGCTGCTGGCTTCAGCCTGGTCCAGCCCTGGGCATTGCGGCCATCTGGGAAGTATACCAGTGGATAGAGGATCTGTCTCTCTCCCTCTCTCTCTGTAACTCTTTCAAATCAAAACAAATAATTCTTTAAAAAAAAAAAAAAAAAGAACCCTATGTCACTGCACACATCTGCCTGTTGCCAGTGGAGCCAGGGAGGCTCAGAGTCAGAAGGGCAGGAACAACCTCATGGCCAGCAACTACGGGGTGCCAGGGTCATCTCCTGCATGGTGCTTTTCCTTTGAATGCCATAAGCAGGAAGCTGGAATCAGGATCCTGAGCCAAGTATGGAACCGGGTACTCTGGTGTGTAACACAGATATCTCAACTGTCATCTTAACCAAAATGCTAGGTGGAATGCATTTTGTAAATAGCACCTGTCTATCTAGGTTGGAGTAATCTTTGTAGGCCAGAATGGGAGTGTCTCAAGACACTTCTGCAGAAAAGAATTTTAATTTTGCAGAAGGATCAATCTTAAAAGGCCTTTGAAGATATTGCTTCTTTACTGTACTTTTTTCCTCTTTTTGTTCCCACCTTTGTTCCCCTGTACCTCATTCCTCCCATTCCTTCCTCCCTCTTGGGAGCTTTTTGTATAGAATCCTGTGTTTGCTCATGCAGATGTAGCCAATAAGACTCCCTTCTCCCCCTTTTTAAAAAGGACACATAATGCTCACACCTATTTTACAGTGTGGTTGTCATTTAACATTTGATTATTTATTAGACATTAGTTTTCATATTAAAAAATGTGTGTACTTGAGAGGCAGAAAGACAGCTCCCATCCACTCGTTCACTCCCCAGATGTCCTCAATAGTTAGGGATGGACCAGGCCAAAACTGGAAGCCAGGAGCTCTAGGTCTCCCACCTGGCAGGAACCCAACTACTTGAACCATCACCTGCTGCCTCCCAGGGTCCCCATAGCAGGCAGCTGGAATCAGAAGCTGATCAGGGACTAGAAGTTCCATGGCTCAATAGGCTAATCCTCTGCCTGCGGTGCTGGCACACTGGGTTCTAGTCCCGGTCGGGGCGCCGGATTCTGTCCAGCTCTCTGCTGTGGCCCGAGAGTGCAGTGGAGGATGGCCCAAGTGCTTGGGCCCTGCACCCGCATGGGAGACCAGGAGAAGCACCTGGCTCCTGACTTCCGATCAGCATGGTGTGCCGGCCACAGCGGCCATTGGAGGGTGAACCAACAGTAAAGGAAGACCTTTCTCTCTGTCTCTCTCTCTCACTGTCCACTCTGCCTGTCAAAAAAAAATTTTTTTAAAAATTAGCCCGCCATAGATTTATTGAATTTCGAGTCTCACCTACAGGTTATCAAGGTCCACAGGCCAGACATCGCCCCTCCCTGGAAATCTAAACCTTTTGTGTCACTGTGAAGATCTTGCTCATTTAGGTCCGTGCCCTCATTTCATGTACCTAGTGGGAACCAGGACACCCCCTTCTCAGAACTTTTGTGATGATATTGTTCTTCAGATTTCATTCATTTTAGCAGCTGTGAAGTTGTGTTCATCCTGTTCTCAGCAATTTTTTTGAAGTTTAAAGAGAACCTCTTAAAAAAAGCCACATATTTGAAATTGTAAAATAGCTTCAGTAACTGACATTTACTTTTCTGAGTGTACTTATTTAGATGTCCCCTGGTGTCTAGTGAGTGATACTGGCTGGTGTGGATACTTGTAGCTGGACCTGCAGCACAGAGCATTTGTTCTGCGGCTCATAGGTGAGCAGGCAAGAGGGTACCCAAAGCTCTACTACCCATATTACCAAAGAAAGCAAAGATATGTTTTAGTCCTATTGAGAAAGAAATGAAGAGGAAAGCTAGCATTTCCTCTTTTTTCAAATAAGAGGCTATTGAAAGAAAGACTTTGATTTTTTTAAAAAAATTTGTCTTGGGGCCGGTGCTGGCACAGTGGATAAAGCCGCTGCCTGCAGTGCCAGCATCCCATATGGGCACTGGTTTGAGTCCCGGCTGCTCCACTTCCAATCCAGCTCTCGGCTATGGCCTGGGAAAGCAGTAGAAATGGCCCAAGTCCTTGGGTAACTGCACCTGCCTGGAGACCTGGAAGAAGCTCCTGGCTTCGGATCGGCGCAGTTCTGGCTGTTGTGGTCATCTGAGGAGTAAACCAGCGGATAAAAGAGCTCTTTCTCTTTTTGTCTCTCTCTCTGCCTTTGCCTCTCTGTAACTCTGACTTTCAAATAAATAAATAAATCTTTAAATAAAAAATTGTCTTATTTATTTTAAAGGCAGAGTTACACAGAGAGAGGAGAGACAGAGATTTTCCATCTACTGGTTCACTCCCCAAATGGCTACTGGGGCTGGGGCTGGGGCTGGGCCAGGCTACAGCCAGGATTCTGGGACTCCATCTGGGTCTCCCGCATGGGTGGCAGGGCCCAAGCACTGTAATCATCTCTGCTTTCCCAAGCATATTAACGGAGAGCTGGATTGGAATTCAAGTGGCTGGGGCTTGAACTGGCGCTCCTATGAGTTGCTGGAGATGCAGGCGGCAGCCTAACCCTCTGCTACAACAACACTGGCCCCAGCTTTGATTGTTTTCATCTTCAGACTTGGCAGCAGGCCAAGCTGATCTGAATACAGAAAAAAATGGAACAAAATACCAGAAAGGGAAGTGGAAAGTAGTGGATTATGGAAATGACCAAATGTGTCTGAATTTCCAGGCTCCTCAAGGAAAGAATGGGTTAAGCTGGGGCAGAGTTCAGGAACATTTATAAAGACTCACTTGAGCATCTCTGTTACCCCCAAGTAATTGTAGAGCATGTCACCCGAAACTCAATTTTAAATCATAGGCAAAACGACACTCCTAGCCCATTATGGTTTCATGTTGACCAGACTAATCTGATTTTTTAGAGTGACATCAGTGGTAGGCACGCAATAGAAGTGATTTATCTCACCATTAACAAGGCATGACACTGAGGAACAAATTCAGGAAATGTTTTTTACCAGCATGGCAAATTTTTTTCTTTTGTATCTCTGAAGGGCAACCATTTTAGTGGTTGCAAAATTAACATAAGCCACAGGCCCCTGCAGTGTGTGTGCAAACACACACACATACAAGCATTTAGCATACTGACCCCCTTTGTGATTATTTGCTGTGGCAATGCACAGAATGCCGTGATCCCGGTGCTAGTTTGGCAGAGGAAACAGACAAAGAGAGCTCTCGAGGCCCAGAGAGTGTGATGAGGTGAGCCGCTGGTCGTTTGTGTCACCCCTTCCCCACTGCACAGCTTGCAGGGCCCCTTTGACCCCTGTAAGGATGTGGCGATCTTGTTAGAAGCTGCAGCAGCAGCTGGAGGGTCCGTTTTGCTGTGCTTTCAAATGGATGTGCTATCTGCTGTGGAATAGACTTGTGCTTGTCTGGCTATGAGAACACGGAAAATGACTCTTCATAAAAAGAAAATTACAAGGAAATTCTTTTTTATGGCTAACCCTTGCTCCTCCTGCTGCAACAAAACACCTTTCTTCACTGTCTAATTCAATAGCAGAACAGCCGATTACTCCATGCTGAATAATGTACCTTTGTTTATTTGCTTCTTTACTAAACTTTCCAGCTTTTTTTTTTTTCTGGGCTAAATAATCCCAACAGTTTTGAGCTCCCCCCCCTTTTTTTAGCTTCTGTTTTCTTATTCTTTAGTTGTCTCAGTTGCTTTCTGTTGGATCATCATCTAGTTCTTTTATCACTCGGATGCTCAAATATCTGAAACAAGGCACAGTAAGTTGGAAAGGGGTCTCCATAGCTGACTACAGGAGCCATTTATTGAGCTCTTTTTCTTTAAATAATACTCATTTACAAATATTTATTTATGTATTTGAAAAGCAGGATTAGAGAGAGAGAGAGAGAGACAGAGTTTGAGAAACAGAGAGAGAGATCTTCCATCTGCTAGTCCAATCCCCAAATGGTCACAGCCACCAGGGCTGAGCAGACTGAAACCAGGAGCCTGGAACTCCATCTGGGTCTTCCATGTGAACGCAGGGGCCCAAGGACTTGGATCATCCTCCACTACTTTCTCACGTGCACCAATGGGGAGCTGGATTGAACCGGCACCCATATGGGATGCCAGCATTGCAGACAGTGGCTTAACCCACTGTGCCACAATGCCAGTCCCATACTGAACTCTTAACTCTGTGCGTGGCACAGTGCCGAGTACATTTCACATATCATCCGGTTTCAGCCTCAACAACCTCTACAAGTCAAGGGCCTTTATTTATGGCATTCTGTAGAGGAGAAAACCAAGAAAAAGAGTAATTCTCTATATCTCTCATCTCCTGAGTGACCCAGCTGAAACTCTCCCAGGTCTCAGACTGTACAGCCTGCGGTCTGAACCACTTCTCCCTGGTGCCATGATCTCATTCACCTATCCCCAGATCTTTTATTTAACATTAACAACTGTACTAGGCAGCTGACTGGCTTTCCATATAAAGATCATTACAGCTGTATACCCTTTTACTACTTTATTAACACATGGTTAGTCATTCATTACTTCAGACTGGTCTGCATGTGTTCCTGGAAATTCATTTTATTGAACCACTTTTCCAAGTTCTGTGAGTCTCATTGAATTCTAATTCAGCCCTTCGAGAGGCTGTTAACCCCTCCTAGCTTGATTCTCTGGAAGATCTAATGAAGTCTCTCTCTCTCTCTCTCTTTTTTTTTTTTTTTTTGGATAGGCAGAGTGGACAGTGAGAGAGACAGACAGAGAGAGAAAGGTCTTCCTTTTCCATTGGTTCACCCCACAATTGCCGCCACGGCCAGCGCACCACGCTAATCCAAAGTCAGGAGCCAGGTGCTTCCCCCAGTCTCCCATGCGGGTGCAGGGCCCAAGGACCTGCACCATCCTCCACTGCACTCCTGGGCCACAGCAGAGAGCTGGACTGGAAGTGGAGCAACCGGGACTAGAACCTGGGGTGCCGGTGCCGCAGGCAGAGGATTAGCCTATTGAGTCACAGTGATGGCCTAATTTGGTCTCTTAACCAGTGAGCCCCTCACCCCTTGGTGTGTCCAGCGCCATCTGACAGATCACACCCCCACCCGAGGCTTTCCTTGCCCCCCCGCCTCCTCCCTGGCAGGTTTCCATACCTCACTGAACAGAAGGGAGGTGCAGAGTGAGCAACAGTGTTGGGATGTGAATTTTTAGGTGGTCTCTATTTTCTCCAATTTGGAGCCTTCATCCGAATTTTTGCTTCAAGTCCAGAGCTATCACTGAGAGATCGGGGCGCTGCCATGTCTTTGAAAACAGCACCATCTATGAGAGATAGTCATGTGACATTGCAGTCAGATCACAGCCAGCTGCACACACTGCTCCTGGTGTGGAGGTGACATTCTGCATCTGTGCTTCTGAGTGAGAAAAAGAATGAAGGTAGGAGTAGCAGTAGTGGTGAAAGCCATTTTATTTCTGGTGAAGACATCAAGTATGATTTTCCCAGGGGATGGATACCAGTTTAGCCAGAGGAAGGTAATTCAGGAATCACTGTTACAAAATTAAAATAGAAAAATATTCTCGCACAAAAGATGTTTTAGGAAAAACAAAGCCATGTTCCAGAATCTCTTCAAGCCACCCAAAAGAGGATTTTGAGAGTCTTAGGTCTTTGTTTCCTTCCCTCCCCTCCCCTCCCCTCCCCTCCCCTTCCCTCTTCCTGGCTTCTTTCCCTCTTCCTGGCTTCTTGCTTGCTCTGTGGCATCATAGGCCCTCCTTCTTGGCTGCCCAAAAATGTCAAAATCATCCAAAGATGGTCTTGTGAGAATCACTCGAGCTTATGTCTGCCATTGCAAGTGTGGCTTGATGGATACTGCCTTCATGAACTCAGAGGCGTTAAGAAACACTACTGGGAATGTTCGGTAACTTGCAGGTGAAGCCGGAAAGAACGTCTCTGCTCTTGCTCTTGCAACCATTTGTCAGATTCATCTGGAAACAGGATATTGAGTGTAGAATATTTTTTTTCTGGTTGCTGTGCAGTGCAGTGTGTCACTGGGAGCGTTTGCAGAAGGCTGGAACCAGGAGCATGTGGTCCAAGCAAGAAAATGCTTCATTATTTTCAGAGCAAAGGAGTGAAACTCCCGAGGCTTGCGTTTTGTGTCTGTTTGGATAAATCAGGGGTGCGTTCTTTCAGAGGAGAGAAGTTAAACAGAGAAAGCCACCATTCTTTCCCACTTCTTTTTCCTCATTCAATTTTGCTCTCTAGCTTTTTGTAATATCATGCTCAAATCTTGAAAATACAACTGCTTCCCATTTGGTGAGCTCTTTTTTTTTTTTTGTCTTTTCCATTTGGCAACAGTATTTTCCTGTGTTTTTAATGGCACCAAAATTAACATGGCTGTTTTTATTTAACAGGAACAACTTCAAGTTTTATATTACACGCCCAGCCAAAGAATCTTTGATTTTTCCCTGGCGTTTCCCAAGATGTTAGCATGGCTTTGAAAACAGGGCTGTGTAACTGCTGTTGCAAAGATGGCCGGGGCAGCATGGCAGATTGGGGAGGGAGGAGTGGCGGGAAGTTGGCCTCCCCCGAGTTACTATTTTTAAAGTTTGCTTGCCTACTGAATGGCTCAATTTACAAATCCTACTGGATATCGTTTTGACCTTCCTCATTTTTCTTTCCTGTTGACAGCATGATGGAGGCGTTGGTGTGAGCCCAACCGTTTGTCCCCTCGTTTTGCACGCACACTCCCTCAAGCAACCAGACCCTTCCCTCCCTTGAGAGAGACACCAAGAGGTCAAAGCCCCTTGAGGGAGATAGCCCAACCTTGACTTTCTTAGGAGGTAGGATCCCAAATCCCAGTTAGAAACACTCCAGGAAACGAACATCTTTATTTGTTAAACAAATAGTCTTCTGTGAGCCTTGGCCAACACATTCATTTACCTAAAAGGAGCGAAGTAAGCACTGCCTGCCTTTCAGGGGAGCCTCTCCCTGTGCAGCTGGGGCTTTGAAGCCTGGTTTTAAGGTTTGCAGTTGGAGCGCTTGCTGTTCCTTTCCCTTGGCGAGGGTTCTAGAGGATGTTGTTTCCTCATTTAGTAATTGGAGAATTAATGGGGTTCTTTGTGATGCTACTGTAGGAGAGAGACAGTGTTTTATTCGATTCAGGCACTGTAATTAAAGTGGCGCCCATTGGCGTGGGTAGAGTTAAGGTTGCTTCAGCTTTTCCAGTATAAACTCATATTTCAGAGGTTTATAACCAGCTATAAAAATTTGCTTCTAGCTACAGACCTGGCATATTCAGTATCAGCCTAGGAATAACCTTTACTTTTAAAAATATCTTTTAAAAAGGATAATTAAAAATTGAGTTTATCTATTTGTTAAATTACAAAGATGCAAGGAAATGAAAGTTGTTTTTTTTTTTTTGCAAAAGCTTGTGACCTATTTTTAAAAGTGTGGACAACATTATTAGATATTTTTTATGTCTTCAAAGGAAAAATACAGCAAAATCTCTGTGAGAGCTCTTTTAAAAGGATATTGTTTCAGTTTCCTCATGGCAGCAGGCAAATATCCCTCTTGTTCTCCCAAGATGTGAGCCTCCCATCGGACTGCTGCAAAGCTGTTTTGTCAGTGGACTTCAAGTTCATTTTATCAAGAGTGCACAGCAGCCCGTTAGCAGATGGAAATATGGCCAACTCGAATCAGGAGGCCATAGCTGCTCTTCTGTCCTACCCACCTGTAACCCTCTGGGCCCTACATACACAGCAAGTATCCCGGGTACAAAGCTATGTCAGAGATCCACTTTGGGGCATAGGCAGCCTTTTTCCGGCCCTTTCTCTGCATCCTCCTGCAGGTCCACGGTGGGTGGTGAAGGGGAGTTTACCTCTCTATAGTCTCTCTTCAGTTCTGTGGCATTTGTTGCAGCAAGTGGCTTTAGGTGGGGCTGTTTTGTGTGTGCTGAGAGATGGGTGTGGCATAGTTTGCACGGGTAATTCAGGAGTTCTCCATGCAGAACTTTCTTCAGGACCACGAGCTCCGCAGATCGACATTCAGCCGCTCTGTCTGTAGCAGCTGGGGCTTGACTGATGCCTTGCAATGAGAGTAATGGTGATTATGGTGGGGGAAGGAGGAGAGGTGATACTGATGATGTTACCAGTATAGCTGGTCATGGCCACAGTGTTAATGGTGACAGTGCCAAAATGACAGTGGTGATGGCTAGTGATGGCAGCTTACCTGAGTTGTTTGCAAAAGCCATTGTTCATCATTGCAGAAAGCAGTGGTTTGGGGGATCTGCCATTATCCCTCTTCCATATACATTATGCCCAGTGGGGCTTACATCTGGCTGTTGGTAGATCTTGCCGGCCAGTGCATGGTGAATTTGGTTTATGGAAGAGATAGACACATGCCCCTTTTCCAGTGGCAGGTCTCCATGGTAGAACCAGGGAACAACTTGTTGTCTTCTGTTTTGTGTTTCCAGTTCAGGGGCGAGGAATGTGGTGACCTGAAGCTCTGGAGTTTCAGAGTCATCAGTAGAGAGACCTATCTAGTGCTTCTGCCAAAACTGAAGTGGAGCCATGCACTGTGCTTTATACACATGATATCAGTAAATCCTGTCAACAACTCTATAAAGTAAGCTTTTCATTTTTATTTTAAGATTGATTGATTTGTTTATTTGAAAGGCAAAGTAACAGAGAGAGGGAGAAACACAGATATATTTTTAAAGAAAGATTTATTTATTTATTTGAAAGTCAGAGTTACAGAGAGGGAAGAGACAGAGGGAAAGGTCTTGCATTCATTGGTTCACTCCCAATGGCCACAAAGGCCAGAGCTGGGCCTATCTGAAGCCAGGAGCCAGGAGCTTCTTCCAGGGCTCCTGAGTGGGTGCAGGGGCCCAAGCACTTGGGCCATCTTCCACTGCTTTCCCAGGCCATAACAGAGAGCTGGATCAAAAGAACAGCGAGGGCATCAACTGACACCCTTATGGGATACCAGTGCTGCAGGCAGAGGCTTATCCCACTTAACCCAGCGCCAGCCCTCAGGGAGATATCTTCCATCTGCTGGTTCACTTCCCAAATGGCTACAATAGCCAGGTCTGGAAGCCAGAAGCTCCACCACTTGGGTGACAGGGACCCAAGTACTTGGGCCATCGTCTGCTACCTTCCCAGGTACATTGAAAGGGAGCTAGATTGGGAGTAGAGCAGCCAGTACTCGAACCAGCTCTCTAATGTGGGGTGATGTCATCTGAAACAGTGGCTTAACCTGCTGAGTCACAACACCAACCCAAAAATAAGTTTTTCTTATCTTGGTTTTGGAAATAAGGAAAGTGAGGTTTGCCTCGTAGGTAGCAAAGCCAGGATTTGAAAACCTTGGTCTGAGAACCCACAGCCCTTTACTTTTCCTTCACTGCAGCCGCAGCCGGTTCAGCCCTCCTAGCATATTTGAGGATGTTTCTTATCTTAGGTGAGGTATGGGAAGAAATGCTGAAAGAATGACCCGTGTTTGGTTTTCTTTCCAAACTTAGTGTGAGGGCACGGAATGTCTTTTCTCCCTACAGATTCTCTTACACTGGTAGTGTACTTAGATGACCCTTTAAAAATTTATATGGGAACTGTTTGGAGGCTCTTCCCACATGCTCAAGCCTGGAACTGTGGAGTGATCTTTTCCTGACCTGGCTGGTATTTGGCCAAATAGGACATTGAGCAAGCCAGGAACCAGGCCCCAACAGAAAAAAGCAAATAGAGATAAATATTTATCCTCATCCCCATGGGATCCCTAGGTTTTCAGGATCAAAGGCCTACTTTGTGTGTGTGCTGTTCATAAGCCTTGGATAAGTGTACAGAAGCAGGCGACCTGTAGTCTTAGCGAAGACACTGTGGTACCCAGGCTCTTTAACCCTCAAGCAAATTCCCTAGTGATAGCTTAAAAAAAAAAAAAAAAAACAAAAACAGGATCTATGTATAAAAATAAAACTGTAAGTTGCATTTCCTAGACACAGAATAAGAACAGTGAAGAAAAACAGAAGTAGGAACAGAGGGAAGAAAGAAGCTGTGAAGAAATGGCATAGAAAGAGCTGGAGAGAGACAGCTGGACCAGGAGGGGCGGAGAGCTGGGGCTGTAGAGTTGGTGCTAGGGAACGTTTCTGTAGGAAGCCTGGAGGCAGACACTGTGGTGTGGTCCGTGTTTATCCCTTCCTGAGGAATCCCCAGGGTTGTCTTTTCACTTTCTTGATAGTATATTTTTTTGTCCTTGGTTATTTGTACTTTTGGTGTTGTATCTAAGACTCCATTGCCTAGACTAAGGTCATGAAGATTTTCATCTATGTTTTCTCCTAAGAATGTTACAGAGTTAGCGCTTACATGTAAGTCTTGGGGCTGGAGGTGATTTTTGTGGATGGCATGCAGTAGGGGTCTTTTGCATATGGTTATCCACTTGTCTCTGACGATCAGTCCTTAGTTCAACAGATAGGTATGCCATACATACTGTGTGCCAGGCGTTGTGCTGGATGCTAGGGGTAAAGCAGTCAACCACACAGTATCAGTGTCAGCATCTCTCTGAACGGAGAGGCAAAGAAAGCAATTCAAGGGGCTGGCACTGAGCGCAGCGGATAAAGCCGCGGCCTGCAGTACCAGCATCCCATATGGGCACCGGTTCATGTCTCAGCTGCTCCACTTCCAATCCAGCTCTCTGCTGTTATCTGGGAAATCAGTAGAAGATGGCCCAAGTCCTTGGGCCCCTGCACCCGTGTCAGAGACCGGGAAGAAGCTCCTTGCTCCTGGCTTTGGATTGGCACAGCTCTGGCTGCTATGGCCAATTGGGGAGTGAACCAGAAGATGGAAGACCTCTCTCTCTCTCTCTGCCTCTCCTTCTCTCTCTGTGTAACTCTGACTCTCTGACTTTTTTTTTTTTTTTTTTTTTTTTTTTTTTTTTTTGGACAAGCAGAGTTAGACAGTGAGAGAGAGAGAGAGAGAGAAAGGTCTTCTTTCCAAAAAAGGTCTTCTTTCCATTGGTTCACACCAAATGGCTGCTACCGCCGGCGCGCTGCGCCGATCCGAAGCCAGGAGCCAGGTGCTTCCTCCTGGTCTCCCATGCGGGTGCAGGGCCCAAGCATTTGGACCATCCTCCACTGCCTTCCCGGGCCACAGCAGAGAGCTGGACTGGAAGAGGAGCAACCAGGACAGAATCCGGCACCCCAACTGGGACTTAGAACCCGGGGTGCCAGCGCTGAAGGCAGAGGATTAGCCTAGTGAGTCATGGCGCTGGCAACTCTGACTTTCAAATAAATAAATAAAAGCAGTTCAGGGGATTTGGGAACCAAGGCTGGCTTTTGGAGGAATTAGACTCCTGAGCAGACTTTTTCAGAGTATGATATGAATGAGGAAACCTGCATTAGAATTACTTGGATTGCTTGTGTGTGTGTGTGTGCGTGTGTGTACACTTATATATGAGGGTACTTCAAAAAGGTAATGAAAAATATGTATCCTGAAAAAACTATGCATGGATTCAAAAAAATTTTTGTACCAAAATAAACTTACCTTTTTTTAAGTTTTATTTTATTTATTTGGCAAACAGTTACAGAGAGAGGTAGAGACAGAAAGGTCTTCGATCTGCTGGTTCACTCCTCAGATGGCCCCAATGGCTGGAGCTGTGCCGATCTGAAGCCAGGAGTCTCCCACATGGGTGCAGGGGCCCAAGGACTTGGGCCATCTTCTGCTGCTATCCCAGGCCACAGCAGAGAGCTGGATCTGAAGAGGAGCAGTCAGGTCTCGAACCAACACCCATATGGAATGCTGGCACTCCAGGCCAGGGCCTTAACCCACTGTGCCACAGCACCAGCCCCAATAAACTTATCTTAATTTTGTTTTTCATTAACTTTTTGAAGTACCTAAATATTTCTATTTATTATATATAACTGAAGTAAGAGAATCTTTCTATATTGAAAACAAGCTATGCCTGATTATTATTTCTGTTAAATTATTATCAGAGGTAGATGTTTGGTTCAGCAGTGCAAGCACTGCTTGGGACACCTGCATCCTATGTTAGAGTGTCTGGTTTCAAGTCCCAGCTCTGCTTCTGATTCCAGCTTCCTGCCAATGTGCACGTTGGGAAGTAGCAGTGATGCCAAAAACTCAAGGACCAGCCCTGGCTGATGCGGGCATCTGGAGAATGAACCACAAGAAGAAAGATATCTCTGTTCTCTCTCCATCCGTCTCTGTACCTTTCCAGTGAATATCAGTTACTTAAGGTGAATTATAGGATGTAAACTTTTTAAATTGCTGTCAAGTATCTGAATATCATTAGCTAGGGTCTTTTTTTTTTTTTTCCAGACCTTTACTGTGGCCTTCTTTTGAGTTCCAAAGAATTGAGACTATTATCTAGCTACATGCCAGACTGCAGTTGTGGAAGTCATTCTTTCAAAAGCCTGTGGATGAAGCAATATTTTAGAGGGGAAATATGATATATCTCTGGAAAGAGAAGTAAGAAACTGTTCCCCTATTCCTAAATTGGTTGCACTAAACAAAACAGGCCATACCATGATGCCAGGGCACTGGGAGGGGTTTCCCTTAGCAGCTGGCTACAGCTGCTGTTTCTACCAAAATTCTTCTCTTTTTAA
Source organism: Oryctolagus cuniculus (assembly GCF_051225735.1). Taxonomy (NCBI): domain Eukaryota; kingdom Metazoa; phylum Chordata; class Mammalia; order Lagomorpha; family Leporidae; genus Oryctolagus; species Oryctolagus cuniculus. Next base: position 142,779,635 of record NC_142867.1, on the reverse strand, counting down.
TAAAAGCATCCACAAAACACATTTGTGAGTCTCTCATTCACCCTGGCGACTTTGTAGCTGCAGCTTGACTCCAGGAGAATCCATTACACCTGTGTTTCCTTTGCTATTTCGTCTGAACAGAGGGGACAACATGCCTTGACTCTAGCCTTCTTTGGCATTTGGAGCACTTACTGGTCTGGATGCTGTCTGACATCATGACTGCAGGTGGCACAGGGGAGCTCTGTAAAGGAGAAACACAGTGACAATGACACAAATGTCTGTGCGTTGCCTGTTCCATCCGAGCGTTCATATTGTTGAAGAGCAACATTAGGAGGGTGACTTCATGGCCCACACAAGGGTCACGTTGAACTTTTTTTTTTTTTTTAAGATTTATTTTATTTATTTGAAAGAGCCACAGAGAGAGGTAGAGACAGAGAGAAGGGTCCTCCGTCTGCTGGTTCACTCCCCAGATGACTGCAACAGCTGGAGCTGTGCTGATCCAAAGCCAGGAGCCAGGAGCTTCCTCCGGGACTCCCACATGGGTGCAGGGGCCCAAGCATTTGGGCCATCTTCCACTTCCTTCCCAATCCACAGCAGAGAGCTGGATCAGAAGAGGAGCAGCCGGACTAGAACCGGCGCCCATATGGGATGCCGGCGCTCCAGGCCAGGGCCTTAACCCACTGCACCACAGCGTCGGCCCCTCACATTTAACTTTTAAAATTGGAGATGGACTGCTTCCACCAGGTGAACTGACTGAACAAAAGGCCACTTTTATATTTTCCAAGGTTCTGAAGGGGAAAAGGCACTAATCATTAAAAATGTTATGCCGCGTTCTAACAAAAACATGAGCGAATTCGTTTGTAACCTGAAAGTGAAAGAAACTCCTGTTTTTAAAACCCAGAACCAACAGAAGGGCCACAGTCAAAGGGACTCAGGGGCCAAATTTATCCAAATTATATCACATGACTGCAGAATACTTCTGCATGTTAAAAACAAAATAAGCAGAGCAGGTAACTCAACAGGGAAAAAAATCTACAATTACACCACAGAAAAATAATGGCTGGAAAAAAAATAGGGCAAAGAAAACCCCTTAACTGCCATGCAGAAAGTTGAGCTAGAGCTATGAACAGTTCACAGGAAAAGAGATGCAGACGAATCTCAAACCTATGACAAGATGCTCACCTCGGCTCATGAAAGGAGAAATACAAACTAAACTGCACTGAGTTACCATTTCCTACCTATCACATTGGCATAGATCCAAGATAATGCGATAACAGCATATGTTTCATGGCTTGATCTGTTGGTGGAGCCTCAGGGAGAGAGGCTTCACACACTGCAAGTGGTTTAACCTCCAGCATGGGGAATCTACCATATCTAGCAAGGTAAGGTAGGCCTTTGATCTTGGATTCTAGGAATTTATTCTAAAGATATGTTTACAAAAAAAAATATTGTCTATTGTGGAATAAAGCAAATGAGTAATTATTTTAGGGTCTTTTAGAACCAAGATTTGAGGCATAGGAGACAGGAGATATGAATGTAAAACAGATGAGGTTGGGTCCGGCGTTGTGGTGTAGTGGGTAAGACCGCTGCCTGAAGTGCTGGCATCCCATATGGGCACCGGTTCGGGTCCCAGCTGCTACACTTTCATTCAAGCTCTCTGCTGTGGCCTGGAAAAGCAGTAGAAGATGACCCAAGTCCTTGGGCCCCTGCGCCTGCATGGGAGACCCAGAGAAGGCTCCTGGCTCTGGCTTCGGATGGGTGCAGCTCCAGCTCTGTTGTGGCCATCTGGGGAGTGGACCAGCGGATGGAATATACCCCCTCCCCTTTCCTCTCCCTATGTAACTCTGACTTTCAAATGAATAAATAAATCTTAAAAAAAAAAAAACAGATGAGGTTATGTAAAAAACTCTGTTGTTGTGTATGTGAATATGAAGTGTTTGGTTGAACTCATCATGAAGTTCATTTATTTGAAGAGTATTTCCTACCTGCATCTACTGAAAAGCCAAGGAACAGTGTCCAAAATCCAGTAGCATCCAGAATCTAATGCGTATCCCCAGCATTCAGTTTGTTTTCTCTCTTTTTTTTTAAGTAAAAATTTTAAAAGTGTTTATTTTTCCATCTACTTGGAAAGCAGAGTGATAGTGAGAACAAGAAAGATATCTTCCATCCCAAATGGCCCCAAACTCCATCAGGGTTCCCATGTGGGTGGCAGGGCCCAAGTACTGAAGCCATCACCTGCTGCCTCCCGGGATACATTAACAGGAAGCTGGATGGGAAGCAGAGGAGCCGGGACTTGATGCTAATACGGAATGCAGGAGTCCCAAGCCGTGGCTCAGCCTGCTGAACCACATGCCTGCTTCTGCTGGTTCCAAAATACCATTTCTCACAGAAAGGATTAGGACTTGTTGGGGACAAACGTGGGTCAGGAAATACACTACTTGTATCTACAACTTTGTATCACACTGGAAAGCAAAGAAGCTGTCAAAGATTCCAAAGGCTGCAGTCAGAGGACTGAGGGACCAAACTGAAGAGATTTCCCCTGGGACCATTTCTGTGTCAGTAAGACAAGAACTGGGAATGGTCCGCTTGTGGCGCCGGCACCCTATATGGGCACCAGTTCATGTCCTGGCTCCTCCTCTTCCAGTCTAGCTCTCTGCTGATGGCCTGGGAAAGCAGAAGATGGCCCAAGTCCTTGGGCGCCTGCACCTATCTGGGAGACTGGAAGAAGCTCCTGGCTGCTAGCTTTGGATTGGCCCACCTCTGGCTGTTCTGGCCATCTGAGGTGTTAACCAGCAGATAGAAGACTCTCTCTCTCCCTCTCTGCCTCTCTCTGTCTGTAACTCTGCCTCTCAAATAAATAAGTAACAACGTTAATAAAAAGAACTGTATTTGAAATATATCAAATATGTTTAGGTCTCCGAGTTCATAACAGTAAGCATCAGCTCATGTAATCAGTCACTTTTTAAGGATATCAGAGAATTAACTCATTATTTTGAAAACTGGTAAGTAAAGAGTCAAGTGTTTATTCTGTCTTTGTTGTACACTCTGCATCTCAGCATAATCAGACTGTAAAAAGGGGAGTTTCTCTTTGTAAAGGTATTTCCATAATAAAAAAATAAGAAATGATGATAAAATGAATGTGTTATCTTTTTACTATCCCTAATTAATTACAATTTAGGCAATGATCATTTTATACTACTTACTGGGAATATGTTACACCTTTTGAAATATTCTTGCCCAGATAAAACCAATCTAAATCTGATCAAGCCTCTCTATCTGATTACCAACTTACAGGAAATGCAGAAGATGGAGAAACAAATTAAATGACACCACAGGAATACAGTGGGTAGGGATATCTGGTAGGTAATAGATAGTCAGGAACATCTGATTAGCAACTTACAGGAAATACAGAAAAACAAATTAAATGACAGTACAGGAATATAATGAGCAAAATCCAGGCAATCTTAAGCTCTAGAAGACGAACAACCCAGTTTCTTCATCACAAGAATTACCAGGGAAGGAGAATAGGGGGAACCTGAAAGAAACTGAAAATTACTCATCAATTATAATGCGTGGACTTTATTTGTATCCAATTTGGACAGACCAGTTATAAACATTTATGAAATAAAGAGAACACTGAGTGGATAGTTAATGATATTGAGGAATTATTAAATTATTTAACATATGATAATGGTGGTGTGGTTTTGTTTTTGTGTTTTTTTTTTTCATTTTTAAAAAAGGTTTAAGATCATAAATAGGTCATTGTTATAACACATTTTGGATTTTTTAAAAAAACAAACTTTTTTTTTGTTCTTTTCATTTTTTAAAAAACGTGGTGTGGTTTTGTTTTAAAATGAGTCCTGGGCCAGCATTCTGACATAGCAGGTTTAGCTGCTGGTTGCGACACGGGCATCTTATATGAGCGTCAGCTGGAGTCCAGCTGCTCCTCTTCCAATTTAACTCCTTGCTGATGTACTCGGAAAGGTAGTGGCAGATGGCTCAAGTCTGTGGGCCCCTGATACCTAAGTGGGAGACTTGGATGGAGTTCTGGGCTTCTGGCTTCAGCCTGGCCCACGCCTGGTTGTTGGGGCCATTTGGGGAGTGAACCAGATTATAGGAGATTTATTTTTGTCTCTATCTCTCCCTCTCTCTCTGTCACTCTGCCTTTCAAATAAATAAATAAATAAACATTTAAACAAACAAGCAAGTCTTTATCTTTTAAAGCTACATACTAAAATATTTGAGAAAGGTAAGACAAAATGTTGGATTGAAGTGCGTTGAGCGTTAGAGGTAGAAATTCATATTTGAGCCGATGGACAGTGAGTTATTACAGGTTCTTGAGAAAGAAGGAAGCACAATAAAATGATAGCAAGTCTAGAAGTAAACCCACAAATATATGGTGGATTGATTTTTAACAGAAACACCAAGCAAATTCATGAGGGTAAAGGACAGTCCTTTCAACAAATATTTCTGGAACCCCGGGCTTCTCCTCCTCTGTTGTGTGTAAATGAGTGAGTTGAATAGGTTGGATGAATAAGAGAAGCACCACAGGATGTACAGAAGGCACCTCCCCACCCCCAATACACACACACCCACATGAATGCTTTTGACTCCTCACTAAGGATTGATGTGGTCAGGGCTTTGCTTTGGCTCAACTCTTCTCTGACCTATGGCCACCCTTTGTCTGTGCCTTGATACCCTTGGACAGTGTTTTCTTTCACTCTGTACATCACAAGGAACAATCAGGGTGCTGGGGAGAATCTAGTGATTGGTGGAAAAGGACACAAGAAATTTTCAACCTTCAAATAGGAACTCCTATTTTTTCTTCCCTTTAAAATTAGTCTGCCATGCTCAAATGATCTCACTCTGGTTTCCTGCATGTTCAGTGACTTAAAGGTGCAAGCCTCTCTGAGAGGCCTTTCTCTATCTCTTTCTGTTTAAACTAGCAAATGCTGGAGCTTTTTTTCTTTCTCGTTGCTTTGATTGAAGTTGTTATCTGTAAAATTCCAAAGAGCGGGTGAGTGGAGGGAGTAGCGGGCCAATGGGATTCTTTATTTATGGCTAGTCACAGTGTCTCCTCCAGATGATAGGTTCAAAGGCTCCTTTGATCAATTAATTGATGTTTCAGTGTGCTTTCTAGACTTTTCTGCCATTTTTTGGTCTTGTTCTGTCCCTTCTATCCTAACCCCCAAGTCAGTCCTTGAACAGAGATCTGAAGTCAGAAATATAATGGTACAGAAAATAATGCCTGAGTCATCTAGGTAAAGGTACTACTTCTTCTAACCTGTATATCTGGGGTATTTGTTTTTTTTTTCCCATGGAGCTGCTCACTCAGACCTGGTAAATTATATGAACCCACAGACATGTATTGAATAGTCACTTAGTACCAGAAACTCTTGGTACTGGAGATGTAAGATAAATACCAAATCTGTGCCCCAGGAGAAGTCATGGTCTTGGGAGACAGAGAACTGTGATCTTAGGGCCTCCGTGAGGCTGGAGCAGGTGAGATGGGGTCTGCCCATAGGAGTGGCAATCAAGAGGGATGGTGTGAAGCCTGCTAGGCCAAGTGACAGGAGGCCATCAGTGAGTGCCGTTTCAGGGAAAAAAACTGAAGAGTCCATTAATCCAATCATTCTCAGTCTTCCAATTAACAACTATCTCAACTATTTACTGAACAACTGCTATGTGCCAAGTGCTGTTTCAGATGTTAGGAAAAGACAGTCTGCTTCACCATGAAGCTTCAGTTCTCTTAGGGGAGACAAATGGATTTATCCTCTGTTGTTAGTTAATGAAGCGCCACACAGAAAAATAAGGCAGGATAAGGGCATTGAGACTGAGGAAACCTGCTGCTTTCTTCTGGGGAGTTCCGGTGGGACTGTGTGATGATGTGGTACCTGAGCACAGAGGGAGAGGACCCGATGAGACAGAGCCCCTCCGGTAGGAGTTTGCTTAGCCCACTGAAAGAGTTGCAAGAAGGCCAGCCTGCTCTTGTTGAATGAAGAAGGGAAACAGTGATACATAGTGAAGGTAGGGAAGTTACTGAGGATGCCATTACGTAGGGCCTCATTTTTGAGTGATTTGAGGGGAGCCACATGAAGATAGTGTGCAGTGAGTGATAGGAGTTGATTAATACTTTGCAGAGAACATGCTAGATAGATGCCTGACCCGGGGGTAGGGAGAGGAAAGGGATAAATAAGAGTAGAAGCAAGCACACAGTTAGGAAGCTAATAGAGAAATCCAAGCTAATAGAGATAAAAGTAGCTTGGACCGGGGTGGTAGCAGAAAATGATGTATGAAGCATTCAATTCTGGGATATGTTGAAGATAGAGCTATTGGGATTTGGGAGTGGTTTGTTTGTAATATGTGAGAGAAAGAGGAATCGAGGACAGTTTCAACAGAAGCCTGAACAAAATGTTGGTGCCATTTTGTTGAGTACAGATGGCAGGGGAAAAACAAGGTTGTAGGAGAAGAATTAAGTTTGGTTTGAAATCTGTTGAGTTCGAAATGTCTAAGTGGAATTGTAACTGGAGTTCAAAAGGAAGCTCATGGCTGGAGACAGGAACTGGGGGGGGGGGGCTCTTTAGGATACCGACTGTGTAAAGTCATGGAACACACCATGACAGGAGGAAGGAGGAGGGTCTGAGAGGTGTGAGGACTGAGCTGTGGTGGTCCCGTGTGTTAGTGCTGAGAAGTAGAATACCTGAGGACTGAGAATGCATGACAGGGTTTAGTTTCAGTGGAGGTCACTGGTGACCTTGAAAAGAGCAAATTGATAGGATGATGGGAAAGAAAGCTTAACTGGAGTGAGTTCAGGAGAGAATGAGGGACAAGAAATTTGAGAAACTAAGTAGAAGCAGCTCTTTCACGAGTCCTCTGGAAGAGCAGAGAGATAGGGAAGTTTCTGGAAAAGGCTGTGAAGTCAGATGAGTTTTGAGGTGACGTATATCAGCACGTTTGTGTGCTGATGAGAATGACCTGGGTAAAGAGGAAGATGCCATTGAGAAAGAATGGACAGAGAAGACAGTGGGTGATTTCAGACCGTATACCTTGAGGTGGCCACCTAAGAGTAAGAGCAGAGTAGGTCTTTGAGGGACAACAGCAGGTTCACCCCATGTCAAATAAGGGAAGGCACACGTAGAAGTAGATGCTTTCTCTGTCTCTCTCCCCATAACACACACACACACACACACACACACATACACAAGTATCCACATAGAAGTATATCGAGCAACCACAAAACTCTGTATTTGCTATGGATTGTTTCCTTTTCCAGAAAGAAGCTTTACTCTGCCTCAGGACCTAGGTTTGTTTGTTTGTTTTCCCCTCCCCAGTTTCAGGGACTCTCCCTCCTCTGACAGGTTTCTAGTCCTCAGATCAGTGCTGACCAAACAACATGGCAGAACCAGGAGAGCTGGCTGTTCTTGGAGTGCAGGGTACTATATACATGGGGCAAATGAAGAAAGGTAAAGCTGGTCTCTGCTGTGGCCCGGGAAGGCAGTGGAGGATGGCCCAGGTGCTTGGGCCCTGCACCTGCAAGGGAGACCAGGAGCACCTGGCTCCTGGCTTTGGATCGGCGCAGCGCCGGCTGTAGCAGCCATTTAGGGGGTGAACCAACAGAAGGAAGACCTTTCTCTCTGTCTCTCTCTCTCTCTCTCTCTCTCTCACTCTCACTGTCTAACTCTGCCTGTCAAAAACAAAACAAAACAAAACAAAACAAAAGGTAAAGTTGGAACAGTGTGGGGGAGGGAGTGGGGGCAGGGACAGATTAGGAAGAACTAAGGAGTTTGGTTCTCATTCTGTGGACCCAGAGGAACTACTGATGGAGAGTAGTTTGGGAAGGGCCCGACCTTGCCAGGAGGAGCTGGCTTTGACGGTGGAAACCTGAGGGCGGGAGGACGTTCCGAGGGCCAGATGAGCAAAGTGTGTGTGTTTATGGCCATCTATTTTTTTTGGGGGGGGTTAACACCATACCCTTCTGAAATTAAATAAATTCTTTTAGAAGACTGAATAAAATAAATTCAAGAAGCAATGAAGCAAAAACGCTTTTAGCTACCCAGCAGTGACTGATTTCTCAATACATCGAATCATTAATGGGATGGAAGATTGGGGCCTTCGTGTGCGGTAGAAGAGGAAACAGATATGAGTGGGAGAAAATGTGAACTCTGTTGGAACTGAAACAATCTCATTAGTTACTTTTAATATCCATAGACTTTCCGCAGGGAGAGTTGATGTCTTGTAACAGATGAAGGAGGAGAGCCCTGGCTTTTCCACACCCAGGGAGTTAATGATAGGCTCAGGCTTTAAGTGGTGTCCTTGAATTTCCAGTTCTTTACTTGGTCCCTGGACTGAAGCAAAGTGATAAATCTTGACTATAAGCCACTTGCAGGATTAGACATATCAGCTAGTCTTCAGTGTTTGGGGCCAAAGTGTTTCAACATCTCTACAGTTTAAGGTGGGAATTATATGACTACCAACACCAGGGGAGGTGTCACACGTACAGTTAGCCATTAAGGTCTCATCTTAAGGCCCTCCATGGAAGAAGGCCTCTCATCGGCATGTATGTAGTTAATGAGTGGGACAGGAGCCTCTGCAGGTGCACCACTGAGGCAGTCTCACCCTGGCAGGGGTGCAGCATTGTTAGAGTGGGTGTAAACACTGATTGTAAGACGCAGTCACGCTGCCAACATTGGGGTGGGGAGACTGGAAGAGGAGAAAGTATGTCTTAGAATTGGAAGTTAACTGGCTCCACTTTTCGTATAACAGTGTATTGTGGGAAAGCTTACACATTGAAAGCACATCTATATTTTGTTTGAGGTCAGTTTTAAGAGCATTTTACTGACAAGCCTGACACCATAGATTGCTTTTAGGATTAAATGAGATAATAATATGATTATATTTCTCTTAATAGACCTCCCAGGGAGCAATAGGTATTTTAAAGTATTTCCAATCGTAAAATGTTACCTTTAACATGGTAATTTTTTTATAATAGTATCTCCAAATACTTTTGAACTCTTTCTGGTTGTCAAAAGGTTACTTTTTAGTCAATAACATCTTTCTGCTAACAGAAGACATAAGCTTTTAAATTGTTAATATACAGAAAAACAAATGAATGTCTACGTGAGTGTGGCAGTAGCTCAGTGATACAGAGAGAACTCCTCTCACCTACAGACCTGTCCTGTTCACTAGCTGTTTATAACCCATGACAAATGCTATGGAGGTGATTGCTAATGTTTATTGAATCCCAGTATGAGCCAGAGTGTGTTCTAAGTATTAAACATTTAAGCCTTCTAGCAACCCTGTGAATTTGGAACTTTTACTATTCCTTTATATGGAGGAAAGAAAACTGTGTCATTATGATAAGCAAGACAACTTCGAAAAGTGTATGGAAAAGTTAAAAAATGAATTTCTTTTAGTGCAAAAGAAATTTTGAAGTCCATGCATAGATATCAAGTATCTTTTTGAAAAATTTATTTATTTGAGAGGCAGAGAAAGCTAGCCCCCATCTGTTTCACTCCCTAAATGCCTGCTACAGCTGGGGATAGGTGTGACCAAAAGTCAGGAGCCAGCAACGCAGCCTGGTTTTCCCATGTGAACAGCAGGAAACCAATTACTTGAGCCAGCATTACTGCCTCCTGGTATCTGCACTAGCAGGAAACTGGAATCAGGAGTTGGAGCCACAAGTTGAACCAATATGGTAGATGGACATCTTAACCACTAGGCTAAAGTCCTGTGTTGATATAGTATTTTTCATCATATGCATTTTCCATTAATGTTGAGAAGATTCTTCATATATATCTAGGTTTTTTTCCATGGTAACTGGCTCATAACTCCCTCTACAAGGCAGGCCATAGAAACTCAAAGAGGATGTTAGGAGATCACCTCCTTCCAGAGGAGTCCTGCCCATATCTTCCAGGAAAGAATGCTGGCAGGTCTTGCTTGCTCCTACATGGGGAAAACCTCATGCATCTGGTGTCAGAAGTGATCCGTGTCGACAGGGTATAGTAGGAAAATCCAAGTCCAGCTTGGTTTGTCCTAAACACAAAAACTTGAAGCCTACACACCCAGTTGGTAAATGGTAGGGTGAGATTTGAGCGTACTACCTGACTCCAGAGTGTGTGCCCTTAACCACTATGCTGTAGAGTCTCTTTCTGATACGATTCAGATCCTTTTCTTCCCTTCTGGAAGAGCTTGGATTTCTTTGGTTGTTTACCCGACCCTGTGTGTCTCAGAGGAGGCAAATCCAACCCACATCTCCATGAGTTCATCCTAGTCCATCTAAGCCAATCATGGTGTCCCATTTCCCTGCTTGCAAGGATTTGGTTTTGACAAGATTTGACAAGATTCTGGCCGAGTGCATATGAGGAGTAACTTTCTGTGGGCTTCTGAGAAAGGTTTTTTTCCCCCAAAAGAAATAGACACACATGGAAGGACACCTCTCTTCCTCCCCTGACCTTGTCACATCTGGACATGATTCTTGGCAGTGTGGCACTGTCCTGGCACCAGCCTGAAAGTGAAGCCAGCACTCTGAATAAGATACAGCCAAGAAAAGATTGGAGAACCTTGACTTAGAAACACCCAGAGGCACTCATCCTAGTGCTTCTCATTATGTGAGGAATAAGAATAAGACCCACAGTGTTTAGGACAGTTTGAGTTGGATTTTTTTATGTTTTTAACTTATTTATTAGTTTATTTCTTGGCTTTATTTTTATTATTGATTTGAAAGGCAGACTGACCATGGTGGGGGAAGAGAGGGAACTTTCCATCCACTGGTTTACTCTGCAGTTGTCTGCAACGGCTGGCAATGGACTGAGTGGAAGCAGGAGCCTGGAATTCCATCTGGGCTTCCCACATGGGTGGCAGGGGCCCAAGTACTTGACCCATCTGCTGCTGCTTTCCCAGGCACAGTAGGGAGCTGGTCTGCAAGCAGAGCAGACAGGACTGAAAGGGCGCTGGGATGTGGGCATGTCAAGAGGTGGCTTAACTGCTGTGCCCCATGCCTGTCCCCACATCCCATATTGGAGTGCCCGGTTTGAGTTCCAGCTCTGCTTCTGATCCAGCTTCCCACTGATGCACACCCTGGGGGGCAGCAGATGGTGGCTCAAGTACTTGGTTCCTTGCCACTCATATGGGGATCTCTCCCTGTCTCTGTCTTTTAAATAAAATAAAAATAAATAAATTGGAAAATATTTAAAAATAATAGGGGTGGCTTGAATCCCACATCAGAGATTCTGATTAAATGGATCTGGAGTGGAAGTCTGGTTAGCAATACTTTTTAATTTTTTTTTTTTAAGTTTTCCTGGTGATTCTGAGTTGACAGGGTGAATTGCAGTAGCATTCGACCATAATTCGATGCTGGAAGTCTGGCAGAGGCTGTCTCAGGCTTCCTGACTTGAGATGTTGAGAGGTTTGGATAGGCCAGCTTGCAAGAAGGGTGGCTTGAAGTTGCGCACAGGGAAGGGACAGGTGCGGATGAGCACTGCTCTGCCAAGTTCAGTTTGAGTTGACAGTGGGGTCTGAGATCATGGCAGCTCTTGGCCAAGTTTTCCACAGACCTAAGCAAGCTGGAAATCAGAGAGTAGAGTGTCAGTGTGGCCTGCAGACCACTTGGGATCCCTTCCCCAAGTTTAAACGCAGGTGCTTGGGCAGTTTCAGAAGAAAAAGCAGTGAAACCATTTTCTTCACATAGATTTTAATAATTAGAAGTGACAGTAGGTATGAATGTCACAGAATCCTGTTCTTAATCATTTTTGTCTTCTTATTGTGCTCACACTATAAAGACTTTCTTGGCCGGCGCCGCGGCTCAATAGGCTAATCCTCCGCCTAGCGGCGCCGGCACACCGGGTTCTAGTCCCGGTCGGGGCGCCGGATTCTGTCCCGGTTGCCCCTCTTCCAGGCCAGCCCTCTGCTGTGGCCAAGGAGTGCAGTGGAGGATGGCCCAGGTGCTTGGGCCCTGCACCCCATGGGAGACCAGGAAAAGCACCTGGCTCCTGGCTCCTGCCATCGGATCAGCGCGGTGCGCCGGCCGCAGCGCGCCGGCCGCGGCGGCCATTGGAGGGTGAACCAACGGCAAAGGAAGACCTTTCTCTCTGTCTCTCTCTCTCACTGTCCACTCTGCCTGTCAAAAAAAAAAAAAAAAAAAAAAAAAAAAAAGACTTTCTTGGCTAATATGTAGTCAACTGAGTACAGCTCATCACGGCTGACGTATCTTACACTAGCTTCTGTTGTTCACATGAGTTTTCCTGTATTAGAAATCAGTTTTAAAAATGGCTCATTGGTAAAGGGCAAAAGTAGAGGTAGAACAAGTCAAGTAAATGTTTTAGCTCATAAAAATGTGTGGAGCTGGAGAGTCAGTGTGTAGCCTAGTGGTTAAGGCACACATGACCGACATTGGAGTGCCTGGATTTGATATCCACCTGCAGCTCCTGATGCTGGCTTTCTGTCAGATACAGAGCCAGGGAGGCGGAAATAATGGCTCAAGCAATTGGGTTCCACCCACTTAGATAGGGTTGTATTCTCTGCTCCTGGCTCAGTCCCAACCCAGCCCTAGGCATTGTGGGAATGTGAGAAGTGAACCAGCAGATAGGAACTCTTTCTCCCTCTCTCTTTCTCTGTCCTTCTGTCTTCCTCTCCTTTTCTTCCTGCCTTGTAAATATATTTTTATTTAAAAATATTAGAACTATAAATACAAATAGGACACTGGTTTAAATATAGAGTATGGATGAGACAAACGATTGCTTGAGTAGGAGGATTTAATATAAGCAGCCAACAAACAAAAGAAAAAAAAATGCTGATGAATTTCTGATATTAGATTTTATTGAACTAGCAGTCTGTTCAACCTTACTTCACTGTGTACTGTGTCCTTTTATTAAATAGAGGCAGGAAGTCATTGACGATTTTCTGTTTTTTTTTTTTTTAATACAACAAACAACACAGGTAAACCTAGTAAGTTTTTCCTGAACAAACCCAAAATCTTCCCTTTCAAAATGAGATTGATGAATTCTGTAATGATATCAGAAAAGAGGTCAAAGGACAGGTAATATCTAGAGCTGTGCTCTACACAGAGAAAATGAGGTTCAAGTCACACTGGTATGGGAGGCTTGATAAAACGGCCTTCAAGGAATTCCCAGATGGAATTCTGTGCCATGGCGTAGTAGGTTAATCCTCTGCCTGCGATGCCAGCATCCCATGTGGGCACTGGTTCGAGTCTGGATGCTCCTCTTCTGGTCCTGCTCTCTGCTGTGGCCGGGAGGGCAGTGGAGGATGGCTCAAGTCCTTGGGCCCCTGCACCCATGTGGGAAGCACCTGGCTCCAGATTGGTGCAGCTCCGGCCGTGGTGTCCATTTGGGGAGTGAACCAATGGACGGAAGGTCTTTATCTCTCTCTCTCTCTCTCTCTCTCTCTCTCACTGTCTGTAACTCTACCTCTCAAATAAATAAATAAAATCTTAAAAAAAAAAAACTGGCTTCCAAATGAGTGACAAATATACTGCTCAGAGAGGGCAGAACAAGGTGTTGACAGAATTCCATCATCGGATGGATTTTGCTTGATATCCATGGGGCAAATGTGGAGAAGCACCTACTATCCTAAGTGCATGCTAGCAGATCTTTGACTTCACATTTGGGCAAATCAAGGTACATGCAGATTACAAATCAACTTTTGGCATATGTGCAGTGCTTGTACAAGAGGGAATTATTGTGTGAGTTTTGTCCAAAGAAAATCCACACCGCAAGAGTGTTTTGTTTGAGTCAGTTAATAATTAATATTATCATCCTGAAGGAGCATTAGAGAGAAACCCAGGGATCAGCAGTCAAGGGTAAGGAAGGACAAAGGACATTGCTGCGTGAATAAAAGATGTCACCCTAGCATGTGACCAACATCACTGTTTTGTTCTCACATAATAGCCAGTGGCCTGCACTATGTCCCCTGGCCCTGATAATAGTTGAAAGAAAGACCGAAAAGTGTGAGGCAATGAAAAGTAAGTAGCACCTTGCAGGCATAGGTGCCTCCCAAAGCTTTTGGAATAGAGTTTAAAACCTACTTTTCTGACATTGCTTCATGTCTGTGACAGCCATTTCTGTTGATTATGTGACTTTCTCAAGTGATGTGCTGTTTTAGGGGTGGACATTGAAAGTTTTAGTGCTGGGGCAGTTGTTGAGGCAAAGCAAGTTAAGCTGCCACCTGCAACACCAGCATCCCATACGAGCACCTGTCTAAGTCCCGGCTGCTCCACTTCTGATCCAGCTCCCTGCTAATGTGTCTGGGAAAGCAACAGAAGACAGTGCAAATACTTGGGCCCCTGCTATCCATATGGGAGATCTTGGTGGGGTTCCCTGCTCCTGGCTTTGGCCTGGCCCAGCCCTGGCCATTGCTGTCATTTAGGGAGTGAATCAGCGGATGGAAGTCTGTCTGTGTTTCTTTCTCTCTCTCTCTAGCCCTGCCTTTCCAATATATAAATATATATATAAATATATATGTATGTGTGTATATATATATAAAGATTTTCAGTGCTAAATACAAAAAAATCATGTTATCTTCTAGGTCTGTGAAGACAGAACACTGACTTCTTATTTCCAACTGTATCCCACACCTAGCAGTGCCACTAGTAGCTAATAAATGTTTGCTGGGTAAATGGATTTTTATTCATTTAGTCAGAGAAAGAATTGAGGGTGTGTTTATAGGTTATGTTTTAAAACTACATCCAAAGGCTGCAGCTTGCCAAATGCAACCAAAAAGTAGATTAGGCATCTGTTTTTCAACTGTCTCCCTAGTGGAACATTTTACCCAACCTCCTAGCCCTTGACTCTAATGTGCTCATAAATTATTATTCACCAAGCACTGAAAGAGATCCTTGGTGAGAACTGGTTCATAATTTCTAGAAATATGTTGAATCTCAATATCCAAATGTATCTGACAGTATCACCAAACAGTTGTGGCTCTTTTCTGGTGATCTCTATGTATGAGTTAAGATTTTCTATTTTATTTTTGTTTATTTATTTAAGATTAATTTATTTGCAAGGCAGAGTTATACAGAGAGAGAGAGGTCTTCCATCTGCTAGTTCACTCTCAATTGGCTGCAATGGTCAGAGCTGAGCTGATCCAAAGCCAGGAGCCAGGAGCTTCTTCCAGGTCTCCCATGTGGGTGCAGGGGCCCAAGGACTAGGGCCATCTTCTACTTCTTTCCCAGGCATATTATCAGGTGGCCGAATCAGAAGAGGAGCAGCCAAGACTCGAACCAGTGCCCATATGGGATGCCATCTGGCCCTGGGATTTTCTAATTTAGAAGAAATTAAAAAAAAAAAAAAAACCTGCCTGGAGAAGAGCTCAAACTGTTAACATACATATAATAATGACTAGTTTGGGTCAAATTCCCATTAGGTTGGATGAAGATAGACAAAATATAATTGTACATGATGTAAACTACGTTATATGAAGCCACAGGTGTCTTCTTCTTGGGTTCCAGGGATACATTCAAAGAACATATATTCCAAAGGACAAACACGCTGTGGTCATCAGATGTGACCACTCAGGAAGCTCTAGAACAAGAACCTTAGCAACTGGACTTGTACACAAATTCCACCCCGAGGTTGCTTCCAGCCTGAGTCCTTTCTCCCCCAGGCGAAGCCAGCTTCTCAGGGCACCTGCTCTGTGGTAGGAGCACGGCAGCAGGGCGGTCAGTGCCCCTGCGCACCTGCCACATCTGGTGCATTGCACACGGGCCACGTGTCACAGCCCAGCACACTCTTCTGCACCCAGCGGAGATACAGCCTTTGGATAGGGTGCTGTTTTCAGGGAGACTGGAATGGGCGCAGCTAGACAAACTTAGATAGTCAGTGAAAACAGACTATTTGGCCAAACAGCTGTCTACTGACAATAGGGTTATTGGAGAGAAAGGGAAGAGTAAAAGAAGGAAGAGGAGGTGACAGGATTGCATATGTTTGAATGCCATATTGAAAAGCATTAGGAAAAAACAGGTTGGCCGGCGCCACAGCTCACTAGGCTAATCTTCCGCCTGCGGCGCCGGCACACCGGGTTCTAGTCCCGGTTGCCCCTCTTCCAGGACAGCTCTCTGCTGTGGCCCGGGAGTGCAGTGGAGGATGGCCCAAGTGCTTGGGCCCTGCACCCCAGGGGAGACCAGGAGGAAGCACCTGGCTCCTGATCGGCACAGCGCACAGGCCATAGCAGCCATTTGGGGGGTGAACCAACAGAAGGAAGACCTTTCTCTCTGTCTCTGTCTCTCACTGTCTAATTCTGCCTGTGAAGAAAAAAAAAATCAGGTTGAAGTAGCTCAATAGAATAGATTCACAATGCTTGAAAATTAATTTGCCTCTGAGAAAGAAAAGATAGGGGGCTGGGGCTTTGGAGTAGCAGGTAAAGCCGCCACCTGCAGTGCCGGCATCCCATATGGGCACTGGTTCGAGTCCCAGCTGCTCCACTTCCGATCCAGCTCTCTGCTGTAGCCTGGGAAAGCAGTAGGAGATGGCCCAAGTCCTTGGGCTCCTGCACCCATTTGGGACATCTTGGGGAAGCTCCTGGTTCTGGCTTCGGATGGGCGCAGCTCTGCCCATTGCATTTAACTGGGGAGTGAACTAGCGATGGAAGACCTCTTTCTTTGTCTCTTTACCTCTGCCTCTCTGTAACTCTGCCTTTCAAATAAACAGACACATGAAAAAATGTTCAAGATCACTAGCCATCAGGGAAATGCAAATCAAAACCACAATGAGGTTCCACCTCACCCCAGTTAGAATGGCTCACATTCAGAAATCTACCAACAATAGATGCTGGAGAGGATGTGGGGAAAAAGGGACACTAACCCACTGTTGGTGGGAATGCAAACTAGTTAAGCCACTATGGAAGTCAGTCTGGAGATTCCTCAGAAACCTGAATATAACCCTACCATTCAACCCAAAGGAATTTACCCAAAGGAAATTAAATTGGCAAACAAAAAAGCAGTCTGCACCTTAATGTTTATTGCAGCTCAATTCACAATAGCTAAGACCTGGAACCAACCCAAATGCCTATCAACAGTAGACTGGATAAAGAAATTATGGGACATGTACTCTATAGAATACTATACAGCAGCCAAAAACAACGAAACCCAGTCATTTGCAACAAGATGGAGGAATTTGGAAAACATCATGCTGAGTGAATTAAGCCAGTCACAAAGGGACAAATATCATATGTTCTCCCTGATCGGCGACAACTAACTGAGCACCAAAGGGGAAACTTGTTGAAGTGAAATGGACACTATGAGAAACAGTGACTTGATCAGCTCTTGTCCTGATGGTTGATGTACAATGTAATACTTTATCCATTTTAGTATTTTTTTTGTTCTAGTACCATTGGTTGAACTCTGTAATTAACACACAATTATTCTTAGGTGTTTAAATTTTAACTGAAAAGTGATCCCTGTTAGGAATTTGGAAAACATTATGTTGAGTTAAATAAGCCAATCCCAAAGGGACAAATACCACTTGTTCTCCTTGATAGGTGACAACTAACTGAGCACCAAAAAGGAAACCTGTTAAAGTGAAATGAACACTATGAGAAACAGTGACTTGATCAGCCCTCATCCTGACTGTTGATGAGCAGCTTAATATGTTATCCCTCTTAGTATTTTTTTTGTTTGTTCTACTTAATACTTTTGGTTGAATACTGTAATCAATACACAATTCTTCTTAAGTGCTGAAACTTAACTGAAAAGTGATTGCTGTTAAATATAAGAGTGGGAATAAGAGAGGGAAGAGATGTGCAATTCGGGTCATGCTCAAGCTGACTTACCTCAAACGGTAGAGTTAGAAACATACCAGGGGATTCCAATTCAATCCCATCAAGGTGGCATGTACCAATGCTATCTAACTAGTCCAGTGATAATTTCTGTTCACTATTGATCGTAATGATAGGACTAAGAACCAAAGGGATCACATAAACAAGAATAGTGTCTGCAAATACTAGCTGATAGAATAAAAAATGGAGAGAACGATCCAACATGGGAAATGAGATACACAGCAGACCCATAGAATGGCAAATGTCCTAAACAGCACTCTGGCCTCATAATCAGCCCTTAAGGCATATGGATCCGGCTGAAATGCCCATGAGAGTATTTCAGGCATGGAAAGCCAAGACACTCTGGGGGAAAAAAAAAAAAAAAAACAAAAAACTAAATGAAAGATCTCCACGAGTGAGATCCCAGTGGAAAGAATGGGTCTTCAAAGAAGGAGGTACCTTTCTCTGAAGGGAGGAGAGAACTTCCACTTTGACCATGGCCTTGTCTAAATATGATCAGAGTCAGTGAACTCAGGGGGCTTCCATAGCCTTGGCAGCTCATGACAAGAGCCTAGGGTGATTACTGATGCCATAAACAAGAGTGTCAATTTGTTAAGTCAACAACAGGAGTCACTGTGCACTTACTCCTCATGTAGGATCTTTGTCCTTAGTGTGCTGTACATTGAGATTTAATGCTATAACCAGTACTCAAACAGTATTTTTCACTTTATGTTTCTGTGTGGGAGCAAACTGTTGAAATCTTTACTTAATATATGCTAAACTGATCTTCTGTATATAAAGAGAAATGAAAATGAATCTTGATGTGAATGGAAGGGGAGAGGGAGTGGATAAGGGGAGGGTTGCAGGTGGGAGGGACGTTATGGGGGGGAAGCCACTGTAATCCATAAGCTGTACTTTGGAAATTTATATTCATTGAATAAAAGTTAAAAAGAAAAAAGAAAATAACAAACAAATAAATAAATTTGAAAAGAAGAAGAAAGAAAAGATATCATTATGTAAATTGGGTGACAAACCTCTGACATCTAAAATAGAGGCAGACGCTAAGACAGATAAGACACTAGAGGAGGATCTGACAGGCCCCAGTTTGAGTTCCAGCTTGGCCACTTACCAGCTGCTTGTCCCTGGGAAGTGACCTAACCCTTTCTGTGGCCTCGATTTCTCAGCTATACAATGGGGCAATCGCACTGACAGTTCTTCCCTGCCCTCAGCAGATGTATTATGATAAATATTCTGTTGATTTTTTTTTCTAAGTGCTTCCCAAAGCTGCTCTGAGGGGTCTGAGAAGCCTCTTTGCCCTGGAGATTTTCCTAGACTGACATGACCTCCTCCTCCTGCTTGCCCTCTGTCAATCCTCAGCAACGGGAAGTCGCCTCGCCTGGGGCCCTGGACCGTGTTGGCTCTCCCTCCCGTCCTCTGGAGTCCCTCATGTGCCCTCCTAGCATAGTCGTTCCGTCAGCCGTATTTCACTGCTGTGAATTCACCTCATGTATGTTCATCCTCAACTGCAGAGCTGTATTGACAACAGCTTTGAAAATGTCCCATTTCCTCTGGCAGGAAATCCAACGACTTAATATCCCTTTCCCCATCTGGAAACTCTGAATAGGATAATAGCAACATGGCTGCTCCAGCAACAGGGCTTTTTCCTCGTCCTCCTTGCTGGTTCATGAAAATGTGTTTCTTCACAGTGTGCCTCACCTCCTGAATTATTTCACCTCTTCTGATGTTAAAATGACTCACAGAAAATGTGTTATTTGTAAGCGTCTCATAAAATTACAGATTGTCTTAAAGCCCAGAGTTATCAGCCTACCATGTCCAAACTCAATTTATGAGGCAGAACCATGAACCAAAGTGAGGCTCAAAGATGCACTCGAGAATGGAAGGCTTCTGACTTCATCGAATGTGACTTTTTAGCTATTTTACATCAGTTGTGTGTCTACTATAGGTTACTTTCTATATTGAGAAACTAGAAACAGCAGATCTCTCTGGATCCAAAAGCATTTTCGAGGCAATGTTAACATGATGTTTACTTTTGTTTTCATCTAAGTCTTGAGCTCTGGAGCATATTTAGCCCTAGCTTTACAAAAAGAATTTTTTTAGCCTTCATTATTGTTTAACCTTGTCATTTCCTCATTTCTCATTGCTGATTTTTAACTTAGGGATGTCTGGTGGAGCTAGGGCTAAGACTGGAGGTGCCATGTTTTTCCATGGCAGTACAGATGGGTAAAGTTAGGAGGGGTAAAATCTTTCCAGATGTAAACCCCTGTGTGTTAGCAAAATAATGTTATGGATTCTATATTAGTTTCCTGTGTCTGCTGTAACAAATTACTTCAAACTTGGTGGCTTAAAACAATGGAAATTGATTCTCAAACAGTTCTGGAGGCCAGACTTCTGAACTCAGTATGACGACTGAAATCAGGGGTCAGCAGGGCCATACATGGGCCCACCCTAGGTCCTAGTCCTGCCTCTTGGAGTTTCTGGGGACACCACTGGCCCACCACTCCAGTCTTCAAGGCCAGAATCTTGGCTATGTTTGTGTTCCCCCAAAATTCAAATGCCAAAATCGTAACCCGCCAATGGGATGGTATTAAGGGATAGGGCCTTTGGGAGATAACTGGGTCATGAGGATGGAGCCCTCATTAATAGGATTAGTGCTTTAAAAAAGACACAGGAAAACTGGTGTTTCTGTCTGTCTGTCTGTCTATCTATCTATCTCTCCATCTCTCTTTCTCCCTCTCACTCTGTCCCTCTCTCCTTCTCTCCCTCTCCCTTCTTTACCCAATAAGGATACAATAGAAAGTGGCCATCTATAAACCAAGAAGAGGGCCTTCAGTAAGAACCCAACCATGCTAACACGTTGACCTCCAGAACCATGAGATGTAAATTCTGCTGTTTATAAACCACCCAGGCTAAGGTGCTTTGATACAGTAGCCCAAACTAAGGTATTCTTCAAGACTCTCTCTGTCCTGGCCTCAACATCCCCAACCCAGGTTTGTCCAGTTTCCCTCTGCCTCTTTCTTGTGAGGATACTTACCATTGCATTTAGGGCTCACACAGATGTTCCAGGATAGCTTGCCCAGCTCAAGAGCTTTAAATTAATCACAGTGGCAGAGATCTCCCCAGTCTTTGTATGAGGTAACATTCACAGGTTTTAGGAATTAGGATGTGGATATCTTTGGGGAGCCATTTTTCATCCTGTTGGTGTACTCTATTTGTCCCAAACAAGTCAACTAAACATCAAGGCTCATTTTCTCCTACATGTTCCATTCTGATATTAAATGTTAAATGCTTTGGAGTCAGGTAACTTGTGTTGGAATCTTTCTTATGTGGTCTTATAGTTCAAAGACTGGGGAAAGTTGCTTAACCTCATTATTATTATTTTGCTCGTCTGCAATAAATGGCAGACAATATTATATTTGGATTTTTGGAAAACTAATAAATTCTGTAAATCTAATGAATATTTAGTACCTACTCTGTGTCTGACACTAAATTCTGTGGCTACAATAACGGACAGCAGATAGATATGGTCTCTGTCCTCAAGGCTCATTAAACAAATACCCTCAGAAGTATGCCACAGACTAGTAAATACTGCACAGGACAGAATAGGGTTAAATGAGAGGCTCTGAGGAAGTGACGTATAAGCTGAGATTTGAAGGGTGGTAGGACATGAGCCCAGCCAGAGTAGAAAGAAGACAATTTTGTGCAGATGGACAGCCTGTGATTGAAAGGAGCTTGGAACTTTGGATAAACAGAAAGAAGTATTTGTAGAATTCAGTAACCTATGAGAAGGCTGGGATGAAATGAGCTTGGTGACATCAACAAGGATCAGACCACACATGGCCCTGCAGAAATCTGAGCTGTATTGGAAAGGCCAATGGATTTAACAGTGGCAGGGTGAGGTTAGGGTAGATATGAAGTAATCTGGTTTATGTTTTTCCAAGATTTCTCTGGTTCTTTGCTGGAGACTGGACAGGGGCAGAAGTAGTGGCCATGGAATGGTGGGATCAGAGGTGTGGCCTTAGTCCAGGCAGGAGGACAGGTAGCTTGGACCAGGGTGGAGACTGTGCTGCTGGAGAATGGGAGGAGGAACAGGCTTGGAGAAAAGAGTCTGAGTTCAAGTTGCTACATGTTCAGTTTCAGAAGTCACTTAGCCCGGTGCCTGGCACGGAGTACACCATAAACAGTAGCTTCTATTTCAGTAGCTTCTAATTCCATCTGTTTCAAAATTATAACTGACCTTTGAGTCAGGAGGCTTCGGTTCTAGCTCTGGCTAGAGCATGCTAGGTAATAAACCTCTTAGGGCAGAATCGGGAGCGGGCAAGCTAGACGCTTTCTGCAGTCCCTTTTGGCTTCACGCTGCTGGCGGTGCCATGAAATTCTCTGGTCTTGACCACGTGGAATCTGCTCTGGTCAGCTGGATCTGCTTCCTAGAGGCCGATGAACTAGAACTCTGCCTATGGGTGGCAGTTTCTGGTGGAAGCTGACGTAGAGGGAGCTCTGGCCAAGGCAAATTGTGGCTAGCGAGGAGGCCTCGTGACGGAGGGGAAGGATGTGGTCTGAGGAGAGCAGCAGCTGCTGCTGTCTCCACGCAAGCATGAAATCGCTGAGCCTGCGAGGGGTTTGCAGCTGAGGATGGCTGCTTATTAATTGGTAAATTAATAGGATTTGGGGCATATGGAGAAATGGTGATGGGCAGAAAAGAAGATGGAGAGAAAAAAATAACACTTCCTTCTTTCTTGAGGGCTCTTTTCTTAATGTCATAGAGTCGGCGGCGGGGCCACAGTGGTTATCAGGGGTAGGTCGTCTCCCATTCAACTCCCTTAGCTTACAGAGAGAGAAACCAGGGACAGCCATGAGTTCCATGGCAGCAAAGCCGCATCAGCCCTGGAGTCTGCTCCCACCTGGCCTGTGCATTCCTGCCCCACCACGCCTCAGGGCAGATTTCCCTGAGCCATTTGAGGCCCAGTTTTGAAAAACAGGTCATCTTTGCTCTCATTTGTCTGTGCTCAGACCCTCAGAAATTTCATTCGTGGCTCCCAACCCACAAGATAAAACCTTGATGTAATTTTGTCAGTGCTTTATTACCCGATAGCAGACCTGGCTCCACCTGGATTCCACGGAGAGCCTTCCACTCACCTGCCGCTGTCTGGGCCCCTCAGCGATCCAGACAGTGCCTGCTCTTCCAAAACCCATCTTGGGAATGGAGACTGTCCCCAAGGCTGCCATTAGGCCAGACAGTGCTCTTCTTGTCCTCAAAGGTGTGTATTTGCTTGAATTTTAGAAACTTAACAGCATCTTTGTGTATGAGGAGCAGCTGAGAGGGAACTTAGTAGGAACGCTGCCGCTTCGGCCTGTGACTGTGGTTAGTCTGTGAGTCACTGAATTCCCCGGCCGCCTCTTTAGAAGCAGTAACCGGTCCTTCTACTGCTTTGTTACTGTTTCTCAGTAGTAGGAGGCAGAGCACACTACCTTTGCCAAACAGTTTAATCTAAAACACCTCATCAGAGTACAGGAGCCAGGCTTCACACGTGCCCACTGCATGGCAAGAATCACATTGCTCATCTGAGCTGCCTGAGCAAGATCCCTAACGCAGAGCTGGGGCGCTCGGTCTAGGCGGTGTACCCCAGGGTAGGGCTCAGGGCAGTCCCGGGCAATACCGGGCCTCTGATGGGTGCGTGGCAAGGAGACTCTGCCCAGAGATTCATCTCCTGAATGTGCAGTGAATGGTGAGGTCAACTTCCGTGATGGAAACTCTTTTCCGGGCTGAGACTGTGTTCTAAGAAAAGGGCGGACTCTCTTTTTCCAGAGGCCACATATCTGGCTGAGCTCCTTCCAGGCCCTTTGAACATGCTGTGCTCATTCCTGAAACAGTGGTTCCCCTGCTGCTGGTCCCCGTCCTGAGGACAACCCAGACAGTTCTCACCATCTCTGCAGGTTCTGCCCCTCCTGCTAGGCCCACCTCAAGGCCTACTTCTTTCTTGGAACCTTCACCAAGAACCCCAGTCCTCACTGGTTTTCTTGATTCTGAATTTCTTCCACAGTTGCAATCACACTGCACAGTTTTGCACTTTGCTCTTGCTGTTTTGTGTTGTTTCTTCTGGGTGTGTTAAAGAGAGGGAATGGGTACTTTTTGCCTGTCCTTTTTTTAGCAGCCAAATAATTAACATTTTAAGGATGAAAATTCAGTTTTGAACTTATTTATTATTCTCATTCTCCCATCATATCTGGTTTAATTCTGGGGATAAAGTGTGTGCCCACAAGAATACTTTTTAAAAGTTCATGGAAAGTGGAATTAAAAGATAAGCTTGTTTTGGTGCAAAATTTTGGAATCTATTTATAGTTTTCTTTTTTCTTTCTTTCTTTTTTTTTTTGACAGGCAAAGCTAGAGAGAGAGAGAGAGACAGAAAGGTCTTCCTTCCGTTGGTTCACACCCCAGATGGCTGCCGCGGCCGGTGTGCTGCGCCGATCCGAAGCCAGGAGCCAGGTGCTTCCTCCTGGTGTCCCATACGGGTGCAGGGCCCAAGCACTTGGGCCATCCTCCACTGCCTTCCCTGGCCACAGCAAAGAGCTGGACTAGAAGAGGAGCAACCGAGACAGAATCCGGTGCCCCAGCCAGGACAAGAACCTGGGGTGCCAGCGCCGCAGGTGGAGGATTAGCCAAGTGAGCCACAGCGCCGGCCTATTTAGTTTTTTTAAATGCATTTCCATTAACCTTTGGAAGACCCCTTCAGGCTTACCTGTTCAATGGAAAGAGATCTCAGTGTATTTATTGAATATTGCAGACACACATAAAGTCTATATGGGCCAATTTTTCAATTTTTAAAATATATTATTTGAAATAACAGTAAGGAGACCACACTGTGGCACACGGCTTCTGCAGCAGCTTGTGACACTGGCATCCCATATTGGAAAGCTGGTTTAAGTCCCAGCAACTCTGCTTTTGATCTAGCTTTCTGCTAATGTGCCTGGGAAGGCAGTGGAAAATGGCCCAAATATTTGGGTCCCTGCTACCCATGTGGGAGATTCAGGTGGGGTTCCTGGCTCCTGACTTCTGCCTGGGCCAAACCAGGCTGGGGTGTGAACCAGCAGAAGGAAGATTCTCTCTCTCTCTCTCTCTCTCTCGGTCTCTCCCTCTCTGCTTGACATTGTGCCTTTAAAATAAATAAATAAGTAAATCTTTAAAAAGTGTAGCAGTAAGATTTGATGTGGTTTCATATGACAGGAAACTCAAAATAATAGTGGCTTAAATAAGATAGCAGTTAATGTCTTTCTCCATGTTAAAAAAAAAAAAATAGTTAGGCTGGCGTGGCATAGGACTTGGCAATGGCAGGAACCTAGGCCTTTCCCCTCCTGTTGTCCTACCATCTAGCCCCCAAGCATATGATTTCCGTTCTCAAGCTCAGCTCATAGTCCCGAATGGCTACTGAAGCTCCAGCCTTTAAGTGCACATTCCAGGCAGCAGAAAGGAGGAAGAGAGGAGAGGGAAGGGGTGTAAGGCTTGTACCAGCTGTCTTTTGAGGAACTTTCCTAGAAGCTGTTGTAGAATGCTATTGCTTATATCTTATTAGTTCAAACCTGGTGACACTCAGCTTCAAGGGAGGCTGGAAATGCAATGTTTATTCCAGGTAGGCATGTTTTTAGTGGAAACTTGGCGGGTATGGAGGTGGAAAGAGGAAAACAGCTAAATGTTCTGACACATGGGCCAGTTTGGATGAAGTGAGGTAGCTGAAACAACTGACCATTCATTAGTTCCTCACTGAGCCACTCTTTGCACCTACTGTGTTCCTAGTGCTAGGCTACGTATTGGACATGGAACAAAAAAATAAGATGTGTTTGAGGGGGAGACAAACAGTAAGCAGGAGAAAAAATGTAAAAGATGATGAGAGAATAATAAGTACTACAAAGGAAGAAAGGCACATGGACTTAGTTGATTTCAGAAACTACCCATCATATCATATCTTTCAGAGTTGCTTATTGCACGAACGAGATATTCAGCCTTCATTAAAGTTACTCTGGTTTCTCTTTTGGGTTGTGCCTATAAATCTCTATGAGCTTTTTAGTCAGGGAGGGGGAGTGCATTAAAAATTGCTTTGCTAGACCATTCATAAGGGGATTTATTTAGACTGGAAAGTTTTAAGCTGACATTTCTAAAAAGTTTATATCTGGGTATGTTTATATTAATTAAGGTTTTATTTATATAATATAAATGCACATTTTCAGGAGCCATTTATTTAAACATGTAAAGACCATTAAGAAAAGTGTTGTCAGTAATTGAAGAGACTTCTAATGGTATGTGTTTAATAAAGAAACATAATTTATAAAATACTTGGAAATATGTTAATGTTTTATACTTTTTTCCCATGGGAGGAATTTTTATTTCCCTACATTTCGCACAAAATTGTATGATTCAGTTATTTTAATTTTACAATATGTTGCCGTGAGAGTCAGGTATGTCTTTGTGAAGATTTTTTTTTAAGTGGCCTAAACAAAACAAAGAGCCATCAGTGACACTTGTGTGGCTTTGATTTTATGTACTTGGTAGCAGTCCAAGTTGATTTCCAGAATCTTGTACCCAAGTTGTTTAGGGTCAAAGAGAGATTTTATGCAACCTTCATTTTATGACTCCTTCATTAACCCACACAAGTAATTTTCTAGTGTCTAACACTAATTTTCAGCTATTTACATCCGTTGTTTGTCATCTCTTAACTGTGGTTAAGAGATGGAAAAGAAAGAAAATCCACGTTGTTTGGAATCTTTTTAAGTAAGAAGTCCTGGGGAACAGTTGCGGACTTTACATGTAGAGATGTTAATCAACAGCAATAAACTGTGCGCTGACGACGTGTTTAAAATGAACCAGAACTTGGGAAAAAAAACAGGAAATTTAACCAAACAGCTCTTCTTAGTAACAGGTTTTGTATGTCTTTGTTAAGATCATCACAGCTTGTTTTAATTCTTTATTAACTTCCTTTCCAAAATTTGATTTTACGTTTCTTTGTAGCTTTATGTACAGCTTTCATTTAATAAGCACTCTTCACATCAAATGGACTGGATTTCTAGAACAGAGAAATCACAAATGAAAGGAATCTATGATGAAACTGAATGTTGTATGTTGGTACATAGGCATATTGGTGTTGTAAGTTGCTCATCAATGAGTCTTTTGCTGGGAAAGTGCTTAAACAGTCTCCATACCCATTCTTAATCAATAATCTTACTTGGCATTTTGTGGACTGGGAATGCCTCTTGCTTACCATTCTTAGCCTTATTTTATTCTTAGTTTTAAACTTGACCCTTTGTTGTCACTACAGTGCAGGAAAGCATTCCTATTTGATCTGGGACAGCTGCATATGTTTAGAGCTATATGCATAGGTTCTCACAGAAATCCGACCTAAAACGGACAGATGTTGGAACTCCTATGTAAAAATCTATTCTAAACAATCTGAGCTACTGCTAGACAGGAATGCCAAACATTTCCAGCCGCAGATTACACTTGATAATAACCACCTTGATAGCAGAAAGCGCAGAACCCCAGTTCCATTACATGATCTGGTGGAAGATAACAGGTCTTTTGCATTTTAACTTAGATTTGCTACATTTTTAGAAGATTAGGGCCAGTGCAAATAGCATCACTGTAGAAGTTAGGAACTCTTAAATCACATACAAAAGTTGCTTGGCTACAGAACCCTCTGACTTTTCTCCATGTAACTGGACAGTAGCAGGAGACTGCTAACCTTAAAACAGGAGTAAGTCTGAAGCCAGGCAGGTTGACTACACAAAGAGCCCTGTGGTTCAGAAGAGGAAACGGACGTGTGTTCCCTTTAAAGTTTCCTAAATCAACATACTCCTGAAGAGTCATTTAAAGAAGCTTGCCAGTGCGTTTTATTTTGTGCGATGTGGGGTGTGCTGGTTATGAAATGGGAACCCTGAAATGTGATACATCCATCTTAACCAGCTCAGGATTTTATTCAATTCTTCAAGCCTTAATCCTATTAACTGGCATGCACAAAGGAAATGCAGGACTCCTCTCTGATGATTCTACCCAGGCCCCATGGCATTTGTAAACTAAATATTGAATTTTACAAATGAAGCTTATTAGCTCATTTAAAATGTAACCAGCATCCATGAGAGCACTTTTCAAAAAGAATATTTTAGATAGTTTAAGAAAAGGGTTTAGAAGAGATGGGTGACTTCAATCAGTTTATAGAATTTGAGGATTTCTTTTAAAAGCCGTTCATTTGAATATGTAAATTTTAGGGCAAAGCACATCAAATGTATGGCTTTTTTCAAGCCACACTTTTAGTTTTACAAATAAAGCTCATTTGTCAATTGAAAATATGACCACCATCAATAATCACCACTCTTCAAATTGGACTTTTTTTTATACTGTTTACTTAAGGGATGTTAAAGAGTTCAGTGATTCATAATCGGTTGATAACATGTAAGGATTTTTTAAAAATCAGCTTTACTTAAGTCAGAATGTTCATGTGAAATGCATCAAATTCATTTCTGAATATACGTCCCTTGGACATAGATCTAACCCAGCAAAACTGCAAGATCTGATTATGATGCTGTTGGAAGCTAATCTCATTGTAGTGAACATGAGCTAATGACACATTAGGCCATATTATATTATATACTTCTCAGTCTGCTGCCTGCGTTTTTGATTCAATTTAGTTTCTCCCATTCAGATTCAAACCAGCAAAGCCCTCCTATTACTGCTCATCAAGTTTATAAAATTTGAACTATTTTAGACCTTTATTACTTACAAAATTGTATCTAACCCTTCCTGTAAAATCGGAGAGGATTTGCTTCCATCCCTTTTCTGTTCAAAAGTCCTTGCTGCTCCAGGTGCCAGCCTGTCATTAACCATGCGGTGGTGGCCTGGAATGTCTAGTCATTTCGGTTTACATAACAGCTTCACTGGGGTGTTTGCTTTCAGAGGTCACTTCAATGTCAGCCTCAGCAGTCCACACATAGTCTGCCTGTTCTGCGTGATTTACAGAGGAAAAGAAAACATTGTATCCCAGGCATTCTTCTTACCTACTTTTCCTTAGCCTGAGTTCTTTGAATATGTACTGAAAGAGTGATAAAATTCACCTTATATTCTGTGGAGTAGATTTGCTTTTTTTCGGTCTGATTTCCACGTTCTGGTTCTTCCCCTGCCTGGGTGGCACCTGGCCTTTTCTCCTGGGCTGCCAAATGCTCCACTTGCAAACACCTCAGCCTGGTGTTCCAGGAAAGACATGGCGACCAGCACCCTCACCATCCTCCAGAAAGTCCTCCCAGTTCTGATTTGATCTGACAGGGGGCATCAAGGGTGTTCTCTTGCTGAGTGAACCTGGCTGCTTCTGCGCTAGTGCGTTGATGTTCCTGTTGCGGGGTGATTTAAGCCAGTTGCCTTTCATTTCAACCATGTCAAGAAATCAAATAAAGCTATAACACCAGACTAACCAGGAAAATGAGAGGCTGGGCGGTTACGTGTTTATAATATAAATCCTTCCTGTTTTCTCAGCCCATGCTCCCCTGACTGTTTTCTGTTCCGACAGGCAGAATACTCTGGAGACCCTGTAGACAGTGGTCACCAATTTAAGAACCTGTCAACTCTTTATTAAGGAAAGTTCCAAAGCTGCAGATAGACAGACCTGGTGCTGGGTGAAACAGTTGACCAAAATCAGTAATGCCCTGGATTCATTAGCATTAATTATCATAACAAGCAGGCCCTGCAGGCCCTCCTGTCCCTCATTTGCCCAGGATTGGAGGCCACAGGTGACTTCATCTTCATTCCAGACTGAGATGTCCCAGATGTGGAGCGGTTTGCCAGCGTGGAGAGGGCAGCTGGCTACCAGCAAGAATCCCCTCAAGTCACCTGATCTTGGGGACTGGGCCTTCTGATTTTGAAGAAAGTCCATTGTAAAATGATTTTTCAGCCCTTAATTCCCACATCACATGTCTCTTATGCTTTTGAGCCATCTGAGGACTGTTTGTTAGGTAAAATAAAGGTAAAATTTACCAGAGACTCCAGTTTCTAACTGGGAACCTGGGGAGGAAAGCGAGGGAGGTACTGACAGCCCAGAACTTGGCTTCAGAGGGAGCTGTTGAAGTTAGAGCATGCAGTGTGGCCAACACACTCACACACTACACACACATCCATATGAAGGTAGCCAAGATGTTTTCACCCAGTCTAACTGTATATCTGTTGATATTCAGGGGTGGGGGGAGTGGTTTCAGAAAAGAATGCGGTTAACACTGCCAAAAAGCATTAGAGAAGGAAGTATACATTCCAGTTAGCCTCCTTGCAAAGGGGCTGGCGTTGTGGTACAGCTGCCAGTGCGAGGCCGGCATCCCATATCCCTGGTTCACCAATTCAAGTCCTAGCTACTGTACTTCTGGTCCTGTTCCCTGCTACTGCGCCTGGGAAGGCAACAGAAGATGGCCCAAGTACTTGGGCCTCTGCCACCCAAGTGGGAGACCAATATCATCTTCAGCCTGGTCCAGCCCTTGCTGTTGTGGCTGTTTGGAGAGCAAATGGCAGATGCAAGATTCTCTCTCTCTCTCTCTCTCTCTCCCTCTCCCTCTCTTCTCTCCCTCTTCCTCCCCCCCCCACTTCCTTCTCCCTCAGTCTCTCTGCCACTTGTTTTATACTCTCAAAACATTGATTTGTTTTGAAATTTATTCATGTTGCTGTGGCAGCAGCCTTTGTGCCCAATTTAATTTTAGATGTCTGAAGTTCCAGGTTTCTGATCCTGTAGGGAGTTTTGGGCTGTTAGCGAATGTCCTGTTTCTCTTGCAGGTGGATTCCACGCAATGAATAGCCTTTGAGGCCGTATGAGTGTTTAACCAAAAGTTTGTTTGGAGACTTGAGTCATCACCTCTTATCTGTTTCGTTGAGTTTCCACCCAGCCAGCTAGTTGTCTGGACAAAATATGTATTGGAAAAGTTTATTAGTGTCTCTTGGCAATCGTTTGCATAGGCTCATAGAATGAGGTGGGTGATGTTTTCTTTGTTACGCCATTTACCTCCCAATGAGACTAAAGTTGTACAAAAGGAAGCATGTAGAGATGTAGAATGAAAGCCAGATACGGCTCATCTTACCCAGAGGCAGAGTGAGTGGTCATGTACTACAGAATGTCATCTGAGGACAGCCTATCTGCTGTGAATATCTCTCCACAAATTATTCCTT
Source organism: Oryctolagus cuniculus (assembly GCF_051225735.1). NCBI lineage: Eukaryota > Metazoa > Chordata > Mammalia > Lagomorpha > Leporidae > Oryctolagus > Oryctolagus cuniculus. Next base: position 142,748,698 of record NC_142867.1, on the reverse strand, counting down.
TGTATAATCATTGCACTGTTCCATTATGCTCAGTGCTTTTTAAAGTTTGTAATATTATATGTGACCCTTTGGTATGAGTGACACTATCAAATTGATTTCTCTCCTAACAAGAAAGATGTGACATGATAAAGGCACCTGGCCCTTGGGCCCCTTAAAGCCATAATTTTTTTTTTAAGGGAGGAGAGATGGTCAAAACATGGTTGTGTGTTTGTTTAAAGGAGAAGACAACCAAGAATGAATAATAATCACTCCCATGCCTAAACTACCAGTCACACGCCCATCACAGGGCAGGTTCTTTGTGTGTACTCAAAACCTGTTCAATCCTCCCAACCACCCTGCCTGTTAGGTATTTGTTTTCACATTTTATAGATAAGAAATGTTCAAAGATAGTAAGACTGTTCTTTCAAGGTCCCAGCGTTGGTGAGGGCTGAGATTTGAACCCAGATGTGGCCACAGAGGCAGGACTGTTTACACAGTTCAGCAACCCAAGCTCACTGACTCCACAGTCTAGCAGCAGCCCAGCCCTGCCTAAGGCTGCTGTCACCACTGGGGCCTGGTAGGGCGTGTTGACTGGATGTATGTTGTTACTTTTCTGGATAGTGGATGCATAAGTTGGAATTGGGTTGGCCAAGTGGGAAAAGGAATAGAATATTAGTGGTTATATGGTTTCTAAGGAAGAGCCAGAAAAACTAAAAAGTTACCGTCCTTTGAGTTTTTACAGACCCGCTTTTGGCCTGTAAGGATGGCTGCCCTACTTGGAGGCTGGCTGACCTCCAGCAGGGTGGTCAAGCCTGCATCCACTTCTCTCTGTCTTGGTTGGGCTAGGCCAGTCTTCCCTGCCTTGGGGGTTAAGGGTGCCCTTTCTCGGTGTACACGTGGGCTGTTGGTCTTTCCCTCCATTTCCGCCCCAGCTCTTCTCTGGCATGGGCGTGTCGCCCAGCTCCAGTCTCTGGAAAGGTCTGCAGGCTGGAGTGCATTCTGCCGCCCCACCCTGACACCTTATTTCCGAGCCTGTGTCCGCAACCTTGCTCCCCTCACTATAGTCCTTTCGTGGGACCGTGGTTCATCTTGCTGTCTTTAGCTTTGTGCTCTTAACCACAGGCACAGGTAATGCCACGACTCAAGTGATCACTTCGTCTAGAGGCCTTGACTGCTTCTCGCCTTTCTTTTTTAAATGTGTCCTTTATTTATCATCTACCCAGGAACCTCTCTGGCTTGATCGCATAATTTTCAGACTTCCTGACATCTGAATGCAGCACGTACACACACCCTCCTTTTAATGGTGGCTGATTTTAATCTTCTAGGCCACAATAAATCTGACACATACCTCAAGCCAATGGCATGCTTGTCTTGATATTTTGATCCCTTTTCCTTTACCACAGAGCTTGCTTGATTTGAAAAAGTAGCTCTGGCATGTGCTGTTTTTACTAACATTAGCGTCAGATCAGCATTCCAGCCCACTTAAATGTTTGCAGCCCTTATCAACCTGATCATTCCAGATGTAAAGGTATTTTGCTTATTTGATGTTTGCTGATACTGAAGTCCAGTTAGGTGTTTCTCGTGTAACTCACGGAGTGGTAAAAAAAAATATGACAGATTGAAGACTTTTCCTCCTTGTTTTTTAGTAAGATATCTATGGGATGTAAAAGCTTCTAGGGACAATAAAAGGATTGCCTAGAATATCCGCTTCACTTTTCTTCTCCGTTCTTATTACTTGGAATGGCAGCTACATGGGTGTATGAATAAGAGGTCCTCCAAGTGGGGCATGGGCTTGCAACACATCGATAGCAGTTAACAGGCACCCTCCCCGGTGAAGATCTCAAAAAGAGCTCCAGTCATTTGGCTGCCTAGTTTTTGTTTGGTTTGGTTGGTTTTTAAAGGTCAGATGTGTAACCCCTTCATTTTACAGAGGCAAAAACTGAAGCCAAGAAAGGTTGACTTACATGACAACTCAGATAATTGGTGACAGAAATGGGCTCAAGCCCAGGGCTCCTAAGTTCATGTACTCAGAAGCTCTGTGAGGGATTTTGAAACCTAACTGCCACATAATACTGGCTCTTAGCTGATGATGAAATAGAAGTGCATCTTTAAGGCAAAAGTTCTTTGCTCCATTGTTGAGTGTGTCTTCTATTTTCTTGCGCAAAAGTGCTTAAATATCTATAACTCATTTAAGCCTTGAATCCTCTCATTCCCAAAATGATGCTATAACTTATTCCCATGGGATATTTACTCCCATCTTACAAAATATGTTAACTATTTATTGTTTATAAAGCTGTGTATTCTTAAAGAAGTAGATATAATGTTCCTTGTCCTCCAGTAGCTGCATACTTGTTTGGGGGGAAAAAAAGCCATGGAAGATTAACAAAGAGTGATTAAATACGATTTGTGTGGTACCAATCATTGGTGCCTTAAAAGTTTAAGAGAAATAAAAATCACTGGAAAATAGAGCAGTCAGGGGAAGCCTTCAGAGAGCTTTCTCACTCGCAAGATGCTTAAGTTCTTTCCAGGGAGGGTAAGGAGTAAGGCAAGCGAATTTGTCCAAGAGGAACCCACAAGCAGGAGAGGCAATAAGAAGATGAAATATATCTACAGACCATGAGTTATAACACAAACAAATACATCAAGGAGGATGGCAGTATTATAGGTGATCCAAAGTGGGGTGTGTGGAGGGGGGACTAGGAAAGGATGTGAAAGGGTACAAGAGAAAAAAAATGGGGAGAAAAAACAAGAAAATGAATCATCTAATTAATGGGTGGGAATGCTGGCTGATGATTTCCAGGGGCACTATTTCTAGTCCAATTATCTGTCAAAAATGCTTTGGTTTGTTAGCCAAAGGAAATTCAAGAGAAACCTCCCTGCTAAAATACTTGAATGTTTTCTCCAGATCTCTATTTTTGTTTTTCCTATTTGAAAGAATATGAAAAATGGCATTATATCTTTTGAGTAAGAACATAATTTTAAACTCCTGATTCCAGAATTCTTTGGAATTACCAAACATGTGGTTTGGTCTTGCTCTCACCATCTTGGGAAGCACCTGATGTCTTTGGAAACAGAGCATAACCTAATAAATTACAATTGCGTGGACAGTTAGCAGATAACTCTGAGAAAGAGCAAGTTATTGTACAGCAAGTTGAAAGAAAGAACAAAGAAGATGAAAACCTTCTTTTCATGTCATTTTCCCTCCATTGTATCTGGTTTGTTCACAAAAAGTAATGCATCAACTTGAAGAATTTGAGTAGTTATTTGTAGACTGTAGAAAATAAATTTAGTTTCCTTTTGTCTGTTTATTACACTTGCATACTTAATGCATTGATTTAATAAAGGATGAGTAAATGCCTAATTTGATTTTTTTGTTTGAAACAATGATATCTTATTTGACTTTTCACTGGGTTGCTATAAAAAGTTTCATGCAGTAAAAAGGTATGATTTCCAATATAATTTGGTCTAGTTACAGGCACCGCATACAGCAAAGTGATAAGATTATGTCATGCTCTCAATAGAAGGTCAATAAATCTTTGGTTGATACAGTACATTTCTTCTTGTATACACCCTGGATATGGAATATAGTTTCTCCAAAAAAGAGGAAAAATAATCAAGAGCATGGAAAGTATATGAGAAGAATGTTCTATTTTGTGGTCATGGAAAAATATGGGTTGCCTTTAATATTGAGTAGGAAAAAAAAGAGGAAAACAATTAATAGAAAATTTCTTATTGTAGATCATTAAACAGGACTATAGATTTTATAGTCCTATATATAAATGTATAATGTGGTTCTTCAGTATTCTACCCAAGCAGCACCCTCAACATTCTGAAAGGCATTTCTCAGCACTGACTCCCTTGCTCCGCTTTTCTAATCCAAGAAAAGTACTGGTGATTCCTTATTCTTCTATACTTGGCCCACTTTCAGAAGTTTTTATTATTATTTTTTAAATACAAAAATGGTTACAAACAGCAACCAACAGAACATTCCTTTTAAAAAGCCACAGGAAAATTGAGTTATTTTTATAATGATAATACTTTATACAGATCTGTGGTCTTTCATCTAAGAACTCTTAGGCACTTTTCAAATGTTGACTCATCAGTCTATGACATACTGAGAAGATTGGGTGGTAGTTCTGCTTCCATTTGGTTTCAAAGAACTCTCTGTGTCCTAAGACATGTGGACTCTCTTTCTTTTTTCTTTTTTTTTCTTTTTTTCTTTTTTTGCTTTTTGTTAAAGGCCAGAAGAAATATGGCTTGGTCCCAACCCACTAGGAACTTAGTGTGATGAAGGAAGGAGCCATGGAAAAGCTCTTCAAATTCCCAATAACACATGCTACAACTTAAAAACCAGAGACGGAAATGTCTGCATATTTTTGAAGGGTCCAGAAAGGCATTCAGAAGATTTTTGAGCCCTAAATTATTCCAAGATACAAAAGACAGACTTGATTTGCTGAATTGACATTTTAATCAATATTTTCTTATTTATTTTCTAACAGGTAACTATGTTATTTATAATATCCCTGCCAAATATAAATTATGCCTTTCACCTATGTGAGTGGAAAACAAGAATCTAGGATATATTCTTGACCACAGAATTTTTCTGTAAATATTTCCCAGGCCAAGGGTGGGAAAATAGGCTGCTAGGAATTAGTAGTTTTGTGAAACATCCCATAAGATTTTTTTTTTTTTTTTTTGACAGGCAGAGTGGACAGTGAGAGAGAGAGACAGAGAGAAAGGTCTTCCTTTGCCGTTGGTTCACCCTCCAATGGCCGCCGCAGGCGGTGCACTGTGGCCGGCGCACCGTGCTGATCCGATGGCAGGAGTCAGGTACTTATCCTGGTCTCCCATGGGGTGCAGGGCCCAAGCACTTGGGCCATCCTCCACTGCACTCCCTGGCCACAGCAGAGAGCTGGCCTGGAAGAGGGGCAACTGGGACAGAATCTGGCGCCCCAACTGGGACTAGAACCCAGAGTGCCGGCGCCGCAAGGCGGAGGATTAGCCTATTGAGCCACGGTGCATAAGATTTTGATTAATAATAGTCTCACAATGTAGCCTTGCTTGCTATACTGATTTTCTTTGATAGCTACAGTTCAGTGTCCTTTCTAGCTAGCTTATGTGTTGTTAAAACAGAGAGGTAGGTTAGGGGCTGTTTTTTAAGTCAAGGTCTGTGTTTTCCTGCCCACATGCTTTTTAAATTTGCTTCCTGTTTAAGAATGGTATGAGAGGCTAGTATTTGGGGTAATGATAAAGACACTGTTGGGAACATCCACGTGCCATACTGGAGGACCTGTGTTCAAGTCCCAGCTCCACTGCCAATTCAGCTTCCTGCTAATGTACATCCTTGGGAGGTAGCATATGATGGCTGAAGCACATGAGACCTGCCACCCATGTGGAAGACAGATGGAGTTCTGGGCTCCTGGCTTCAGTCTGACCCAGCCCCAGCTGTTGTAGACATTTGGGGAACAAACCGAGGGATAGGAGATTTCTCTCTCTTTCTCTCTCTGCCTTTCAGAATAATTAATTCTTTAAAAAGCAAGACAGAAGTCAGTGTTCTGACTTTACCAATACCATCAGGTCCTGGAATTATATGGATCATTCCTCAAATAAATAAATAAAATTGAAAAAGAATGGTGTGAAAATATTGTTTATGAGTATGGATCATTATCATGAGTTATAAGAATAAGGTAATTACCTCTAAGTATCAGAAAAATATGCTTGTCTCTCATCAGTGTGTCTAGTGTGAGTTTGCTCCTATGAAATAGTTTCGGTTGATGGCAGAAAACATTAGTTAGATGTGAGTTAAGGGTTGATCCTGACCCTACAGAGAAGATCAGTGAGCAGACGCCACAGAACACTGGGTATTTTGGGACCTCTATCCCAGGGAGAGGGATGTTGTAAAACTCACCTGGGGTGAAGTTCTAGCCATCAGTTCATTCATCAGGACTGGATAATATGATGCACTTGCTTCATGGATTGCTTTGGAGTTTCCCAAGGAGTTTTCCTACCTGGTGCTTATCTTCTTTGGAATATAAAGAGGTTCTTGGATCTGACCCATCAGGGACCTAGAGAGAAGCCCTTCCCCTCCCGGTTCTGAGAGATGCAATGCCTTTTATTATTCCTGTTTACTCCTTCCTTTGTCTCGGGATATTCCTGCATATCAGCAGTAAAATTGTTATAATCAGGGCATCTGGCACACATATTACCATCTGAAAAGAACTGGACTCAAGTGGAGGCAGCACCCCTTAGAATACAGACGCCAGAGCAGGGCTGCAGGGTGCTAACCCTGGCCATGCCACCTGTTACCGTGATCTTGGGTAAACTGTTCAACCTCCCTGACTCCAGTTTCCTTATCTGAAAAATGGGGACAGAATTACCATCGTGCTGTCTCAGAAATGAATTAATGCGTGGGTAGTTCTTAAATCAGGGGCAAAGTGCTGTATTAATATTTGCTGTTGTTACTAGTACTTTGTACCCAAAATGTAAACATTCTGTATTAGTCACCTCCTGACATGTAAATGGCTACAGAAAAGGTATGGAGGAGAACACCTAGGAAATTTTCATGAGCCAGGCCCAGCAGTGGCTACCATCTCTTCTACTCACACTCCTGGGCTAGAATTCAGTCATATGGATACAGGTTTGCAAGGGACACTGGGAAATATAGCCTAACACTGTGAGTCCAGGAACAAAAGGAGGAAGTGGATTTTGTTCAACAGATGTCATTGTCAACCCTAAAACTCATCCATCCGGAAGTCCTTAAATGTTCTTGTACCCTAAGGTTGAAGAGCACTGTAACAGAGAGTTCATGTGGGTGAAGTATATGTCCAGCTGGCTGAAAGACTGTGTTGCCTCATTTGTTTCTCTGATCTTGAATGCTTTTTGTATGAAGTCTCATAAAAATCAAAATAATTAATTTGGTTGTATTTTTGAAGAAATTTCTTTATTGAAAAAAGATATTGCGCAAAATCTGGGCAATGCAAGAGCTGTGAAACACATCTTCTGGTCAGTAAAAAAAAAAAAGCCTAGCCAATCCTTATAAACTCCTCCTTCACTCGGTGGGCTCGGCAGCCAGTGTCTGTGTCAGTATGACCTCAGGTTGACTGAAAGACTGTGTTTGGTTGAAACCCAAGACTGGTGGTAGAAATTAAAATTACAAGGCATTGTGGAAAATGAAGAGATCTGCGTGGAACCTAAAGATCAGAACAATAGAAAATTGTCTGGTGGAAAAACTTGCCCCCAGGAGAGACATGTGTCTGTCAGGTGGTAGACGGTGGAGTTGGCATTGTTGAAAGTACACAAATGAAATAGAGCTGGGGCCAGGATTCTGGATGTAAAAACATTCCTGAGAAGATGCCCATAACAATGTATGGGAACCCAATTTTAATGCTTTAGAAAAGATAACCTGTGTAATCAAGCTCTATAGAAAGGCCTGAAAATCCTTTTTATTCATGTGGTTTATAAGCCTCAGCATGTACTCATTTTTTTGAAGTAGATTATCCTACTAGTTCACGTTAAATAAAGGCACACTTGTGATCATTTTTAAAATCCAGAATGTATTTATTTTTAAAATTGTGTGACTCCTCCTTTTTTTTTTTAAGTTTCATTTTATTTATTTGAATGACAGAGTGACAAAGAGAGGATGAGAGGGAGAAAGAGATCTTCCATCTGCTGTTTCACTCCCTAAATGGTGGCAAGGGCCAGGGCCTGGCCCTGCTGAAGCCAGGAGCCAAGAATTCCATCTGGGTCTCCCATGTGAGTAGCAGGGACCCAGTCATTTGGGCCATCTTCTACTTTCCAAGGTGCATTAGCAGGGAGCTGGATTAAAAGCAGAGCAGCCAGGACTCGAACCGGTGCTCCAATATGGGACGTCGTCACTGCAGGCAGTGGCTTAAGCCACTCTCACAACGCCAGCCCCAGTGTAGAATTTAGAAATGGGCTAACTTTATAGGTTTTGTTTTTCTTTTCAAATTTTCTGTACTAAACGTGCTAATTTTTAAATTAAAAATAATGAAAGAAGATGATGTGCTAGATTTTCTTAGAAAAAAGTTTAGACCGATTCAGTGTTTTCTGTTGCTTTGTATTACTGAATTGTTGTGGAACAGCAAAGTCACGTTCTATGTAACAGTTGTACATTGTTTTAACTTAAGCTCCTAAAGTCTGAAATTCCAGTAATAGTAGATATTCTTAAAATCCCTGAAAGTATTCACAGAATATGTATGTATTTAAAGTATTTTTTGTTTTAATTTGGCTGGGCCAGGCCAACGCTGGGAGCCAAGAACTCAGTGCAGCTCTTCCAGGTGGGTGGCAGGAGCCCAATTGCTTGAGTCATCACCTGCTGCTTCCCAAGCACTTATTAGCAGGAAGCTGGAATCAGAAGTGAACCTGAGACCCAAAACCTGGCTTTCTAATATGGGATGCGGGTGTACCCAAAGTGACTTAACTACTGTGCCAAACACCCATCCTGATATATGGATTTTTAAATATAAAATATATTGTGTAATATGAATGTATAATATAGAAGGTACAGTCTGTGATGAAATATATATACAAAGTCTTGTTTTCTGGAACTATTTAAATTATGAGTCTCTGCTTTACTCTTATGATTCAGTATGGCTTAATTCACGTAAGTTAAATTCACAGAAGATAGAATTCCTTGGTATTGTGGAATAAGCAATGGACTTGAGTTGGAAGTACTGGTATTTTTGTGGCCTTGGGCAAGTCTTTGACCTTTCCAAGACTTACCTCTGTTGCCTGTAAGATGGGGCTAAGAAATCTCACATCGTAAGTTGTATTAAAGGTCAGATGGGGAGCGGGCTTTTAGTGCTTTAGAGTTTGTATCAAGAGGCTCCTGGTAGCTGGAGGGTGTCAGGAGAGGAGGCACCATGTCAGTCTTAACTGCTGCTGAGTTTTCATGAGTTTTTTTCCCCAGAAGTCACATCAGGAAACCAATTCAGTGAGGCAGTGCAGTCCTGTTTCCCGCCCAGGAGCAGACATTTCTCAGTGGACCTATGCACAAAGAGGTGTCACCATACTGGAAGTAAAGCAGACAAACTAGACTCAAACTTTAGCCTATTCAGAAAAACTAGGGCTGTATGTTTAAGTGACATAAGCCTATACAGAAATCCAGTGTAAATACTGGAGGTTTCCCACATTAGGCAATGAGAGTGAATTTTCTTGGGAAAGGATTTGTCATACTGAAAGTTTTCCAATTATAACACCATTGTTTGTGTTAACTGTTGAAGATAGGCTGTTCAGCAAACTTTTGCCTTTTTTCTGGTATTACATCTCAAAAAGAGGATTATTTTAAATATAGTACAGTATAACTAATTTGGTTAATAACAAGGGAAGGAGTAAGAAATGAAAATGAGCAAGAAGATAAATCCATAACAGCTGAGGTGACAGTGCCAACCAATTAGAATTTTAGTGCCTTATCCATAAAATGAGACTTTTAACATTTTGAGCTGTAGTGCTCATGCAATGTTAATCCATCAGATAACAAATTAAAATGGAATCACGAAGAACCCTACTGTGTGTGTCTGCATATATGAACGTGTTTACTTTTTGTTTTGAAGTAATTATAGAGTCATAGGAAATTGCAAAGAAATGTGCAGGTAGGTCCCATGGACCCATCAGCTAGCCTCCCACAGCGTTAGTATCTTGCATAACTATAGTAGAGTGCCAAAATCAGGAAATTGATATTGCTACAATCCATTTTACTTAGGTTTTACCAATTATGCATGCATTATTTCTCTGTGTGTGTGCATGTGTGTGTGTGTGTGTGTGGTTCTGTGCAATTTCATCACGTGTGTAACTGTCACCACCATGTATAACTACCACAATCAAGATACTTAACTGTACACTTCCCCATGCTACGCCTTTATAGCTATCCCAGCCCCTCCCCCACTCTCTGTTACCTCTAGTTGAGACTAATTTGTTCTCCATTTTTATCATTATGTCATTTCACACATGTTATAGAAATGAAATTATGCAGTATGTATCCTTTTGAAATTGGCTTTTTTCACTTAGCATAATTTCCTTGAGGTTCATCCAAGCTGCTCTCTTTCACTTTGTTTAGTTTTAGAGTGTTCTTTCTTAGTGCTGGGTAGAATTTCACGGTATGGATGGTCCAGAGTTTGTTTAACTCTTCACCACTGAAAACCATTTGGGTAGTTTCCACTGTTTGGTTATTATAAGTCAAATGGCTGTGGATGTCCATGTGTAAGTTTCCACATGAAAATAAGTTTTCATTTCTCTGGATAAATGCCCAAGACAGTATAATTGCTGGGTTGTGTGGTAAGTCCCTTTGCAGCTTAAAGTTATTTCGTCGGAGAGGCTATTTCATTTTCCGTTTCTACCAGCAGTGTGTGATTGGTCCAGTTTCTTCATGTCCTTACCAGCATTTAAGTGTTATTGTTCACTTTTATTTTAGCCAAACTGATAGGTATGTAGGGACATTGCTTTATATTTTTACTTCACGTTTCTTTAAAAAAAAAAAAAGATTTATTTATTTATTTGAAAGTCAGAGTTACACGGAGAGAAGAGAGGCAGAGAGGTCTTCCATCCGCTGGTTCACTTCCCAGTTGGCTGCAGTGGCCGGAGCCGGGAGCTCCATCCTGGTCTCCCATGCGGGTGCAAGAGCCCAAGGACTTGGGTCATCTTCCCCTGCTTTCCCAGGACATAGCAGAGAGCTGGATGGGAAATGGAGTGGCCAGGACTCGAACTGGAACCCATATGGGATGCCAGCACTACAGATGGTAGCTTTACCTGCTACGCCACAGCGCCGGCCCTACTTCACATTTCTTTCTTTCTTTTTTTTTTTTTTTTTTAAAGATTTATTTTATTTATTTGAAAGACGGAGTTCCAGAGAGAGGTAGAGACAGAGAGAGAGGTCTTCCATCTGCTGGTTCACTCCCCAGATGGCCGCAAGGGTCGGAGCTGCATCAATCCGAAGCCCATGCGGGTGCAGGGGCCCAAGGACCTGGGCCATCTTCTACAGCTTTCCCAGGCCACAGCAGAGAGCTGGATCGGAAGAGGAGCAGCCAAGACTTGAACTGGCACCCATATGGGATGCCAGCACTGCAGGTGGTGACTTTACCTGCTACGCCGGCCCCACTTCATATTTCTTGAATGGCTATTTATGTTGAATACTTCCTCATATGCTCCTGTGACATTTGTACACCATCTTCATTTAAGTGTCTACGCATGTCTTTTGCTCATTTTATAGTTGGATTATTTGATATTTAGTGTTGAGTTTTTAAGGGTATTAAGTTTCATTGTCTTATGCTGTAATCTTTAGTATTTCCTTTTGTTGTAGCATAGTGGTTAAGCCACACCTGCAGCACCAACATCCCATATGGGCACCAGTTTGAGTCCCTGCTGCTCTACTTCTGATCCAGCTCCCTGCTAATGTACCTGGGAAAGTAGTGGGCCCCTGCATCCGCATGGGAGACCAGGAAGAGGCTTCTGGCTTCGGATTGGTGCAACTCTGGCTGTTGTGGCCAACTGAGGAGTGCACCAGCAGATGGAAGACCTCTCTCTCTCTCTCTCTCTCTCTCTCTCTCTCTCTGTAACTCTGACTTTCAAATAAATAAATAAATCTTTAAAAGAGAGAGAGAGAGAGAGAGAGAGAGAGAGAGAGAGAGAAAGGGCAGGAATGGGTTGGGTGCTCAGGAATCTCATTTCCCTATTTTGGCCACTAATTACCTTGTAGCCTTCAAAAAAATTCCTTGTGTTTATCATGAGTTTATTTTACTTTTTTTTTTTTTTTTTTGTACTTTCTTGAGGTCAGGAATTAGGTGATTGATTTAAGATCCTTCCTCCTTTCTAATTTAAGTAGTTAGTGCTGTAAACTTGGCTCTCAGCAATGCTTGAGCTGCACCTCATGAACTGATGTTTTCATTCAGTTCTATTTTTAAAATTTTCTTTGAGACTTTTCCTTTGACCCATAGGTTTTTCAACGAGGGTATTATTTAATTTCCAACAATTTGGAGGTTTTCTATTGTTGATTCCTTGGTTTATTCCATTATGATCAAAGATTATATGAGTACCCTGTATGATTTCAGTTCTTGAAAACTTGTTAATATTTGTTTTGTGTTCCAGAGTCTATTGTAGTGAATGTTCTGTGAGTTCTTAGAAAGAATTAATGTCTTGCTGTTATTGGTTAGAATGTTCTACAAATGCCAATTAGATCTCGTTACTTGGTAATACTGTCCAGTTCTTCTAGATTATTGCCAGTTTTCTGTCTCGTAGTTCTGTAAGTTACTGAGAGTGGGGAATGGAAATAGCCAACAACAGTTGTGGATTTGCCAATTTGTCCTTTCGGTTTGTTTCTGCTTCAAGTACTTTTTAAAAGGCTGTATTATTTGGTACTTTTGGGATGTCTATATCTTCTTGGCAGAGTAATTTTTTTGTCTTTTTTACGTTTCTTTGCCCCAAAGTCTTCTTTATCAGATATTAATATAATTTCTTGTTTTTTTGCATTAATGTTTACAGGATTTATCATTTTCCAGCCTTTTACTGTCATTCTAACCTTGTTATGTTTGAAGTGAATTTCTTTTTTTCTTTTTTTAATGTCTCTTTTTTTAAGATGTATTTTATTTATTTAAATGACAGATTGACAGAGAGAGGGAGAAAAAGAGGGAGAGGGAGGAGAGAGAGAGAGAAAGAGGTCTTTCATCCACTGGTTCACTCCCCAAATGGCCGCAATGGCTGAAGCTAAGCTGTTCTGAAGCCAGGAGCCAGGGGCTTCCTCTGGATCTCCCACACAGGTGCAAGAGCCCAAGAACTTGGGCCATCCTCTGGGGCTTTCCCAGGCCATAGCAGGGAGCTGGATTACAGCCAGGACACGAACCAGTGCTCATATAAGATGCTGGCACTACTGACCAGGGCTTTAATCTGCTGCACCATAGTGCCAGCCGCTGAAGTGAATTTCTTGTAGACAGCTCCTTTTACAGATAGCTTGAGTTTTGTGTTTTTGTTAGTATATTTGGGCCATTTATATTTAATGTAATTGTTGATATGTTTGGGCTTAAGTCTCACATTTTATTATTTGTTTTTTGTTTGGTCCTCTATCATACTTCCGTTTCACTTGCCTTGATTTCTTATTTATCTATTTATTATTTTTAATATTATAATGTTTTCTAGTATGTCACTTACTTTCCTCAGTGATTTCACAGGATAATACATATATATATGTAATTTATCACATCTTGTTGATATTTTACCCCATAGAGTAAAGTTTAGAAGTTTACATTTAGATTATTTTACCTTCTCCTTTAAAAATATGTTTTGTCTTAGATATTTCTTCTAGATAATTTGGATTTCATATTAGGTAATGTTATCTTTTAAGCAAAACATTTGTTTTTATTAGGAAAGATTATATAGTTAAAATTTTAACTTAATATTTTATTTATTTTTTGAGATAACATTTTTAATTTACTTTATATTCAAAAGGTCAGTGACCACGTATAATTTTGATTAAATCATAAAATATGACTTTAGGCCGACGCCGCGGCTCAATAGGCTAATCCTCCGCCTTGCGGCGCCGGCACACCAGGTTCTAGTCCCAGTCAGGGCACCGGATTCTGTCCCGGTTGCCCCTCTTCCAGGCCAGCTCTCTGCTGTGGCCAGGGAGTGCAGAGGAGGATGGCCCAAGTGCTTGGGCCCTGCACCCCATGGGAGACCAGGAGAAACACCTGGCTCCTGCCATCGGACCAGCACGGTGCGCCGGCCGCAGTGCGCCGGCTGCGGCGGCCATTGGAGAGTGAACCAACGGCAAAGGAAGACCTTTCTGTCTCTTTCACTGTCCACTCAGCCTGTCAAAAATAAATAAATAAATAAATAAATAAAATGACTTTAAAGCCTTGTAAGATGAATGATAATCTATTATGTTTGCTTCTATTTTACCTGTTACATTTTTTTCTACTTTACCTGTTAGATTTTTTTCTTTCTTCTGTTTTACCTGTTTTTTTTTTCATTCTGAATGTCCTAATGTTCTTCTATCTCAAAATAATTTTTAATGGAGTTGAGGTTCCTTTGTTTCCATAGGAATAGCTAGTTTTTCAGTCCTACTTTCCTCGTTGAATTCCCTTGTCATTTTTGTGAAAAACCAACTGACCATATGTGTATGGGTCAATGTCTAGATTCTGTTTTCTGCTCCATTGATCTGTTCGTCACCCCCATGCCAATGCCACCCTGTATTTGGCCTCCATTATTTCTGAATAGAGGTCTGCCATCATTTTTAATCCTGTTCCCCTGAATGTAATATGTCTTGCTTAATTAATTTTTTCTCTTTCTCTCTTTCCTTCTTCTCTTCCTTCTTTCTTTTAAAAAAAGATTTATTTTATTTATTTGAAAGGCAGAGTTTACAGCTACAGACAGAGAAAGAGAGACAGACAGAGATCTTCTGCTGGTTCACTCCCCAAATGGCTGCAATGGTCAAATCTGGGCTTGTCTGAAGCCAGGAGCCAGGAGCTTCTTCCAGGTCTCCCATGGAGGTGGCAGGGGTCCAAAGACTTGAGCCATCTGCTGCTGCTTTCTGAAGCCATAACAGGGAGCTGGATTGGAAGTGGAGCAGCCAGGGCCTAAACTGGCACCCATATGGGATGCCAGCATTGCAGGTGGCAGCTTTACCCAGTACACCACTGTGCCAGTCCCCTGAGAATTATTTATATCCTTAGAGTGCATAGGTTTCTTAGGACATAAAAAATACTAGCCATCAGTGATAAAAAATGAAAAGACTAGCCATAGGTTGAGAGAAAATATTCACATTGCAAGTAAATAAGAAAGTGCTTCTATGTAGAATATATAAAGAAAACAATCCAATTTAAAAATTATGACACCCTTGAATAATCACCTCACCAAAGGAAAAAAAAAATTACAATGCCAGTAAGCACATGACAAGGTATAAAAAATAATTAATCTTCAGGAAAATGCAAATTGAGGACACTCTGAGATACTGATTATACTCATAAGAGTGGTTAACAGAAGGTGTGTAAGAATGGTTAACATAAGATTTTATTTCATCAATTGTTACCAAGTGTGTTGAGCATTGAGGGAGTGTAAAATGATATATTCACTTGGGAAACTTTCCAACAATTTTATTACAAAGTTCAGTAAATATGTACCATATGACCTGGCAGTCCCACTCCTAAGAATGTATCCAAAAGAAATGAAAATCTACCTGCAAGAGTACTTGTACAAGAATATTTATAACTGCCTGATTCTCAATAGTGCAAAACCAGAAGCAACCCAAATACCCACCTACAGAAGAATGAATAGGTAAATTATGATAATTAGTACAGTGAGATACTACCCAGCAATAAAAAGGAATAAACTACTAACTGACACTACAATACGGATGAATCTCAAAAACATATTGAGCAAAAGGAACCAGATGTTAAAAAAATTATATGATTCCATTTATATTAAATTCTGGAATAGGCAAAAATCAATGTATGTTCTAGAATGCAGAACAGTCATTGTCTTTGAGATGAGGGTAGGAATTGACTGGAATGAGGCATGAAGAGACTTTTTGGCTATTAGAAATGCTATTATTACATCTTAAATTGGGTGGCAGTTACTTGTGTGCATTCAATTGTTGAAACCCCATCAAACTGTCCCTTTAAACTTTATTCATTCTATTCTATGCAAAATTAATTCAATTAAAAAAAAAACTCCAAAAATACCTCTGATGTCAGAGAGGCTGGAGTGCTAGGTCCCAGCTCCCCCACTTAACCAACAGTGACATTTTGGACAAGATACTTAATTTCTTTGAGCTTCATTCTCTTCTTCTGAAAAATAAGGATCACAGCAGTATCCAGCACACAGGGATGGTTGAGGAAGAAACACACAGACATCTCTTAGCATAGTGCCTGGCATGTAATAAATATTCATTAAATGTTAGCCGTTGTTGTATTATTGTTGTCTCTTTTTTTCTTCAGTGGAAGAAACTGATAATGGTTCACTAATTTGGCCAAGGGCAGTGGTAATACATGACACAGGTGGCAGATTAATCCAGTCTGACTCCAGGGCAGTTCTGAAGGTAGTTCTGCCACTGGTACCACTGCGTATCTCAAATAGTCTTGGAAATGACATGGAGAATTAATTCTGATTGACTGACTCATTGACCTAGCCAACACAGAGACATGATCCGCAGTTAATTAATTTGTGGTATTGAACAGCACTGTAGGAAGATTAATTTGGAAGTGTTGTATAGGATAGATTGAATCATATGGAAACTGGTTCATCATGAAGCAATTACAGTGCTTCTAAGGAGAGAATAAAGCAAGCCTCAATTAAGGTGGTAATAATGGAAATAGAAAAGAAAGAGTGGATTCCAGATGGTGGATAGTTGGGTTCTTGATGACTTGACAGCTGAATATGGGAGTTGAGGGAGGGGGCTAGACTGAAGAAGACTCTGAGGAGAATGATCACACCTTAATATAAGTAGGAGTGTCAGGGAAGGAACTGGTTGTGGGATGGAGCCCAAGGGAGTCCATGTATGAACTTCAGGCAAATAAGATATGAGGAGTGTCTCACGGATAGTTGGCTGCGTAGAGCTTCCTGGAACAAGTGGGCTCAGAGTTGGGGACAGATGTGAGGCACAGATGTGTTAGTGACAGCTGACATTCTGCGAGTAGGAACCGAGGACGACCTCTGTGGATGGTCACATTTGGAGTGTGGAGGAGAAAGAAACTGTGGAGCTGAATGGATGCTGACTTCTGCATGGATTGGTGGTGCTGCTGTTTGGCAGTTGGAAATGTTTTATGCTGTTTTCTTCATGGAGATCTCTCACTGTCAGGTATCTGAAAAAGGATTGCATTTCCTAAGCCGTGAAAGGGCTTTCGTGTGCCCTTACAGAAATCTGAGAGTCAGCGATGTAGTTGCGTAGCTACAGTAATGGGACCATAGAGTGGTCCAATGGCAACACCAAGTCCTAGGGGTTTATTTTCTCTTCACTTGTCTCTTACTGACACAGTGGGCACTTATTGAACACTCTGCTGGGTGCCTTATGGGATAGAAAAGAACCTAAGGTTCTCAAGGTGGCTTGTGGTTTTTACCAGGAAGACAGCAGACACAAAAGGCAGCTGAGGAGCAGAGGGAGGCCCCTCAGATTACATGCCGAAGCGATTCAGTCAACAAGGGCCACAAAGGCAGGGGGATCGGACTCGGGGAACTCTGGTGGCTGATTTCATGGGCGAGTCAGAACTTGGGCCTTAGAAGATGTCTGTAAAATAAAGAGACAGAAGGCTCTGAGGTGCAGGCGTTGTGGCGCAGCAGGTTAAGCCGCCATTTATAGTGCTGGCATTCCATATGGGAGTGCCGATTTGAGTCCCAGCTGCTCTACTTTTTTTTTTTTGACAGGCAGAGTGGACAGTGAGAGAGAGAGACAGAGAAAAGTCTTCCTTTGCCGTTGGTTCACCCTCCAATGGCCGCCGCGGCCAGCACGCTGCGGCCGGCACTCCACGCTGATCCGATGGCAGGAGCCAGGTGCTTCTCCTGGTCTCCCATGGGGTGCAGGGCCCAAGCACTTGGGCCATCCTCCACTGCACTCCCAGGCCACAGCAGAGAGCTGGCCTGGAAGAGGGGCAACCGGGACAGAATCCGGTGCCCCGACCGGGACTAGAACCTGGTGTGCCGGCACCGCAAGGCGGAGGATTAGCCTAGTGAGCCGCGGTGCCGGCCAGCTGCTCCACTTCTGATTCAGCCTCCTGATAATTTTCCTGGAAAGGCAGTGGAAGATGTCTCCAGTACTCGGGTTTCTGCCACTCATGTGTGACTGCTGGCTTCAGCCTGTTAGACCTAGCTGCTGTGACCATTTGAGGAATGACCAGAGAATGGAATCTCTCTCTCTCTCTTTCTCTCTCTCTCTCTCCCTTCCTCTCTCCCTCTCCCTCTTTCTGTGTCATTCTACCTTTGAAATAAATAAATCTTTTTTTTTTTAAAAAAAAAAAGGCATTTGAGAAAAAGAAGAGGATGAACTATTTTTTTTAAACAACCTACCTAACAAATCCCATTTTAACTGATAAATTCATCTTGCCATGGATCCTTATGAGATAAATCACTTAACAGCCCATCAGTCTTGTGCTGGTGGAGGACAGACAATGCAGAACCAACTGACCTCAGAAAAATAAGCTCATTGAATCCAAGCAGCAGTCATTTGTCCATTTACTGCACAATAGCTATGTATCAAGCACAACACCAGGTGTTGGAGATACAAACATGAACAAGACAGGTCTCTTGCTTTTAAGAAACCAATGATGCATAAACAACCTTACTGTGTTCTTAGAAAGGAAAATATAGAGTATATAGGTATTTGATTTAAAAAACCCTGCCGAGGGCATGCATTTGGTCTGGAGGTAAGAACCCCATGCACCACATTAGAGTGTTTGGCTCAGCACTTGACTCCTGCTCCAGACTCCGGCTGCTGTGACTGCAGACTGGCAGGCAGTGATGGCTCAGGTGACTGAGTTTCTGCCGTCCACAGGAGAGAGCTAGATTGTGCTCCTGGCTCCTGGCTTCCGCTCCAGCCCGGGGCCAACTGCAGGCATTTGGAAAGTGAACCAGTAGGATAGAAGCACTTTCTGCCTCTCTAGATGTCTGCCTCTTAGATAAATATGTTAAAATTTTTTGAAAAGTGAAAAATACTGAGGGGTGGTTATTTTGGTAGCCGATACAGATGCCTGCATCTCATGTCAGAGTGCCTGGGTTTGATGTCCTACCCAGCTTCTGACTCTAGATTACTGCTAATACAGACCGTGGGAGGTAGTGTTAATGGCTCAAGTAATTGGATTCCTGCCACCTATGTAGGAGATCTGGATTGCATTCCTGGTTCTTAGCTCCCAGCTTCAACCTTGGCCCAGTCTTGGGCCAGCTCCAGCCATCATGGGCATTTAGGAAGCAAATCAATGGTTGGGAGTTCTCTCTTTGTCCATCTGTGGCTTCAGCCTGGCCTAGCCCTGGCTATTGCAGGCAATTGGTGAATGACCTAGCAGTCAAGCTCTTTCTCTCTCTCTCTCCCTCTTTCTCTTTCTCCCTCTGCCTTTCAAATATAAAAAATTTTTAAAAAAGCAATTAATGTGCTCTTCCCTCCCCCCACCTTCTCTCTTAACTTTGTGTCAAAGAAAAAATTGAACCCAAACTGCTGGATACTTAGAAAATAACAGAAATGAAAACACTGTAGAGCTTGGTTATCCCTATCCTAAAATTATTCTTGGTGAAAAATTAATAGACCAATATCATTTCTTAAGAGGCTAGAGAGCACCAGTAAAGAATGCAGAAGAAATAGAGATCAAAGAGAAGTTAATTAATTAGAAAACATGAAGAAAGAAAACCGGAATTGATAAATTCATTCAAAGGTTGATTTTTCACCAAAGCCAATAAAACAAAAATAACACTGGCTAGTTTAATTAAGAGGAGGAAAAAGGAGAAGTCAGTAATACAGATGATTAGAAATGAAAAATGGCAAGCAGCAGCAGATGCAGAGGAAATTAAAAGAATCATAAACAGTACTTTGTGAACTTTTCAGCAAATAATTTTGACAATCTGGTTGAAATAAATGATTTTTCTAAGAACACAAGAATCATCAAAAATTAATGCCAGAAGACCTCCTACTAGACAATCCAAACACTACCCATGGAAGAAATAAAGTTATAAAAGACTGCTCCCTGAAAAACACCAGACCCAAGTTATTTCATGCATTCATTTAGTCAAAATTTCAATAAACAGGTAAGTACTAACTATAAAAATATTCCCATGGAAAGGGAGACTTTCAAATTATATTTATGAAGCCAGGAAAATACTAATACCATAACCTTACAAGCTTGACAGAATAATGACATACTATAAAAGTCTTATTTGTGAATATCAGTCTAAAAATAATGCATAGACCATTACCAGAAGCAAATGATTCAGTAACATATTAGATATCAAAAGCATAAAAAACCAAAAGCAGGTAGGTTTTATTCTAAAAGTGTAAGGACGGTTCCATCTCAAGAAGTGTATTCCCAGAACTTACTATGTATGTATCTAGGTCAATGATATCAAAGCTCAGTAGTTGCAAAACAGGCAATTAAAATTCAACAATATTCCTAATAAATACTTTTAGAGAAAATAGGACAAGGTAGATATTTCTTTAACATTATTTAAGCTCTGTGTCTCTGTGTATTTGTGATCAAAAGCTAGCTTAATGCTAATAGTGAGACACAAACACATATTGTTTAAAGCCAAGATTAAAACAAGGCAAAGTGCCCACCACCACCACCACTACTTGGATTACATTATTGGAATTCCAGATCACTACCACCTGTGTGCCAACTGCTTGTTTTTGTAAATAAAGCCTCAGTCGACCACAGCATTGTCCACTCATGTATGCACTGTCTATTACTACTTTCACACAACTGCAGAACTGATCAATTATGACAGATGTTGTATGTGATAAAGCCTGCAATATGTGTCTGGCATTATGGTGCAGCTGGTTAAGCTGCTGCCCGCGACACTGGCATCCCACATCAGAGCACTTGTTTGAATTCTCGCCTGATGTGCTTCTGACCCAGCTTTCTGCTAACGCTCCTGGGAAGGCAGCAGAAGATGGCCCTGTCTCCCATGTGGGAGACCAGGATGGAGTTCCTGGCTTCTAGCTTGGCATGGCCCCACCATGGCCATTGCAGCCATTTGGGGAGTGAACCAGTGAATGGAAAATCTCTCTGTCTCCTCTCTGTCACTCTGCCTTTCAAATCTTTAAAATTAAAAAATAAGGCCAATATATACTACCTAACCTTTATAGGGTAAGTTTGCCTTTCTGTGATCAGCATAATACAAGGAGGTAGGCTGGAGAAGTAAGAGATAAAATTATTTTTAAAAAGAGAAAGCAAAGATTATCATTACTTGGGGTAGGTATTTTACCTAGTTGTTAAGATGCTGCTTGGCACATCTTCATCCCATGCCAGAGTGCTTGAGTGCCGGTCCTGGCTCCAGCTTGTAGCTCCAGCTTCCTACTAATGCACACCTTTGGAAAGAGCAGGTAATGGTTGAAGTGCTTGGGTCCCTGCCACCCATGTTGGAGACCTGGGTTGAGTTCCTGGGTCCCAGCTTTGGACTGGTCTACTCCTAGCTATTGTAGGCATTTGGAGAGTAAATCAGCAGAGGGCAACTCTTTCTGCCTCTCTGCCTCCCAAATATATTTTAAAGAATATTGCAAATAAAGAAAGAGAAATGAATTGATGCTGTGGCACAACAGGTTAAACTGCTGCCTACAGCTTGGGCATCCCATATGAGCACTGGTTCAAGTCCTGGCTACTCCACTCCTGATCCAGCTTCCTGCTAATGCACCTGAGAAAGCAGCAGAAGATGGTCCAAGTGCTTGGGTCCCTGCCACGGCCCTAGCCATTTGGCCATTTGGGAAGTGAACCGTGGATTGAAGATATTCTCTCTCTCTCTCTCTCTCTCTCTCTGCCTCTCCTCTCTATAACTCTGCCTTTCAAATAAATAAGCAACTCTTTAAAAAATTATTTTCAGAAGGTACATGGGCTACCCAAGATAATTGAACAGAAAATAGAAACAGAAGTAGAATTCAACAAGATGTCTGGTTACAAAGTAGACTTCTTTAAAAATAATTAACCACTTGCTTTCCAAGGATTAACTTTTCACCAGTTACAGTGGAAGAGGAGCTTTCATTTAGAAAAGCACAAAAAAGAAATGCCTGTGGGTACTAATCTGAATAAATGATTAAAAATAAATAAATGGAGGAGAACCTCCTTTAAGGAAGTGGGAACAATGGCCCACCCTTCAGTGTGGGCTGTGTGTCGTGACTTTGTTACAGAGGGTATAGTAAGAGCAGAGGGAACAACTTCACAGTGGAGAAACCTGGAAAACTCTGCTACCTCCACAGTCAGGTGGGCAAGGTCCACACCACCAACAACGAGTCATTGTTAGCAGCATGTCTGTTGTTATGATGAGAGCTCTGCTCCGTTCTTTCTCCCCAAAACCTATAACCCCTATTTAACTATGAGAAAAACATCAGACAGACCCAGATTGAAGGCCACTCTATAAAATACTTTACCACTATTTCCCCAAACTCTCAATATCATCAAAAACAATAAAGGTTTGAGAAAATGTCACAGCCATTAGTAGCCTAAGGAGACATGAAGACTAAATATAATGTGGTATCCTGATAAAATCTAAAGAAATCTGAATAAACTGTGGACTTTAATAATGATGGATTAATGTTAGCTAGTTGATATGGTACGTTGTGACAAATGCACTTTCTGTTCTTCACAACTTTTCTGTATCTAAAACTAAAGCACAATGTTTGTTTAAATTAAAAAGACCAAACATTGGATGTAAAATAAAAGGAGTATAGGTTGTACTCAGTAAATTTCCCAGGATGGGGTGTTGCAGCCACTTGGGATGCTCACGTGCCATATCAGAGTGCTGGTTCAAGTCCTGGTTGCTCTGCTTCTGCTAACACAAATCCAGGGAGGCAGCAGAGGATGGCTCAAGTGACTGGGCCCCTGCCTCTCACGTGGGAGACCCACTTGGAACGCTAGGCTTCTGACATTGGCCTTGCCCAGCCCTCACTGTTGTGGGCCTTTGGGGAGTAAACCAGTGGGTGGAAGTGCTCTCTCTTTCTCCTCACCTTTCAAGTAAATGAAAATACATATTTTTTTAAAGAAATGCATCTTACGAAAAAATGAATTTCCCAGATCATGTACATATAAATTTGTATTTTAGAAAAGTTTTTCAGCTCAATTCACACTAGTTAAGATATGGAATCAACCAGATGTCCATCAACTGAAGAATGGATAAAGAAAGTATGGTATATGTGCATCATGGAACATTACATAGCAGTAAGGAAAATGAGAGCCTGTCATTTGCAACAAAGTGGATGCAACTGGAAACCATTATGCTTAGTGAAATAAGCCTGTCCCCCAAAGGTAAATACCATATGTTCTCCGTGATCTGTGGTAACTAATAGAGTCCCTAAAATGTAATCTATAGAAGTGATATTGACACTTTGAGGTGTGATTACTTTGAACAGTTCTTGCCTTGACTCTTAAGGAACAGGGTCCCCCCCCCCATGGTATTTGCTGAACCCTTTATTTAATGTAGGATTAATCTTATGAATATAAAGCTAATTGAAAATATATCTGTATAAACTAAGAATGGGAATAGGAGAGGGAGGGGTAAGAAAAGTAGGAGTGTGGGCAGGAAGAATCACTATGTTCCTAAATTTCTATATGTGAAATGCATGAAGTTTGTATACCTTAAATAAAAGGTTTCTAGGAGAGAAAAAAAATTTTATAAAACATCATCTGAAAAAATTCACATATGATAAGGAGTGGGAAAACAATTTTTGAAGAGAAATAGGTCCTAATTCTAGCACATAGTAAAACATTATGAAGACATATTAAACAGAATGGCTTTTTGCTAAGGAAGAATTAAGTATTTGAAATGTAAAAGAGTTGAATTCAAAAATAAATCCAAATACTTTTGTAATTTTTATATAATAAAGGGACATTCCAATAAACAAAGAAAAAGATCAGTAGATAAACATTATTGAGATAACCAGTTAGCAATTTTAACTCTATCCCATATTCAAATTTCTTTCGCTAAAATGAATTCCAGACCAAATACTAAATGTAAACAAGATAATACATCAATCAACAGGAGTAAAAAAGCATGAATAAGTTTATTTATAATCTTGATATATGTCAGAAACTTTTTACAGACAATAAAATCCAGAAGATATAAAGGAATAATAATAAATGTGTTTACATAGAAATTTAAAAATTTATTTGGACTGGCACTGTGGCACAGAGTCAAGCCGCTACCTGCAACGCTGGCATCCCATATCAGATTGACCGTTCAAGCCTCCCGTCCCGGCTGCTCCATTTCCAGTTCAGCTCCTAGATGACTCACCTGTGAAAGCAACAGAAGATGGCCCAAATACCTGGGCTATTACACCCCCTTGGAAGATCCTGGTTCCTGGCTTCGGCCTGGCCCAGCCCTAGCCATTGCGGCCATTTGGGGAATGAACCAACAGCTCAAAGGTCTCTCTTCCTCTCTTTCTCTCTGCCTCCATCTCTCTGTCACTCTGTTTTTCAAATAAATAAAATAAATCTTAATAAAATAAAAAATAAATACATATTTATGGAAATACTCTAAACAAGTCAAAAGAAAACAAATGAAGGGGTATATTTAAAACATATAACAAATGGATAGATTCCTTATTTTATCATATTTCTAATAATTAAAAGAGTTACTCATCCCAAAATAGAAATATAAGATACCAATAGAGCAGTGAGCAAATGAAATTGGTATTCTCCCTCATTTTTGAGGCAAGTGGAAACTGTTGTCACTTCTTTGAGGGCAGTTTGGCAAATTTAACCAAAGTTTCGAAAGCATATTCTCTTCGACTCAGTACTTCCACTGCTAGGAATCTCACCAAGGTGTCAGTGGGAAAATGGGCAGACATGTTCGCTTCAGTGGTGTTGGTAGAAACAAAGTTCTAGAAGCCACCTCAGTGTCCTGCAGGAGAGGTCGGGATGAGCGCCTTCTTGGAGCACCATTCGGTGGAATTCCATGCAGCTTTTTTTTTTTTTTTTTTTTTTTTTTTTTTACAGGCAGAGTGGACAGTGAGAGAGAGAGACAGAGAAAAGTCTTCCTTTGCCGTTGGTTCACCCTCCAATGGCCGCCGCGGGCGGTGCACTGCAGCCTGCGCACAGTGCTGATCCGATGGCAGGAGGCAGGTACTTATCCTGGTCTCCCATGGGGTGCAGGGCCCAAGCACTTGGGCCATCCTCCACTGCACTCCCTGGCCACAGCAGAGAGCTGGCCTGGAAGAGGGGCAACCGGGACAGAATCCGGCGCCCTGACCGGGACTAGAACTCGGTGTGCCGGCGCCTCAAGGTGGAGGATTAGCCTAGTGAGCCGCGGCACCAGCTTCCATGCAGCTTTAAGACTAGTAAACGGGCCAAACGTGAGAGACACTCCAAGGTGCTGTATGAGCTTCAGGAAGGACACAAGACAAACCTTTTTTTAAAGGTTTATTTATTTATTTGAAACTTAGAGTTACACAGAGAGAGAGGGAGAGAGGGAGAGAGAGAGAGGTCTTCCATCCGCTGGTTCACTCCCCAGTTGGCCACAATGGCTGGAGCTGTGCCGATCTGAAGCCAGGAGCCTGGAGTTTCTTCTGGGTCTCCCACGTGGGTGCAGGGGCCCAAGGACTTGAGCCATCTTCTACAGCTTTCCCAGGCCAGAGCAGAGAGCTGGATCAGAAGTGGAGCAGCTGGGACTTGAACCAGCACCCATATGGGATGCTGGCACTGCAGGCGAAGGCTTTACCCGCTACGTCACCAGTGCGGGCCCCAGTGCATTGTCTTTATGTACCTGAAAGTATTTTCTAGAAAGGTTCACAATAAGCTTTTAATAGTAGTTACTGTGAAGAGAAACACTCCAAGTAGAGGACTGGGGGGAAGCAAATTTTCTGTTCATTGGCTGATTTTTTTACACTGAGTTTTTTTGTTTGTTTGTGGTATAGTGTGTAAAGTTGCTGCCTGTGATGTTGGCCTCCCATATGGATGCAGGTTCAAGTCCTGGCTGCTCCACTTGCAATCCAGCTCCCTGATAATGGCATGGGGAAAGCAGTGGAAGATGGCCCAAGTGTTTGAGCCCCTGCCACCCATGTGGCAGGGATGAGATTCTTGGCTCCTGGCTTTGGCCTAGCCCAGCGCTGACTGTTGCAGCCATCTGGAGAATGAACCAGTGGATGGAAGATCTCTCTCTCTCTCTCTCTGCCTCTAACTCTGCCTTTCAGATAAATAATATCTTTTAAAGTTTTATTTTATTTATTTGGAAGAGTTACAGGTTACAGAGAGTTAGAGATAGAGACAGAGAGAATTCCAGTCACTGGTTCACTCCCCAAATGACCACAATGGCCAGAGCTGGGCCAATCCAAAGCCAGGAGCCTGGAGCTTCTTCCAGGTCTCTCACATGGGTACAAGGCCCAAGGACTTGGGCCATCTTTTGCTGCTTTCCCAGCCCATTAGCAGGGAGCTGGATTGGAAATGGAGCAGCCAGGACTGGAACTGGCACCTATATGGGATGCCAACACTGCAGGCCGGGGCTTTAACCTGCTGCACTACAGCACTGGCCCCAGTAAATAAATCTTAAAATGAAAAACAAACAGGCTAATCCTCTGCCTTGCGGCGCCGGCACACCGGGTTCTAGTCCCGGTCGGGGCGCCGGATTCTGTCCCGGTTGCCCCTCTTCCAGGCCAGCTCTCTGCTGTGGCCAGGGAGTGCAGTGGAGGATGGCCCAAGTGCTTGGGCCCTGCACCCGCATGGGAGACCAGGAGAAACACCTGGCTCCTGCCATCGGATCAGCGCGATGCGCTGGCCGCAGCACGCCGCCCGCGGCAGCCATTGGAGGGTGAACCAACGGCAAAGGAAGACCTTTCTCTCTGTCTCTCTCTCTCACTGTCCGCTCTGCCTGTCAAAAACAAACAAACAAACAAACAAAAACCCTCACATTGTGTTAGTCCCAACTTACCATTTTGGTAAATGGAATTAGGAAACTGAGTTAGATTTAGACCAGAGAATTGGTGCTTTGGTTATGCTGTGTTGCCTTTCAGATATGTACATATGTTGCCATCAGATGTGTAGATTCAGTTGAACTTTATGAAATACTGAACACAACAGATGGACTCCCACAGTGCAGGACTCAAAGGAGTCAGGAGGAATTGGATTGGGAACTGAGAATATCACACAAAGAGCTGTGGACCGGGTGTTGGGATGAATGCCATTGCTGACTCCTGGCCACCACTGTCAACTGGAGGACTTTGGCAAGTCCCTTACGTTCTCTGAGCTGGGTTTTCTTCTCTGTCAAATGAGACTGTTGGGTACGAGAAGACAGCAAGACTCTCCTGGCAGCCAAACTGTGGGATGTCGGAATGTTCTACCTGTTAAATTGTGGCTCCAAAGCGATCGTGATGACCACAGAAGCCTGCCAACCTTACTCTTCACCTCACGCTGTCACGCGCCAAGACAGTGTCATCCTCAAGTCCTGGCAGTACCTTCCTGGGGACTGGTGATTCTTCATGCCACGTGGAGGTGAGCTCAGAGCTGCTGCTTCTCACCACCTCTGCGTCTTTCAGATATTCCCTGTGCACGCCACCCCCACTTTGGAAGAGTCTCTCGCCTCCTCACCTCCTCCCACATGGATCATGTTTCTGATCCTTATGGTACTCAAGTAAAAGATTGCCTGGGAAGCAAACTGTGGTCTTTGGAATAGTATCCAGCAAGAAAAATTCTTTGCAGCATTTTTCTCTGCACGTCTGTATCTTAGTCAACTTTCAGTTTTCCCCCTAAGTGGGCAGAGTGGGGTGTGTAGACAACCCAAATGTCATCTATATTTGCCTTTAAAGTATGTTTTTTCTACTTAGCTTTGAGTTCTGGATATTTCTGACATTCTGGGAACTGACTTTAAAGCAAATCACGAAGCTTCACACTGAAGATGCAGCTGACTCACAAGTTTAAGTTTGCCTTCCAAGTGCCCTTTTCTTAGACCTTACTCAACTCTTTCCTATCATGACTCCATGCTTGTATCAGCTCACTTTCTCTCAGACCTTGGCAAAATTGACCGTCCCAGTATCCCCTCCTGTCCAGCAGTCCAGTTTCTACTTGTAATTCATGCAAAGTTGAGTAAATAATTTGAAACATCATTTTAATAAGTGGTTAGGTGGGAGTCATTGTCAAAACAATCAAGTAGAACATGGGACCCACTGTCCAAAAGGCAGGAAATCAGTTTCATAATCTTCCCTGACCCATGTGGGGTTGACTTACATTTGTGTCACTTAAAAAAATGGAGTATTCAGGTTTGCTGAGATTGAAAAAGAATCAAATGTTTCCTCTCCTGGGCCCTGTTAGGTATCAATGCATAACTTCATTGTAGCAATTTTAATAGCTTGTCTAGTGCAGTGTAGTATAGCACAGTGAACGTTCTGAATGGGAGGCCAGGTGGGATTATCATTCATCCTTCAGTCCCCTCCTCTTGGCTCAAGGTTCTACACACAGATGGAATCTATCCTTTAAGTGTGAGCTTCATCCCCTGAGTGTAGGATTAACCCTAGAGTCCTTGAGACACCCCTGTCCCCACCCCAGCTCTTCCTCAGTGACTTGTACACCTTTTGGTATTCACAAAAGAAAAAAAAAGACATCTAGTTTATTCAGCCACTTTCACTTAAAATGCATACACTCTTCATGTTGAAAAGTGTTAAGAAAATACTTGTGCATGTAAATCAACTGGGGATCTTGTTAAAATGCAGATTCAGATTCAGCAGTTATGAGATGGGGCTGAGATTCTTCATTTATAGTAAACACTCAGGAAACACCAGTGGTCCTGTTTCCAGACCATGTTTTGAGTATCAAGAACTCCAAAAGCTGGGGCGGGTGGGCGTTAAACACGGCAGTTAACATACCACTTATGACGCCCATATCCCATATCTAGAGTGTCTGGGTTCAAGTCCCAGCTCCACTTCTGATTCAGGCTTCCTCCTGCTGTGCACCTAGGGAGACAGCAGGTGATGTAGTTCCCAGCTAATGAGCCTGGGAAGGCAGCAGAGCGTGGCCCAAATACTTGGACCCCTGCCACCCATGTGGGAGACCCAGACTGAGTTCTGGGCTCCTGGCTTCTGCCAGGCCAAGCCCTGTTTTTTGTTGTTTTTCTTTTTTTTATGATTTATTTATTTATTTGAAAGGCAGAGAGAGATAAATCTGCCATTCATTGTTTCACTCCCCAGTTGGCTGCAATGGCCAGGGCTGGGCCAAGCCAAAGCCAGGAGCCTAGAACCGTCCAGGTCTCCCATGTGGGTGGCAGGGGCCCAGGTAGTTGGGCCATGCTCTGCTGCTTTCCCAGGCAAATTAACAGGGAACTAGATCAGAAGAGGAGCAGCTGGGACTTAAGACAGTGCCATCACGGGCAGTGGGTTAAGCCACTACACCACAACACCAGCCCCAAGTCGTAGTTTTTGTGGGTATCTGGGGAGTGAACCAGCAGATAGCAGATCTCTGTCTGTCTCTCTGCCTGTCAAATAAACATAATTTAAAAACAAAACAAAACAAAAAACATTGACTGGTATATGCTGTTAATTGACTGAGATAGGTCTAAGCAGAGAAGAACATGTTTCATTTCCCAGTGAATGTGTCATTTACTATTTCTTATGCACACCAAGAGAGAGAGAGAGAGAGGGAGGGAGATGAGGCAGGATGAATGGGGTTCGGTGTGAATGATGTTGGGAGGTGAGGAAGGAAACTCATCAAGCTGGCTGGATCTCACTTTATGCGTCTGTGACCCAAGATGAGCAGTGGGATCTGGAGCAGGGCTGGGTGAGTGGGGGTGAGGCATGGCAGCTGCTTAGTGTCTCCCCCAGCATTGTACCGCCTTTGGGGTCTAGAAGCATGAGAATGTATTGTATCCGAAAGCAGTGGTGAGGAATGGTATTTTAGAAAGGCCAGTGGCAACTGCCCGCTTGCGAGTTTATCCCAGACATCAGTGGTGGTGATTTCTGTGTCTTACCTCCTGCAAAGATGTGTTTATCTGCCCTGTTTTTTTGCTGTGATTTTGATCCATTTGCCAGTCCTTGGTTTCCTAAAGTCATAGAAATGCTGCGTGTGCTTGTGCACATGGGTGTGTCAACTTGAAAGAAGAAAACTCAGAGCTCCTCTGAAATTGTTCCTTGATGGCTTTTTGCGTGTCTTGTTCTGTGAAGTAGCCTGCCTGCTTCTGTTGTAAAGGCTGTAACAGGGCATCAGGCCCCACAGTGGGGGAAATCGGTGGTGAATGGATCTGGGGTTCTACACAGCAGCTGTCATCCTCACAGGCTCTTTATGATGACTGAACTGGCTGAAGATGCGTGGACATCTAACCAGGTGCACTTTAAACCATGTCAGGGAAACATTTGGCACTTGCTCTCTGATGGCCGCACACCTGAACTGCCCCGTTGTGCCTGCCTCTCTCCTGAACTGGTGCTCTTTGCTGCATCTTCAGTTGAGCTGCCTGCAACCCCAGCTAAATTAACGTCTGTGAGGACAGAAAAGCAGAAGTCCAATGATACCAGGGAAGTTTGACCAAGGCATTCAGTATCAAAAATGTACAGAAGTCCCACCCTGCACGTGACTGTGGACGAGCTTACAGGACTGGTTTTGATTTCCATTTCAGAAGTAGGAAACAGGGCCGGTGCCGCGGCTCACTAGGCTAATCCTCCGCCTGCGGTGCCAGCACCCCGGTTCTAGTCCTGGTCAGGGCACCGGATCCTGTCCTGGTTGCTCCTCTTCCAGTCCAGTTCTCTGCTGTGGCCCGGGAAGGCAGTGGAGGATGGCCCAAGTGCTTGGGCCCTGCACCCACGTGGGAGACCAGGAGGAAGCACCTGGCTCCTGGCTTCGGATCGGCGCAGCGTGCCAGCTGCAGCACGCCGGCCATAGAGGCCATTTGGGGGGTGAACCAACAGAAGGAAGACCTTTCTCTCTGTCTCTCTCTCTCTCTCTCTCACTGTCTATAACTCTCTCTCTGTCTCTCTCTCTCTCATTGTCTAACTATGCCTGGCAAAAAAAGAAAAGAAAAGAAAAGAAAAGAGAAGGGAAGGGGAGGGGAGGGGAGGGGAGGGGAGGGGAGGGAAGGGAAGGGAAGGGAAGGGAAGGGAAGGGAAGGGAAGGGAAGGGAAGAAGGAAACTGAGGTCCAGAGAGGTAAAGGACTTGGCCTTTTGGGGCCAGCGCTGTGGTGCAGAGAGTTAAAGCCCTGGCCTGCAGCACCAGTATCCCTTACGGGCACTGGTTCCAGTCCCAGCTGCTCCACTTCTGATCCAGCTTCCTGCTAATGCGCCTGGGAAGGCAGCAGAGGACAGCCCAAGTCCTTGAGCCCCTGCACCCACGTGGGAGATCTGGAAGAATCTCCTGGCTCTTGGCTTCGGTTTAGCCCAGTTCTGTCTGTTGTAGCCAACTGGGGACTGAACCAGCACACGGAAGATTTTTCTCTCTTTGTATCTGTCTTTCAAATAAATAAAATAAATCTTTATAAAAAAAAGAAAGAACTTGTCCTCAGGTCACACAGATGGCACACACTTCTGCCAGGTTTTGAACTCAGGTCTCTTCTGTTGTTTCCTTCAGGCCTTTTATGTCTGCCAGACTGTGGAATGTGATGGGCTCTGTTAAAATATCCATTTTAAAAAATAAAAAAAATCATGATCAAAAAATAATAAAAATCTAGGAAATCCTCTCTTTATATATTTCATACCTTTAAGAATTTCATTTTGATCTGATTAGCCTTGTTGGACGACATGCGTTTTAAGGTCTTCTCCAGGACTTTAATTTTGTGTTTCAAGTTTCTTTCCTTATCCATCTGAAATCCATATATTTGGGTTGTATCAACAATTCTTTATTAGAAATAGTTATCTTTATGAAATTTCTAGCAGCTTAGAAAGGAGATGGATGTATTAGAATCATCACACGTATTTTCAACTGTGCAGTTAGCATTCTAGCAAAGGGGAGTTTATTGTTCCAGTTTTAGTCATGATAATACAGTCCTGTTTAATATTGCATGATCCGCGGGTTGCCATAAACTTGGTACAAATTGGAGTGCTGATATAACATGAAATGAAGCGCCTTGTCTGAATGTTGCTTTTGTTTTGCATTTAACAAATTAGTATGTTGACATTTGTCACTGATGGATTTCATTATTTGCTGAAAGGGTTTTAGAGGGTTTGACAGCATGAATGGGTTGTCCTACAGACTTTTGAGAAGTGATAAAAGCATCTTTGTTCTTTGTACAAAAGCACAACAGATATCTTATTGATGGACACACAAAAAGAGATGGCTTGTGTAGCTGCAACATAAAATAAACCAAGAAAATAGGTTTTGAGTCGCTACTTCTGCCTTTGCATGATTTCTTCTTCCCGTGCGTTTTGATTCTGACTGAAGAATGTGTTTCGGTAACAAACATGAGAATAATTGGTGATCTCTTAGTAAATTTAAACTGCTGGTTTCTTTATACTGCTTTTACATATGATTTAAGACAGGTGATTTTAAAAACATAGGCTCAAATTATTGTGTGAGAATTGTATGATTAACTGTTCCAGATCACCAGATAACAGACAGGTAAGATGGAGGAGCCAGACTGTGGAGGAAAAAACTGCAAGTTGCACAAAGAAAAGAAAAAGATAAAAATTGTCCTTGAATTTTAGTTTAATCAAAGCACTGAAATGTATATTCTCTGTCATATCTGTAGTTATACGTAGAAGAACAGCCTTGCCATTCAGATGTACCGTCCTTGTCCATATCATTGAGCCTTTGTTCCAGGGGTGTTCCCCATGCACTTCTACACCAACCTCAAGACCTGACATACAACGGACTGGGAAATGCATGCGCACACACACTCACACAGGACTCCAGTAAAAGCCATGATAGAAAAGCTACGAATAATGGAACCTATCTGTGATCGGATGATAATGCCCATCACTAATGACTGCCAACACTCAGACTAAAGCAGTCCGACACTGAGGAGCCATCCATCACCCCTGTCATTTCTGCAGGGCCTGGAGAGAGAGAGACCAGGGGGAACGGAGGAAGGGGCACCGCAGGGGGCAGGACTGAACAGAGAAGGCACTGGGATGCATATCCATGTGTGGCCCAAAGTATCTTCCAGGAGAGCAGAGGAACTGAGATAGGGAAAGAAGTGAAATTTATTTTGTTGTTGTTAAGTTTAAGGTAAACAAATTTCATGTGCTTCATATATACAGATATAGGAACATAGTGATACTTCCCACCCTACCCTCCCTCCCACCAGCCGGTGTTCCCACCCTTCCTCCTCCTCCTCCTCCCTCTTTTTCTCTGTCTTAATTTTTACAGTGGTCTACTTTCAGTTTGCTTTTTTTTTTTTTTTTTTAGATTTTATTTATTTGAGAGGTAGAATTCCAGACAGAGAGAGGGAGAGACAGAGAAAGGTCTTCCATCCCTAAATGGTTCACTCCCTAAATGGCTGCAACAGCTGAAGCTGAGGCAATCTGAAGCCAGGAGCCAGGAGCTTCTTCCAGGTCTCCCACGCAGGTGCAGGGACCCAAGGACTTGGGCCATGTTCCAATGTTTTCCCAGGCCACAGCAGGGAGCTGGATCGGAAGAGGAGCAGCCAGGATACAAACCAGTGCCCATATGGGATGCCAGAGCTGCAAGTGGAGGTTTAGTCCACTGTGCCACAGTGCCAGCCCCTCAGTTTACTTTATACTCATAAGAATAACCCTACACTATATAAAGAGTCCAACAAATAGAAAGGAGAAGAAAACACTGTTCCTCAACAATAGAGACAAGGGCTGTAAACAATCATTGAATCTCAAAATGTCAATTTCACTCCTATAGTGAATTGCTTAATAAACAATAAAGAAGTAAAGATTTGCTTGCTGAATGTCTGTCTCCCCCCTGCTAAGCTGTGATCTCTGTGAGGACCCTGGTCTGTGTTCCTTTTGTTTCTTGATGCATCGTACTCCCCCACCCCTCACCCCCCAAAGGGGCCTGGCACTTGATCAGCTTGCAGTAAATCTTTGATGAATGAATGAAGGGCTCAGCATCACTCGCCACTCGCCTTGCGGCGCCGGCACCCCGGGTTCTAGTCCCGGTCGGGGCGCCGGATTCTGTCCCGGTTGCCCCTCTTCCAGGCCAGCTCTCTGCTGTGGCCCGGGAGTGCAGTGGAGGATGGCCCAAGTGCTTGGGTCCTGCACCCCATGGGAGACCAGGAGAAGCACCTGGCTCCTGGCTTCAGATCAGCGCGGTGCACCGGCCGTGGCAGCCATTGGAGGGTGAACCAACGGCAAAGGAAGACCTTTGTCTCTCTCTCACACTGTCCACTCTGCCTGTCAAAACAATAAAAAAAAAAAAAAAAAAAAAAAAAAAAAAAAAAAAAAAGAAAGCAGAGCTGGGCCTGCCATCCGGCCCTGCCGTGTGCTAACTTGCTCTTCCAGGCTGGTCTTTTCCTCTTCCTGAACCTCTGTGTACCCACCTGAAGGGAACAAAAGCCCGTAGCCCTCTCAAAGCTGTCAAGATTTGATTACAAAGAAGAGGAGTGATAGAGGCAGAGGGCCTTTAAAAATTATGAGGGTGTTACTGTGCACTTTATCAGCTGGAGGAGTTCCCCTTGGGGATGTCACAGGTGCAAGAGTTAATTTCCTAAGGTAAATACAGGATTTTTTTGTCAGATTGGTTTGCCAGAGTTGTTATATATTTCTGTTAGGCCATCACAAAACACACCGAACACCGGAGTAAGGGAAAGGGCTTACTGGGGAAAACCAGCAGGCTGGAGGGAAGGGGCAAAGAGGGAAAAAGGGAGAGAAGGAGAGTGTAAGAGAGAGAGAGAGAGAGAGAGAGAGGAGCTAGCGAGGAGAGAAGAGAAAGAGAAGAGGAGGAGAGGAGAGCAGATGAGAGCCACCAGGAACAGGCCCTTTTAAAACTTTGCTGGAGGGCGGGCAGGGAAGCAGGAGCAGCGAATCCCGTTAGGATGGGGGTGGAGCTTAACACCAGTGGTTGGGCCATGTGGCCACCTGGCTTCCAGCAGTGGCATCGGGAACCGGGGCATAGAATGTAAATCAGGTGTAGATCACACCACAGATAAAACTGCGCCATTTTCCTAACAAGAGTCACAGGGAAATGGCAGCGGCCAGGTTTGACTGTGGGGACAAGACTGCTTTGTGATTTCTGCTTATTGCTTCTCAGGGCCCTTTCTGCACAGGAGAAAACTGTGAGAAGCTCAGAGGTGCAGTGACTGGCCCCGGGGCCAGGTGAGGCTGCTGTATTTCTGGGAGAAACCCTCCTCTGTGTGCAGGCAGTGTAAGCCAGGCCTCAGAGCCCAGCCAAGGAAAAGCTGGTCCAGGGTACAGAGGCTCAGGTTGTTTTCTACTGGAGAAGGCCTAGGAGGACAGGGCCTGCTTGGTTCCATTGCCCTTTACATGTGCGTACGCGCACACAGCCTCCCCACGACTCACGTCCAGCCTCAGGGCGTCCGCTGGGAAGGGTGGTTCTCACCCCAGCCACCCGTGAGCCTGCATCGCAGTGGCCCCCATGCAGACTGGAGTGGGAGGCACTGATGCCTCTGAGCAGCTGCCCGCAGTGTGGGAAGTAGGCTTTGTGACGGCAGCGCGGTCAAGAGCGAAGCTGAGGGCCAGGCACCAGCCCCAACCTGCTTGGGGCCTCCGTTGCCTTATTTGCTCTTTGGAGGTTACAGTAAATGACCTTCAAGTTCCTTTCTAGCTCTGAGATTCTTTGAACTCTAGGTTTCTTCCTTTCCAAGTTATGGAAATTATTTTCCCTACTTTTCCTGAGAGGGGAAGTAGAAGACACCAGTCTGTCTCTGACAGCTGCCAAAGTGGCTGTTTTTTAATGGAAAGTCAGCTGCCTTCTCAGGTTGCCTAACATAGCAGAAGCTTCTGGAAAACAGAGAAGCCCAATGTTTCCCTCTAGTTTTTTTGACGTCATTTGCCTGTGGGTGGGTTCCCGTCTGCCACCGCCTCTCCAACCACACTAAATTTTATTGCACAGATTTAAAAAACACACCTTGGTGTGGCAGGCCACCTAAAGAAGCCGTGTAACCCAGGAGGCCTGCTGCTAAGCCACGGCGGAGAGAGCTTTGTTCCAGCCGCTGACGCTGACCGTGCCAGGATCCTGTCGCGCAGAGTAAATTTGCCGTCCTCCCCCTCTCCAGGCCCCTTGCCAATAAAAGTGGAATGTTCACTTTGCGCTATCTCTTGGGGGATTTGAAGAATCAATTCTAAACACTGAGTTGAAAGCACTTATCAATCTAAGAGAGAGCGGGCAGGGGGCAGGGAGCTGACGTTTGTGGCGTGTTTACTGCACACCAGGTACTGAAGGTGGGTGCCTGGCTTTCATTCTTCCCTTTAGCACAGCTGTATAATCATCATACACAAAACTGTCAAACACTTGTTTTTTAGGCCACTGAGAACCTAAAGCTTATCAAAAAGACAGTGGCCAGGCAGTGGCCCTACACCTCCCAGGAAACCAAGTGTTTGGCGGGGGCATACTCAACGCCATCCACAAAACGCTTCAGAATCTAATTGCATGCATTTGCAGTGCACACATATGAGGCCTTGGAAATACATTTGTTAACACAAGTATCTTGGCCTTTTGGTGCTTCTCAAATATTCCGCTGGCTGATTGCAAATCTAGCCGCTGATATTTAGATTAACAGGCATGTTCATCTTATTCCAGTATTTTCCATCCTATGTTAAAAATACTTTTGCCACCTCTCCTAGCACTTTTTTTTTTTTTTTAGGTGATTAGTCTTAAAATGAATAAGTGGTAAATTCAGGAGAACTGAGCCCTGTTGCCAAAATAAGCAGCGTTCTCCATGACATTACGGAATAAAAACACTTCCTGGTCTTGGTCTCACCCTGTTCTGAGGCCTCCATTGCCCCCACGACGGGCACAGCATTCACAGCACAGCGCATGTGTGGAGACCGCGCCACACAAGAGCTGTGACTCAGGTCCGTTCTCAGAAGAACTGAGGTCATGGCTATTAATATTCTGTTTCATACATGATGGTGTTTACTGCAGCAAACATGTGGTAGTCAAGGTTACGCACGTGGACGTGCCAGCATAACCCACTTTTTCTTTATGCCAGGCGTTTCTACCCCCGCCCCCACCCCACCCCCTCGTCGCGTTCAGCCCAAAGGTGGATATTGCCAGAGCCTTAAAAAGAACGAACCAGTGAGAAAATTTGCAAACAATTAGATGAACTGTGATAAGTGGCGCAGACTGCGGATGAAGGGCACCTCTTACAGTTAGGAAATAGCATGAAGTGTTCTAGTTTTGTTTGTTGTTATTTCCCTCCCACTGGAAGCCAATGAACAACAGCAACAGCCCCATGTGGTGGAAACAAGAGGGCCAAGTCTTAGCCAGGCAGACGTCCTCTACAACGTCTGTCTCAGAAGCCCCCGTGGAAGTGGCGACAGGGTTGGGCACAGGACTGACTTCTGTCCTAAGTCACCATGAGCACCCAGCTTCTGGTTGCGGGCAGGGGCCTCCACAGGCTCTGACATGACTGGGGTGCTGTGAAACAGGCTTGAGAAAGGGGCTGGCGGGCTTGGAGCTAACAGGTTCAGCTGAGGTACATGGGCGGCTCCATGTGTGCCTCATGAGGGTCTTTATTTTCTCCTAGGAGACTGGAGAGGGCTTACAAGATGCCTCCCAGATGAGTGTTCAGGGTTTCCGGAACCAGACCTACACCTTCCCCAACTCCAGTGCCAGCTCATCTCTCCGCCCCAGGCCATCTCCCATGTTTCACTGTGAACCAGATCTGAGTAGGCCGTGGAATCCCCATGTCACTTTTCCAAGTGCACTGTTCCTCCCCTGGACTAGATTCCTTTTTCCTTTTTTTTTTTTTTTAAAGATTTATTTTATTTATTCAAAAGGCAGAGCTGGGCTGTGGGGAGCAGCCCGGACTGGACTGAGTTACTGGAATTAAGACTTATTCTATGCATCTGCTCTCCCACAATATGGCGCTGGGAGAGAAGTAAACAGCTTCCGCACAGCTGCCTCCAGTTCAGCTAATAAACTGTAGGACTTGCTCCTGATTGGAGGAGAGCAGCGTACTCGGCGTGTGGGCAGCCGAGTTGGGATTGGCGGAGGAGGACTATAAAGGAGGAGAGAGACGGCATGCACCAGGAACATCTAAGAGGAACATCTATGGGGAACATCTATGGGGAACATCTAAGGGGAACACCTGTGCAGCCCCCGAGAAGAGCCGGCCGGCGGTGTGCCGCTCCCCTGCGGAAGTGGGGAATGTGGCTAGGGGGAACTGCCCTTCCACGGAGGTGGAAGGGATAGTAGCCAACCCGGGAAGAACCAGCAGCAAACCTGGGGAGGGCCGAGCAGACGAAAGAACAGCGCAGGGTCCTGTGTCGTTCCTCCACGAAGAGGGGGAGCGACATAATGGTGCCGTGACTCGGATAGGAAACCTGACTCGGATAGGAAACCTAGGACGGATAGCAAACTTAGGAGGGAAGAAACGGGAAGAACTGGGAAAATACCGGAGAGAGAGACTAGCAAACAGCCTAGGGAAAAGCCGGCCGAAAAAGGTGCCGGAAGAAGCTATTGAAAGCCTAGGCATAGACTCGGATACGGACTACGGGGGAAGCTGGGAGAAATCTCTAAGGTCGAAAGCGAAAGTGAAAGCTAGAACAAACAGACTCGGACGCGGACTGTGGGGAGAGGCCAGGAGAAATGAGGGAGGAATATTGTTGGAAGAAAACTTAGGGAAACATACCGGGTAGAGAAAAATGTTAGGGAAATTGAAGCCGCGGGGGGCAGGCCAAGGCGGACACGAAAGCCACTTTGGGGTTCTCAAGTTAGCCCGGGAATAGGGGGCGAAAAGTTGAAACCAGAAGCTGAAACGTAAGCCAGATTGGGATCCGTCTGATTAGCCCGGGGAGCAAAGGACGGGAAGCCAAATCGTGGGGCGGAGACGTAAGCTGGGTTGAATTCGCCAGGCTAGCCCGGGGAACTTAGATTGAATGCTAGTGGCGGACACATAAGCTACGCTGTGTGACTCGCGGAGGCTGCCGTGCGCAGACAGAGCGTGCGGGGCTCAAGTACATAGGGAACGCGGGGCTAGCGCGGAGACCGCGGAGTGTGCGCGCAAAGCCGAGCCGCGCAGAGCCGCGAAGCCGCGCAGAGCCGTGAAGCTGCCGGCAGGGCGAGGCGCCGGAAAGCTGCCGAGAAGCAGCCTCGGGGCGGGCGCAGCCGGGAAGCCGCGGGGACAAGAGAAACAGAAGTTTGGAAGTGGAGTGAGAGAAATGGGAATGTTGGCAGACAGAAGTAAAATGGGAGAAATAGGAATGCCCGGAGATAGAGAAATAGAGAAATAGAAAGGCCTCCCTACAATACAACAATTAGAAGGCTTGGATTCGGTCTGCCCGATTAGTGAGGCGATGAGCACCTGGGTGGCTAGCAGCTTATGCGCCGCAGGTCACCGAAGACAGGCACGAATTAACATCAGTAAGGCCTCCCCACAAAAAGGCAATGAGAAGGCTTGGATTCGGTTTGCCTGATAGGGTTTGTAAGCCCCTGCAGGCTCGACCAGAGCATGCGCTGCAGGGCACCGAACACAGGCACGCATCAGCGCCTAAAAACCTCCTCATAACATGGCGAAGAGAGGACCCGGATTCGGTTTGCCTGATTGATAGGACTTGCAAAGAACCTGTGGCAACTCTAGCAAGTAGAGCAGAGTGTGTGCCGCGGGACACCGAAGACAGGCGCGTATCAACGCCAAAAAATAAAAAGAAAGGGGGATCTGTGGGGAGCAGCCCGGACTGGACTGAGTTACTGGAATTAAGACTTATTCTATGCATCTGCTCTCCCACAATATGGCGCTGGGAGAGAAGTAAACAGCTTCCGCACAGCTGCCTCCAGTTCAGCTAATAAACTGTAGGACTTGCTCCTGATTGGAGGAGAGCAGCGTACTCGGCGTGTGGGCAGCCAAGTTGGGATTGGCGGAGGAGGACTATAAAGGAGGAGAGAGACGGCATGCACCAGGAACATCTATGGGGAACATCTATGGGGAACATCTAAGGGGAACACCTGTGCAGCCCCCGAGAAGAGCCGGCCGGCGGTGTGCCGCTCCCCTGCGGAAGTGGGGAATGTGGCTAGGGGGAACTGCCCTTCCACGGAGGTGGAAGGGATAGTAGCCAACCCGGGAAGAACCAGCAGCAAACCCGGGGAGGGCCGAGCAGACGAAAGAACAGCGCAGGGTCCTGTGTCGTTCCTCCACGAAGAGGGGGAGCGACACTGGGCAAGGCCGAAACCATGAACCAGGAGCTTCTTATGGGTCTCCCATGTGGGTGCAGGGGCCCAAGGACTTGGGCCACCCTCCAAAGCTTTCCTAGGCCATTAGCAGAGAGCTGGATTGGAAGCAGAGCAGCCGGGATGTGAACCTGTGCCCATGTGAGATGGTGGCACTGCAGACAGTGGTTTAACCTGCTACACCACAATGCCAGCCCCTGGACTGATTTTCTTCTTGACAGTATAAAGGGACTTCAAATCATGGAAACATGGAATTAAAAGGTGTTTGGGTGCAATTTTATGACTTTCAAAATATTTTGCACCAGAATAATCTTTTAATTCCATTTCCCATGAATGTCTTGAAGTGCCCTGGTATTCCGCACACTCTGACCTTTCCTCCCCACCATTAGGCCCCCAGCCCGCTAAGCGCATAGGGCAGTGTCCTCTGTGTGTGCAGAGTGGCTCTGAAACAGTGCACAGCCTCGGACCTCCCCGTGCGGGAGGGACAGTCACGCCACCCAGCTGTGCTCCTCGCTTCTTGGTCCCCTGTCCTGTGGCTTGCAAGACCTCAGGTGGCCTTGCAGCATGCAGGACAACAACTGCAGGGCTTCATGTTGAATCAGCAAAGGCCAGAGGGGGCACGGCCTAGGGTCAGGCTCTTTCCCTGGACAGCAAAGCATCATTTGCTTGGGAGCGGTCATCTCTTTTCACACCGTGAGGTGCGTTAGCATGGCCACTTCTCTGCTGTTGCGGCAGTGTGAGCATTTCATTAGGTCTGTGGCAGCTCCCAGTATTTCTGCAGAGTCTGGATTTTGAGGGAGGGGCAGGCTCTTAGGATGAGCCAGAGGGAACTGCCCACCACTGGAGGTTGAGGACGGTTCTATAACAGCAGTTTTATGTGATTCAACATAAAGGTTGGAAAATGGAGGGTCAAGGCCTTGTCATGACTGTTTGCCTAATGAGCAGGCTTTTTTTTTTTTTTTGGCCTGTGAATTATGGGATACATCAGTTCTCTAACAGAAAAAAAAGGATTACAGAAGATACTATTATTACTGCTGCTACTTCTGCTATTCTTATGTCTTCTACTACTTGCAGTCACTTCAGGAATGATTGGTAGAGGTCGGGAGAACGCTGACCTGCCCTGGGAGCCACCACTGCACCAGCCCTGGCCCCTGTACCTCCTCCTTTGGAAATGAGTTCTCTAAAGCGATCCCTCCCCCCCTTATCCTCACCTTCTCTATTTAGGAACATGGCGTGCCTGGCCAATGTGGTTGGTTTCACAGATAAAGGGGTAATAGGTGCTGGGTGGCCTCACACAATGAGGCTGTCACAGTTTCCTTTTAGAAATGTCATGGCCGAAAAAAAAGCCATTAGCTAATAAAAGGGGTGGGACTCGTAGCTGAGTGGCATTCACATCCATCCATGCTGTCACTGCCTCTCCCAGATTTCTCGGAGCAGCCCCTGGCTCCGTGTCGTAGCTGAGTGATGTCATTTCAGTCATAACGTGATTTTCCAGCTGGCCAGGATGGAAAAGGGGTTTATTATTGTGGCATGTTTTTCACTGTGTCTGAGAGAAAATGAAGCAGACAGGGCTGGCTATATGACAGTACCCATTCTGTTTTTACAGGTGTGTCTGCAGGATACAAGGTACCTTTTACTTACCGTAAAAATGGAACTCTTGAGGCAAAGGCAAATGAAAGAAACTTTTCCTTAAGAGATGATATATACACACATAATTAGCATTGGGAATTAGCCTTGAGCATAGGTTAAATTCCAAGGACTAGGAGGTGGATTGACCAATCACAACACTTTTCCGTTTCTGTTGTTAGGGCTTTGAGGTCACCTTCACCTCAGTTTCTCCATGGAGAAGATGGAGACTTCCCAGGGTGTGTGTGTGTGTGTTTAATTTTTCATTGTAGTATAATCCAAGTCTCCCAAAGGGGTTGTAGGGGCCAGCGTCCACTGCCTTCCCAGGTGCATTAGCAGGGAGCTGGATCAGAAGCAGAGCAGCTGGGACTCTAACTGGTGCTCTGATACGGGATTGTGGGCATCACAGGTGGTGGCTTAACCTGCTGTACCACAGTGCCAGCTCAGGTAAGTTTATCTTGGTGCAAACTAAATGTGAAGCCCGTACACAGTATTTTCATGCTACATAGTTTCCATGAACTTTTTGAATACCATTGACAAGCCTGGATTTCAGCATTTTCTGCACTAAAATAAACCTATATTTTTAACTGCACTTTCCCACAAAGCTTTTGAAGCCTGCTTGTAAATAAGTACTACCTTTAGCCTTAATAGGTTTTTGGTCATCTGTGATGGGTAAGAAGGGACAATGAAAAGTCCAAATGCCAGGCAGCATCAATCCAGGATGTCACATGTCTTTGAGGTCCCCTTAGTTGCCCATGGCACAACCCCCATGCTTGGAATACCTCCGGTCTAGAGAGATGTAACGTATTCTAAAAGATGATGCAAGAAATGATCTAGGGTGCTTTGGCTTACCTTGTATGACCCAATTCTTGGTCCAGCCTCCACTGCAGAATCAGAAAATACTGACGGGGGTGGGGCAGCACCATGTGTCGTGGATTAAACTGCTGCCTGGGAACACCAGCATCCCATATGGTGCAGGTTTGCTCTGCTTCCAATCCAGCTCCCTGCCAATGCACCTAGGAAAGCAGTGCAAGTGGGCTGAGTGCTTGTGCCTCTGCCACCATTGTGGGAGACTCAGATGAAGCTCCTGGGTTTATCTGACGTGGCCATTTGTGGAGTGAACCAAAAGATGGATGATTTTCTTCTCTCTCTCTCTCTTGCTCTCTCTCTTTCTTTCTCTGCCCCCTCTCATTAGCTTTGCCTTTCAAATAAATAAATAAGTCTTAAAACAAAGAAAGAAATGCCAAGAGTCATCGCTCCCATGCTGCCTTATAGCAAGCAGTAACTAATAGTGGAAACTGGCTATGAAACATTGCCTTCCTCGTGAGAAGGGTCAGTGTTGTTGGCACAGCACCTGCACATTTCTTGTATGTGGAACACTCAAGAGTTGCTTGGAGTTGTGGAGGTCAGTCCACAGCCATGAGGTGGCAGGCGTGAGGACGAAAGCGGTCATGGTGAGGGTGAAGAGGGCAGACAGAAACCCCACATCTCTGACTGTGTGAATGAGTCCCTGAGCCAACCCTGAGCCCAGCCCTGCTCCAGAGCTCTTGTGTGTGTTTTCTGTTACCTACAACTGAATTCATCCCGAGCTGACCCTGGTGCCTTTCACATCACAGCGAGGCAGCCAGTCAGGGCTGGGAGCATGGGCAGGAAGACTTGTGTGAAAGGAAAAGGAATCCCTGTGGTGCTTGCCTGCACTTTGTCCCCTGGAGAACACATCCGCCGGACAGTGGCATGCAGAGAAAGGGAGTCAGCCGTGGCTGTCTGGGAAACCTGGTGAAGAGAAAGGACACAGGGCTAGTCATTGGAAATGGAAAGGTTTGTTAAATCCAGAAGGCTTTGGAGAAGCAAACTTGTTATTTGTTTATTTTTGTTCCTGGTGAGGTTTATTACCTTTTAAAGGGGTATGCTAAGTTGAATCTCTGTGACAATGACCATCTGTCGCCTACTTTCTGGGACCACCCTGGAAAATGCAAGGCGCGTGTTTCACTATCTCCATGAGTACGGTTTAGGCATGGAGTCACCACAGGAGATGAGGGAATGTGCCTATTGTTCTTAAAAACCCAATTACTGCTGAACCACCACTAGCCAAGTGACCCCTTGTCCTTAATGCCACTTGTTAATGCAGACGAATACTTTCAAAAATTAAGAGAGACATTAGCGGCCACTAAGAAGATCTCTGACCAGATAGAGATAACTGGAGCAGGCTAATCCTTTTAACAAAGGTGGTGACAGATATTGTGACTGCTGAATGCTCCCTCACAGCCAAGGGAGAACAATCGGTGAATTCATTCAT
Organism: Oryctolagus cuniculus; assembly: GCF_051225735.1. Taxonomy (NCBI): domain Eukaryota; kingdom Metazoa; phylum Chordata; class Mammalia; order Lagomorpha; family Leporidae; genus Oryctolagus; species Oryctolagus cuniculus. The sequence continues at coordinate 142,704,948 of NC_142867.1, read as the reverse complement.
TTAGTTCGTGATTTTTTTTTCTATTTACACTTTAAACAAACGTGCCAGCTGTTTGCTCAGTTAACAAGCTCTGCCTTCATTATAATCCATTAGTGGCTAGTAATAATTGAAACTGTGTTTGGACTTCAAAAATACAATAAGCCTAATTAATTAGACCCTTAGGAAGATGGAACTTGTAGTGACCAACCTGAGCCAGGCTCAAGTTTGCGTCCTGGCCCTCTTCATGGAACAAGAGTTGGCCAAATCATGTTTTAGCCATAGCTAAGACTGACAGTAGGATTTTTCATAAAAACTAAACAAGAGGTTAAACCCAAATGCCTACAAGGGATCAGGCAGAAAATATAGATCAGGAATGGATAGAGCATCCTCTAAGAAACACTGGATTTCTGTCTGTTTCCCATGAGGGCGTGGATATGAGAAATATCTCACGTTTGTCTTAACCCTAACAATAAGAAATAGTCACACACATGTTTACAAATGATGAGTTGATTCAGTCAGTGGTGAGGAGACAGGACGGGGGCGGGGGGCATGGCAAACTGGAGGTCCCAGGCACCCTCTGAAATGAACACCTCCTGTTTAATTACAGCTGCTACGTGATAGTGTAGGCTTAGTGTGGCAAAATCTTTCACATTTTCAAAACAATTGGAAAATCCAGATTTCTAGATGAACTCCAGAATGAAGAATAAATGAACTTCGACAACGAATTTTTGTTTGCGTTCCTGCCATGCAGTCCCCACTGCGTGGTTCAGTAGCTCTCGGCATGCGAGCGCAACCTCAGCATCACTTGCAGCAGCAACATCTACATCAAAATGCAGATTCTCGGGCCTCAGCCAGGCCTGCCAGATTAGATTACCTGGGGATGAGGTAGGGTTGCCAGGTGTGGCAGATACCGCAGGGCACACGCATTGAACGTGATTCCTTGTTTATTTGACGAAGTTAACTGGGGTGTCCTGGTTTTTGTTTCTCAGCGCTGCCTGCTGCAGCCAGTCAAGCAGAACATGTGTGTGAGCCAGACTGTGTTGTGTTTGAACCGGCTCTGGCAGGGACTGGACTAGCCAGGGGAGTTCAGGCAAGTGATGCACTTCTCCGTGGCTGAAGTTCACTGGTATGGAGGAAGGGGATAACCACGATTTCCCCCTCACAGGGTTGTTGTAGCAAATGACTTAGCGAACACAGGGGCCCTCGTAGTTTGCTTAGGGGAGGGTCAGCGATGCCTGAGTGTTCAGTGTCGCCATTGTTTCTCCCTGTCTCCCTCACCGTCATCACTGCTGCCGCCACCCCACTGTCAAGCAGGATTCGGACGCATCTTCCTTCCGTTCTCTTCTCCTGGATCTTACTTTGATTTCATTATAGAACCAATTCTGCTGCCCTACTGCTCCCCAAGGCAGTTCTAGTGCTTGTCCCTACCCAGAGTCCCTACCTCCTGCTTTGAAATCTAGCCTGTGTTGTGGCTGTCTGGCAGGGGGAAACCTGTGCTTTGCTCCACACTGACTCTGCTTTCAAAACTCTGTCAGCCGGCAATGCCTCTGCTAGGTTCAGGCCTATTGCTGTTTAGCCTTTCTGCTTCACATGTGCCCTCCCCAGCCCCCCACAGACATAATTCTGACCCCGTCTTGAGTCTTCCAAGTGCCCAACTAGGGCTTGGATGCTTGGCCTTGGCTATGGGAACACCCGTGCCTCCCTCGTGAATTAAATTTCCGAGAAGTATTTGGGAAATCCCCGCGACTTCTTTTTCTAGACAAGAAACATGGAATGGCTTGCTCTGTGGATCCAAAGAGTGTCTTTCAAAGGAATCCGGCAGAGCATTCTTGCTGAGGGTGGCTGCAAGCTGCCTGAGCGTGTCTCTTCATGAAGCAGATTTCCAGGCTTCCACATGGCCGTAAATGACAGACTTTTGTACAGGCAGCGAAAATCAACTAGATGAGCTATGCTGGTACTCCGTTGCGCCATTTTACTGCTGTTCTGGGAATGAAGCAAAATACATTATTTTATTAAATAAAGATTTTTCCCTGTACCGCAGTGGAGCCTAATTTTATTAGCTCTTTTTATGGGAACAAACATCATCGCCCTGGTTGGGGAGGATGGGGCGGGGGGAGTAGAGGGGATGAGGGAGTGGAGAGAATCACATTTTGTCATCCGTGAGCTCCAGTAGAGGCTGCCAACGTGTTTTAATTGGTAATTACTCACTTACCAGAAGAGTTCGCCAGATCCTACAGAGAATACACAGCTTCTAGTTCACACGTAATTTCGAGAAGCTTTGAAAGACACGTTCAACTTCAATGAATGTTTGTTCATGCAGTGTGGGTGTGGGCGCGTCCCTGGTGTCCTAGGTGTGTCGTCACCAGAATATTCGGTAACATCAAGAAAACGTTATTTCTTCGTCCTCATCTGGGAGAATCCAGAACCCTTGTGCAACACACATACTTTAAGATTCGCAGAGGGAAGAGAGTGCAGACCTCGTTGGAAAACTCAGTCAGAGACCTCTTTGGCCTCTGATTGCTAAGCTCCACAACACGAAATGTCCACTTTCAGCTTTGTTGAACCTTTTAGATGAATATAACCACGCAATACCAACCTTCCCCGGGCGGGCAGGGTAGCCCAAGCTGGGTGTGGGCAGCTCTGGACGGTTGAGCATGCAGCATGCAGGCTGAAGCCCATACAGTGCTGGACGTGGTCCCGCCTGGAAGCTGGGAAGTGAGAGGTCTGCCGCCCTGCTCAGCGGACACCTAGGTGAGCCAGAGGTGGCTTCTGTGCTTTCTAGAGTCACAGGCGGCCTCCGTGTTTTCTAGAGCTGTGTTGTAGCAGGATTCTCGAACAGAGAGGTGGGACATGGAGTTCTGTTGGCAGGAAGCAGCGTGCGTGCGGGGCACAGCGGGGCCTGGCCTTTATACACCCTTTCACTTTATACTCTGCTACAATTTTAGCACTTTCCCTCCCATATATGGTAAGCTTTACATTGATTGGTAGTTTAACACTAAACGTTGCACGTGGGCAAGTAGATGCGGAAACTTCTTTGTTTCCATTGTTCTGGGAAGGCCCTCTGCCAGTGTCACTGTCATAAAGCTGGTTATCCCATTAGCAGTCATCCAAGGCCTGTACTAAACCAAACTGGGAGGCTGGCAGCAGTGTCTGGTGTCATGTCCCCTCACCCTCCTCTCCTCACAAGCCTTTGGCCACCTCCCTGCTCTGCTTCAGAGCACTCCCTGTCCCCCACGAGCGCCCACAATGCGCCCTGGGAGAATTCGGGTATCATCCATGTGTGCTGAAACCGCAAGCTACTTATGCTAAGGCAGTGTACAGATGAAGCCAGAGATTATAAACCTGGAATTCCTATGCTGTGGCATCAAAAATTGTTTTAACCGAGTTTTAAAAACCAGCAGATAGAGGACTTTCTGTCTCTCTCTGTCTCTCTCTGTCTCTCTCTAACGCTGCCTTTCAAAAAATAAACCTTAAAAAAAAAGTGTGTCTACTTTGCCCTGTCAGCATTGTTACCTGTGGCCCTGTCTTACTGCTTTATTTCCTCATCTTGTTAGCCTCTTCCTAAGTTGCTTTTCTGCTTCCTTTCTTCTGTTGCCTGCTTCCCCTGTTTTATCTGCATCTCTCCTTTTGTCACCCCTGTCTCCTCTCTTCCTGCTTCTTCCTATTACCTGCTTAGCTGCTGGCTCATCTCCTCCTGGACTTCTCGCCATGTCTCCTTCCCCCATCATGTCTTTATCTGCACCCTCCATCTAATGGCCTCCCCATCTCCTTATCTAATTTCTCTCTTTATCTGCTTTCCTCCATATTTTCATCTACTTCCCTCATCTTGTTCCCTACTTCCCTTTTATGTTATCTTCTTGGCTCCCAGAGCCCTTTGAGTTTGTGGCCTGTTTTAACCCATCCCTGCTTGATAACAATATCAAACTTGAGCAAAAATAGGTGGGGGTCAGAGGCTGGGGAGAAGCAGACTGGTGTATTGCCCTTCGTGGGCTTCCTGAGTCGTAGACTAGCTATTGACCAAAGCTCCTTTATGGCTGTTTGCCTACAGCATCTTTTGTTGTAATGCGTTATAGACTGAATGCAGAGGATGGAAGTATACAGAACGAGGCACTGAGTTTGGAGAGTTAGGCTCTTCGGGGGACATCAGGAGTGGAGTGGAGATGCTCCCCCACACTCTGCTGCGTTTTCCCTTCCTTCCTTCCTTGCCTGCCTCCTGCCCGGGGAGAGGCCAAAGGTTGGCCGATCAGAAGGCTTAGTAACCTTGGGTCCACTCTGGCTGTGATGTGGATTCAGGAAACAAGGTCGCAGGACGTGCCTAGTGGCTTCACTTCAGTAGACGCTGAAGATGGAGCTCCTGGGAGAGCAGTGATCAGTGCACCCTGGCCTTGAGCTGGCGCCCAGGGACAGGAGCCTGGCAGCCACGGGTCTGAAGCAAGGCTACAGAGGCACGAATATATGAGTTCAGATATTGGCTCCTGAAGCTCCCTGGTGGCCTGGTGGCTTGGGTCAGGTGATGCTCCCTGGTGGGTAGGGTCAGGTGTTTTCAGACACTGGCTCCATTACTTGCTAGCCGTGTGACCATGTGCTAGTCCCCTCCTCTCTCTGAATCACCTCCTCACCTGTAAAGCAGGATAATGGATCCAGCTCTCGAGGTTGTAGAGAAAGTACAATGACGTATGTAGAATGCAGTGCCTAGCAAATAGCCAAGCATAGGCACCGTGAGTCTTTGGAAGGAAGATTCGTTTTGGGCAGAAGTGTTCAGGAACGTGCACCTCTCTATGGTGGTCATGATGGCAATTTGAGCCAACATTCATTTAGGTAAATGAATAGATGTTTCACTGTCTGCTTGTTCTTCAGAGTGTTTTTTGGTTTTTGTTTTTTTGTTTGTTTGTTTTGTTTTTATTTTTTGACAGACAGAGTGGACAGTGAGAGAGAGAGACAGAGAGAAAGGTCTTCCTTTGCTGTTGGTTCACCCACCCTCCAATGGCCGCCGCGGCGATCTGAAGGCAGGAGCCAGGTGCTTCTCCTGGTCTCCCATGGGGTGCAGGGCCCAAGTACTTGGGCCATCCTCCACTGCACTCCCTGGCCACAGCAGAGAGCTGGCCTGGAAGAGGGGCAACCGGGACAGAATCCGGCGCCCCGACCGGGACTAGAACCCGGTGTGCCGGTGCCACAAGGCGGAGGATTAGCCTAGTGAGCCGCGGCGCTGGCGTTCTTCAGAGTTTTACAAGAAAGCTTAACACTAATATCAAAGGAAGCAAGTTTTCATCGAGTGTTTAGAACGATGTCTCTGGGGTGGGTGTTTGACACAGTGGTTAAGACAATGCTTGGGCTGCCTGCGTCCCATACCACAGTGCCTGAGCTTGAGCCCCAGCTCCATTCACGATTCCAGCTTCCTGGGAAGCAGCAGTGATACCTCAAATACTGGTCCCTGCCATCCACATGAGTGACCTAGATTGAGTTCCGGGCTCTCGGCTATTGTAGGCATTTGGGGGATGAGCCAGAAAATGGGGGATCTCTCTCTTTCAAATGAAATGAAAATAAATTGGTAAATATATAAGTAATTGGTTAAAAGAAAAAAAGAACTTTCAGGCTACTGAAAGTCCCAAAAGAATATTCCCTCATCTCCTAAACCTCCAGTTTAGAGACTCCGCTACTTGGCCACGATGAAATGCCAGATGAAGAAAACACAAGATGCCTGTTTCCTACTGAGCTGTCTCAGAGCTGGAGGGGAGCGGGGTTCTGCTGGGTCATCGAACCCCCCCTTTACCTTGAGACAGCAGGTGCACTGTCCGTGGTGGACTGCAGCTGGTGAAGAGCAACCTGAGTGTCTCCTTTTGGAGGTGACGGGCAGGAGCTGATCTGTGGGTGCGTTGGCGGAGGTGCTGGCATCCATCATGTGACCTGGGGCAGGAAAGAGAGATCAGGCTGGGAATCTCAGGCCAGTGCGAGCCCACTGGCCCAAATTAGATTACAGGTAATTAAATCATACAAGCAGAAGTTGCTTTCTCACGATTTTCAGACCCCTAGATCTATCCAGCTGGACTTTGGCAGGAAAAGAACTGATGTTCCTCTTTCTTGGTGCCTCTTCCCCCTCATTCACAGGGTATTGGACTGCACGTGTTGTTGCAGTTGTTAAAAACACTGACCCCACAAGAAGTTCAAGCTTAATAGATACAAGCATAAGTCTGTATGACACCTCCTGAGTTTCTTTTTTTACTTTTAAAGGACTTATTTATTTATTTATTTGAAAGACAAAGTTACAGAGAGGCAGAGGCAGAGAGAGAGAGAGAGGCAGGGAGAGAGAGAGAGGTCTTCCATCTGCTGGTTCACTCCTCAGATGGCCACAACAGCCGGAGCTGCGCTGATCCAAAGCCAGGAGCCAGGAGCTTCTTCTGGGTCTCTCATACAGGTGCAGGGGCCCAAGCACTTGGGCCATCTTCCACTGCTTTCCCAGGCCACAGCAGAGAGCTGGATGGGAAGTGAAGCAGCCTGGAGTTCTGTATGAAAGTGGACTGGTTCCCTGTGAGGGGCCCTGGGATCTGCTCCAGGATAATGGGAGGGGTGGCCTGGGGGCTGTTGTTAGCCCAGTGCAATTTCCTGTTCTCTCAGTTCCACTCAGGCAGCCTGCTCTGACTGGCTGTAGCCACAGCCTGTAGCTGGAACTGCTAAGTGCTGCATCACTCCCTGAGCAGCAAGATGGGCCACGCTGGTCAAGTCTCCCTGGAAAAAGCAGAAATAAATCAAACACCAGCTCCTACTTAAGATCTGATGAAATTCTCCATTTCCGTTCCAAATTGAATTCCTCCCGAAGGGCCGGAGCAGCTCCGGGGAGTAATGGAGGCGCTCCTTCCTCTTCTGCCCGAAGCGTGTTTCAAATTAGGCGACGTGGCATTCTAGCACGGGCGGGTAGGTAGCATTAACGAACAGTCTTGAGACACCGTCTTCAGACCAGACGTGATATTTTTAATCTCGAGGAGCGGGTGGCAGACATACAATACGCTTGGCCTCTGCGGAGGAGTCAGCCTATACCACGCCGGTGGTCTCCGGGGAGAGAATGAGAACCTGTGGCCTGCTGGGACTGCTCCCACCCACCCTCCTCCTCCCCCTCTCACAGCCAGGGAGAATTTGCGCTGGAAGATGCAGGCGAGAGGGCTTGTGCTTTCTGAGATGGAAAACATCACCTCCCCACTCTTCTCTTATTTAGGAAGTATGATTAAACTGTGTTTGTTTGTTTGTTTTTTTTTTTTTTTTTTTTTTTAAGGAAGGAAGAGACATTTTTTAGGATGAAGATGTCACTGAAATGATTAGTGCTCCCCTGCTCTGGGACAATAATCAGTGGACAGTTTGGCATCTGCAGAGGCCACTGACCCAGCCCCTTTCACAAGGGGAAAAAGAAAGACCCCCCCACCCCTTTCTTCCAACAGACTCTGTCAGAGCCAAGACTGATCAGCCACGGACTGGCTGCTCAGGCCCATGAATGGGATTCTGAGAAGGCAGGAATGAGTGAGGAGCCCAGGGGTGGGTGAGCCTTGTAAAGCAAGGTTAAGGTAAGAAAAATTCTGTGAGTTCATTCAGATTGGAAGGTGGGCATGAGGTAGGCGATCTGTTGGTGAAGGGGTGCTTAATACTCCTTGAAGTAAACCAGAGAACATTATTCTACTTTCCTTCACGCACTGTTGGAGAAAAGCAGTTGAGAGAGAGAGAGAGGTGTAAAATTTCTCCTTGAGAAATTCTGACATTTGGATTCAAAAAGAGAGAAGGAATTTCTCCATGAAAGAATATTCCACTGGTTCCTTTCTATTTGAATTCTGTTAACAGCCCTTGAGAAGGAGTTACCAAAACCTCACTCCATGTTTTTTAATTTTGTTTCAAGAAGGAAGCGGTTTCCTGGTAACAGGGAAATAGCCGGAGCATACCCAACAGGTAAAACCCAACCTGAGCGGGCTAAACGGGCAGCTGGGCATTGAGAGCCAAGGTGCCGGCTCCCACATTGCTGTTCAGGGCATAAGGTCGTGTCCTACCACAACAGGCCATTTATATCAAGTCCAACGCCCTTCCGTCCCTACCGTTGGAGATGATGTGTGTCTTCCTCGAAGTACGGTAGGAAGCACATTTATCCTGAGCTTGGAAGAAAGGGTTGAGGATGGGAAGTGGGAATCTGAGTTGAATTCTAGCCATGCTGGGGTTTGTCCTGAGCCCCAACAGGAAGCATGGGGCCCCCCGGGGAGGGGGTGTCCCTAGAGCACTGAGGTGGGCCTGGGAGGGTCTGGTTGGCAGGTAGCAGCGCAAATAAAAGGGCAGGAGGATGAAATGGCCACTTTAGTGCATTCCTTCCGGCCCCCTCTCCACAGTCCTGTATTTGCATAAATCGGCCTGGGCAGACAGGTCACTTGGACAGTGGGGGCTTTCTCCCTAGCAGCCATGTCCCAGTCAGCAGCCTGCGAGCAGACAGGGCGGCCGGCCTCTAACCCGCGTGGGCTCACTCGTCTGCCTCCCTCTGGCTGGTGGGCCCTTCCTCAGCGGGCTTGTCTTTGAGCCTGTTTATAAGGCCTGAAGTTACTTCTGTTTTGTTTTAGCCCAAAGGGTGAACTGCTGCCAGCAGTATGTCTGGAATGTTATTTACTCGGTACATTTCTGTGGCTTTTCTTGTAGCACTGCACATGCCAGAGCCAGGGGTCATTTACTTGAAAATGCCAGGTTGCAGTTTGTCTCCTTCACGGGCAACTTTCTCAGTAAAGGGAAGTTGAGCTCCTGTGCCTCTCTGTTTCCTTTGCTCCCTCCTCCCTCTCACCCTCTTTCCCACCCCCTTCCCTGCTTACCTTCCACTCTGCCTCCATTCCCTCCCTCCCTCCTCTTTCCTCCTGGAGTTAGTGCTCTGACTTGCCTTGATGCCTGCTGCCTGGCACCCCTTGGTCCTAAATGCCCCGACTGCACTCGGCACTTCTGAGGCTCCTGGTGGACCCTTTGGCGAGCCCGGCACATGCCTTCTCGTTTGTGCATCTGCCCTGTTATTATTTCACATGAAAGCTGTCTGTTTTGGCAGCCGGGACTCCCGCGATTGCAGCTGGGCTCTCTGAGCTGAACCGGGGGGATGTTGTGCAAGGGAAATCTAGGTGGGGTTTTCTCTAATGGTGGCCGTGGGGGCGGAAGAAACGTCTGCAAGCAGTCTTGGCCCGTGCGGAGCTGACGTGATGGCAAACAAAAGGAACCGGTGTGTACGGTTTCTGAAGTCGGAGGTTTCACAACCACTTTTGTTCGATTGATGGAGATGAGATCTTTTTTTTTTTTTTTTTTTAAAGAGCAAGTTCTTGGTTAGGAAAGCTGTGGACAAGTCCTGGCTAAAATGCTCGGCGCTGAAGGCCCTGGCATAGGAGGTCTTGTGTTCACCTCTTCTGTCTTCAGTCCCCCTTCCTCCCATCTCATGTATGCAATTTTAATCGGTGGTGTTTGGGGTCTTAAAACAAGGTATGGAAAATGAGATTAGCTAAATCTCCCCATCTGGTGCCAGCCCCGGGGCCGTTTGCACACCTGGGTGGGTGACTCCCTGCCTTCCCTCTCGCCCTGTGGCTTTGTTATGTCGTGGGAATCTCTAAGCGCCTGCAGATACCGGTGAAAATCCCTGTGTTCCAGAGACTCAGCTTTCATCTGGGTCTCATGGAAAACGCACCTAGCCACAGCACTGGTGGTTAGCTTGTTCACTCCGTCGCCAGCCCCAGTGTGAAATGGAAAATTTTGGGTTCCGTTCTCCTCGGCTGTCCCTGTCTTTCTGCATGACTTCTCAATCTGTTTGTAAGCCGCTCGGATTTTTTGGCTGAAGGGTCTTCTTTGATCACTCTCCCGACAGCATGGGCTTCGCGTTCTCACACCTGCTCTTCTTTTACAGTCCAGATTTCAGGGTAAACGCTTCCATTGCCTTGTAATTTTTTCGGTGTAAAACTTTAGTGCAGGTTCCTTATTACAGGTAACTGCCGTTTGATGACGGAGACAACCGCTGGCAGGAACGGCGACCTGAACGGCTGCCAGGAACGTAAACGGCCACTTTATTTATGTCTGAAAACATCCCAGCCGCAAGCCGCTGGGTCATGATCTAGCATGCACACGGTAATGACAGGCTGGCCAGGCTGGGGAAGCCGCCCCTTGGGGCAGCCACGAGGACAGGCTCTAACACGACTCCTTGTGTTTTCTTCCCCATTATCTAACATGACTCCTTGTGTTTTCTTCCCCATTATCCACAGCCCACACATCATCTTCCTCTCGCAGAGCACCTTGACAGGCAGCAGCCATCTCCATCTCTGCGGGACCCGCCTCTGCCACGAAATTGCCCACGCCTGGTTTGGGCTCGCCATCGGGGCCCGCGACTGGACAGAGGAGTGGCTGAGCGAGGGCTTTGCCACTCACCTGGAAGATGTGTTCTGGGCTGAAGCACAGCAGGTAGGGTGGAGGTGACCTCAAGCATTTCACCACCCAGAGCAGGTTGTCCTTGTAGTCCTTGGCTCCTCCAGCAGATGTGCCCCAAGTGCCAGCCATGCCCGGGGCCCTGTTTTTACTGGGATAGAGAGCCATGCACACCAGAGAGGGAAGCCCCCGCCCCTGCTTCGGTTTGCAGGCCAAAGACAGCAGAGAGAACAGACGGATGAGGCTGACCCACGTCAGATGGCGAAGGGTCCCTGCAAGAAGATGAGCTCCGTAGGGACTGGTGAGGAGGGCTCCCTGGTGAAGGGGGCATCTGAGCAGATACGTGACGAGAAGGCCGTTCTGTGGCCACACACCCAGGCGTTCCTTTGGGTTATGGTTGTGACAGTGACGCTGTGTGTTTTAAATCATGAGATTAAAATTTAAATCAGGAGTCATAATCTCAGACTGCACCGAGGAGAAAGCAGCCAATGTTGTCCATTAGGGAGCAGTGAGGCCAGAAGCCAACTGGTAGCTCCTGCCCGGCTCTCATGGTTGCCCTGCTGAAGTGAGGGCTTGGTAGAGCCTGGGTTTCTAGTTGTTGTTGTTGTTTTAAAGGCTTTTTATGCGCAGTTTGTTAACTTAAAAAGTATTATGCAAACTAAGTATACCCAAAGCCAGAGCTGGTCAGCATGCCTGCGGGCTTCAAGCTCGACTTCAGAGAATTGGCCGTCCCTTCTCATGGGGAGATGGCAACTAAATTGATTCCTGCTTACTTCTGGTTGCAAATACTTGGGTCACTTCTTTTCCCTGCCATCCCCACCCCTCACACAGTGGACTATTTGGTGTTTTCCACGATCCCCAAGGTTGTGTGTAGCAGCATGGTTTTGTTCAGGGTCCTTCTATCTGCATTTCACTAAGCAGGTCGAAGTCACCTGGGTAGCCCAGACTCGTCTCCCCACGCACAGGTCAACACCAGACTCCCCCAAGCTTTGAACTGCCACAGTGCTTGGTGTTCCCCCTTTCCCCCCTCTGCTTCCTTGTACAATGTGCTTTCCTTACCCTCACAACTGGACCGTGGCCTCCTCCCAAGCCTCCCACTCGTCCTCCTGCCCTCTCTGCACTGTGCCTGTGGCGCTAGCTGTGTGCTCCTCCCCATCGCCAGCCACCCCGCAGTCCTGTGGAGAGAGGCCACACGGTGGACATGGGAAAAGAGGCTGGGCTGTGGCTCTGAGCAGCCTTGGGATCCCGGCTCTGTCGTTTACCACTTTTGTAAGTAAGGGGTGTTATGCAGCCTCCTTGAGGCTCCATTTGTAAAATGGATATCAGGATGCTTGACCTTCTAGCATGCGTGGGATAAGGTGAGTGGGCTTGACACAGTCCCGACAGGACACCCCTGTTCTCTTCCTCTCCGTATTTCCTCCCCAGACTGTACACAGCAGGCACCACCATGCCACCGTCAAAATCTCTTTCCCGAGGGAGCATCTATTCTGGGACAGTCAGATTTGTGCCAAAGAGTGCTCCTCCTCCCCTTCCTCGGCCTGTACTTCTGGGCAGTGGCTCCCCGCTCTCCTTGCCTGGGGCCTGCCTCTAACCGCCTTGGAAAGGCCCATGGCCACCGCCAGAAGCCAGCTGAGCTGCCTCTCCCAGCCGCACACCTGCTGTGTCCATGCTGGGCTCCATCTGTAGGGATGAAAGGACGGGGAAGACACAGCCCTGCCGTAGCCTAATGGATGAGAAGATGAGAGAAGCATTCAGGGGAAGAAGAAAACAAGTCAGAAATGAGGAGCAAACGCCAGATGATTGTGGGGGAGGTCAGACCTGAGCCACCCCGGAAGCCGTTGTGGAGGAGGTGACTCCTGGCAGGGACCTCCATGGGAAAGCAGGGACTGAGCTTCGCCGTCGCTCCCTTCCCCTCCTCCTGGCACAGGGGTCAGCCCCTCGCCTCACCCTTCAGGGGCTGGACGGTATGTCCTCAAGATGGGAGAGTGTGAGCACCCCTGAGGCAGAGTGGCCATTCCAGTACGGTATGTCCTCAAGATGGGAGAGTGTGAGCACCCCTGAGGCAGAGTGGCCATTCCAGATTCCAGCGCGGAGTCTGGGAACATTCCAGAGCCCGTGCACCATTCTAAGCCTTTCCTGTAAAGACGAGACTGAGCTGGTGCCGGTAGCCTGTGAGGACCTGCAGGAGAGGAGGGCTCAGCGGGGTAGGGCTGGGGGTACCAGCTCATGGGCCGCGCCTGCTTGGCAGCGGACTCCATGAGGAATGAGCAAGGAGGCACTGGAGTCGACCCTGGGCCTCAGCAGGCACAGCAAAGGGAGCGTGAAATCTCAGAACCAGGGAGTCAGGACCTGGCATCCCGCTCAGGGTGCAGTCCACAGGGATCCGTGAGCCGAGTTAGCTGCCGTGTGGAATCATGCAGCTCGCCATCAAGCTGGATGAAGTCTGCACTCATCTCAGATGTCGCGTCTACTTGGGCTGCCATGATAGACTGCCACGCGCTGACTTTCTCACACTCGTACAAGTTGGGGGTCTCAGATCAAGGTGCCCGCATGGCTGGTGTCTGGCGAGGCTTCTCTCCCTGGCTTGCGGCAGCCACCTTCTCACTGTGTCCTCACGTGGCCTTCTCTTTCTGTGCATGCAGAGCTCCAGGGCCTCCTTCTCTTCCTATAAGGACAGCAGTCCTATTGGATCAGGGCCTCACCTGTACAGAGTATTTCACCTTAATCACTTTCTTCAAGGCTGTCTGTCTGTACTGTCTCCAAGTACAGTCGCCCTGCATTGTCTTCACCATATGTATTCTGGGGGACACAGTTGGGTCTGTAACAACAGGTGCACCAAGTCTGTGATTGCCTGGCCTCTGGCCCTCCCGGGATGGTAGCTTGCACCTGGCCCACCTGCCCTCTTCTCTGCCATTCTCTGATCAGATCATGCTATGCCTGCCCTGCTCGTCTGGGCTCCACACACAAGAGCCCTGATCCCTGCCTGACCTTGCTCTCCTGTAGGCAAGGCTCGGGTACCACTACCTCCTCAGGCCACCCCTGGTTGGTGAGCGGGCATCTGGGTTCTTCCTCCACCTCTGCACTCTGATGTCCGTGTATCTTACCTGCTGCCCCCTCTCCCTTCCATTCTTCATAGTAGACGTGTTGTCCACAGCATCCCCAGGGCTTGCAGAATGAATGATTGAGGATTGGCTAGAATGCCTGCAGACTCTAGACACTTCCCCCCTGGGGCGGGGGGGTCCACTGCCCTGCCTTCCATGTCCATGTGACTCAGTGGGGCAGAGTGCTGGCCTATCCCCTACCCCACCCCAGAGTCCAGCGGTCACTTTTCTGGCTGTACACAGTCATCTGGGTGGCATTAGCCAGCTCCCCAGCAAGTAGCCCTGCACAAAGCTGAAGGTTGGGATAAATAGGAGGGAAATGGAGGGAAAGAGCAGGAGAGGAGGCTGGATGGAGTCAAAGTGGATTCGGGCCCTGGGGAAGCCTTTTCTCTCCTGGCCGGTGTGAGTGTGGGCAGCGGGTGCGTTCCAGCAAGGGGAACCCTCCGAAACAGGCAAGCCAGGAGCGAGCAGTTGGTTTCTCCAAGAGCCACGGGGCTCCTGAGCCTTTGCCGGGGAGCCAGGGGAAGGCAGGGGAGCAGGCCACATCGTCCGCACTGGGACAACGTGAGCTGCTCCACGGGGCAGCGCTGGCCCAGCATGAGGACAGTGAGAACTTTGTTTTGTGCACGTGCGTCTGTGTGTCTGTGGCCCCAGCAGCTGTCCCCCGACGAGGCCCAGGAGCAGCAGGAGCTGAGGGCTTGTCTGCGCTGGCATCGCCTCCAGGATGAGCTGCGGAACTCCTCCGAGGAGATGCAGGTGTTGAGGTAAAGGCAACATTAAGATCTTGTTACCTTCTTCTCATTGCCTCCCCTCCCCTCCCCTCTCTCCTCCCCTCCCCTCTCCCCTCCCCTCCCCTCTCCTCTCCTCTGCCCCTCTTCTCTCTTCCTCCCCTCCTCTCTCCCCTCCCCTCCCCTCTCCTCTGCCCCTCTTCTCTTCCTCCCCTCCCCTCTCCTCTCCTCTGCCCCTCTTCTCCTCTCTTCCTCCCCTCCCTCTCCTCTCTGGCTCCCCTCCCCTCCCCTCTCTTTTCCTTGTTGCCTCTCCTCTCCCCTCCCCTTTCTTCTCCTCCCCTTCCCTCTGACACACCCAGGCCATCCGATGAAATCTGCCATTTTCCTGTCTGAGTGAAATTGGGCTGGGTTACTCATCCCCCTGCTCTCGGGGATGGGAAGGTTGTGTTTGAAGCCTTTCAGGGTGTGGGGTTCTATTTGCTTTCTGACATTTTCCTGGTGTCTCTGTTCAGGAAAAAACTAGCATGAGGCCATTTCCGGGACCAAATTCTTCGTTTGAAGTTCTAATAGTCACTTTATGTGGCGGCTGCTGACGTGGAGAAGGTTGGGGTTTGGCAGCCGGCAGACAGTAACCCTTTAAAGCTGAAGGGGGAAAAAAACGTTTAGGAAAATATTGATTGCTAAGTGTTTAGTGGTAACAGATGTGTGAGTCAATGGGGCTTTTGTTTCAGATGTAGCCCAGCAGGAAGCCAGTACCACTGTTCTCTCCCATGCGGTGCGGGAGGATCCCACTCCAGGCTCCCGAGTTTTGTTTTTTGATTGTGGCTTGTAGCACCGGTTGGATCCCTTCTTGCCATTTTGCATTTCTCACCACCTCAGCTTTGCCCCTTTCCCTCACCAGGCTGAGAGGCTGCTCACCTGCAACCTCCTGCCCATGCCCCTGTGCCGAGAGTCAAAGTCAAGTGTTTGGAATCTGCAGTCAGCCAGGTGGGATGGGCAGGTGCCCCGGGAACTCCCCCTCTCCTTACCCTACTGTAGGTGGCCCCCCTGGAGGCCAGGCTGCCTGCCTGGGTGGAAGCCCACCCTGGACCCTTCTGCTGTTGGGTTGTTTCATTTTTAATTTATTTTATTTATTTGAAAGACAGAGTTACAGAGAGAGGTAGACACAGAAAGAGAGACAGAGAGATCTTCCATTTGCTGGTTCCCTCCCAAGATGGTTGCAAGGCCGGAGCTGAGCTGATCTGAAGCCAGGAGGCAGGAGCTTCTTCCGGGTCTTCCATGGGGGTGCAGGGGTCCAAGGACTTGGGCCACCTTCCGCTGCTTTCCCAGGCCACAGCAGAGAGCTGGATCAGAAGTGGAGCAGCCAGGGCTGGAACTGGTGCCCACTGCAGGCCGAGGCTTTAACCAGTATACCACAGCACTGGCCCAGGGGTTTGTTTTTACATAAACACTCCTGCTCCTCCTGAGGGGGCCTGAAGCATACCTCACAGAAAGCATTCCAGGGGCTGGTGCTGTGGCATAGCAGGTAAAGCTGCCGCCTGCAGTGCCAGCATCCCAGGTGGGCGCAGGTTCAGGTCCTGGCTGCTCCATTTCTGATCCAGCTCTCTGCTATGTCCTGGGAAAGCAGTAGAAGATGGCCCAAGTCCTTGGGCCCCTGCACCCATGTGGGAGACGTGGAAGAAGCCCCTGGCTCCTGGCTTCGGATTGGTGCAGCTCCAGCCATTGGTGGCCATTTGGGGAATGAGCCAGCAGAAGGAAAACCTCTCTCGCTCTCGCTCTGCCTCTGCCCCTGCTTCTCTGTAACTCCGCTTTTCAAATAAATAAATAAATAAATAAATAAATCTTCAAAAAAAAAGAAAAAAAGAAAGAAAGAAAGAACAGAAAGCACGCCATAGCTCATGAGCCCCAGGGAGGGATGCTAGCTGGTGCTTTTGTGCAGCGCTGCTCCCTGCCCATGGGGAAGTCCCCTGGCTTGCGTGTTTGCACGCTAACCATGGCTTCCCGAGCTGACTCATCCATTGTTTAGGAAACTCAGCTCCAGCGGTAGGAAGCACAGCAGGGCAAGGCCCAGAGAACTGCGGTCCACCCCCGCCTCTGTTCCCTCAGCCGGCATTTATGGAGACGGGCAGGGCAGCTACCCCCACGCTGGCTCTCCCAGAGCCTCTACTTGGCCAGGACACTGTTGCACGTCCAACCTGGTCACAGGCAGTGAACGGCACTGTGAAGGCAACACTGTGTGACTCCTACACTAATTGGAGAGGTCTTTTTTTAATAAGGTTGGAGAATGCTTCCTTGTGAATGAGATGGGCGTCTGCATAAGCCGGCAGAGGGAAGAACCAAAGGCCCTCAGTCTGGCCTGCTTTGGTGCCAGGAAGCGGGTGTTGGATGGCTAGAAAGGGGACTGATGGCAAGGCTGTGAGAGATAGGCAGGAGCCAGGGCACAAGAACCTCCCTCCAGATTCTGTGGATGCTGCCATGAGCTTTGAGCAGGAAGGGGCAGGGTCTGTCTGGTGTTTTCACATTGCTGCTCTGCTTCTGTGAGGAATGGGTTAGCAGCTACAGACAAGAAAGCAAAGAGGCAGAGTTGGAGTGTTAAGAGTAGTTCATGGGCCTGTCTCCCTTGGGGCTGTGGGGTCCCTTTTCTTCTCAGCCAGGACTGGAGGCTGAGATTAGCCCTGTTGAGGCCATCGTCGGGACTGCACGAGCTGGGCAGCTTCATTTTCCTACCTCATACATCTGTGGGAAAAAAGAAAAAAAAAAAAAAGAGAAGTTCATTGAGCAGCAGCAGGTTAAGCTGCCAGATTCCCATATGAGCACCTGTTTCAGTCCACTGCTCCACTTCCAATCCAGTTCCCTGCTAGTGCACCTGGGAAAACATCAGAGGATGGCCCAAGTGCTTCAGCCCCTGCCAACCATATGGGAGAAAAAGATGGAGTTCTGGGCTCATGACTTCAGCCTGGGAAGTACTGGCCATTGTGGCCATTTGGGGAGTGATCCAGTGAATGGAAGCTACCCCCCCTTTTCTCCCTCTCTCTTTAATTCTGCCTTTCAAATAAATGAAATAGATCAGAGCTGGGCCGATCTGAAGCCAAGAGCCAGGAGCTTCCGGGTCTCCCACATGGGTTCAGGGGCCCAAGCATTGGGGCCATCTTCCACTGCTTCCCAGGCTATGGCAAAGAGCTGGATCAGAGGTGGAGCAGGTGCGAGGAACCGGTACCCATATGGGATGCCAGTACTGCAGGCAGCAGCTTTACCTGCCACACCACAGCACCAGCCCCATCCCACTTTTAATTTTTACAAAGACCTAATTTCAGTTTACTTAATGATCGTAAAGTTAGCCCTACACTAAGTAAAAGAATTCAACTAATATTATAAAGAATAAAATACTGTTCCTCAACAGAAGAGACAAGGGCTGTAAACAATTGTGGAGTCCCAAAATGTCCTTTTCATTCCAGTACATTACATTTTTGGTACTCTGTTACCTCGGATCATGGAAAACTGATATCTGTCTTTTTGGAATTGGCTTATTTCACTACATATAATGGTTTCCACTTGTGTCCATCTTGTTGCAAAAGAAAGGATTTCTTTTTTTTTTATAGCTGAGTAGTACTCCATAGTGTACATAGACCATAATTCTTTTCTCCATCAATTGATGGACATCTGGGTTGATTTCATATCTTAGCTCTTGTGAATTGTGCTGCAGTGAACATGGGGGTACAGATCACTCTTTCAGATGCTGATTTATTTTGGTTTGGCTAAATTTCCAGAAGTAGGAGGTCTACATTCAAATTTCTGAGGAATTTCCATACTGTCTTCCACAGAGGCTATGTTTACATTCCCACAAACAGTGGATTAGGGTATCTTTTCCCCTACATCCTTGCTAGCATTTGTTGTTTGTTGATTTCTGTATGAGAGCCATTCTAACTGGGGTGAGGTGAAACCTCACTGCGGTTTCGATTTGCATTTCCCTGACGGCTAGTGACCCTGAGCATTTTTCATGCGTCTGTTGGTCATTTAAATGTCGTCTCTTGGAAAATGTCTGTTCAAGTCCTTTGCCCATTTCTTAACTGGATTGTTTGCTTTGTTGTTGTTGAATTTCTTGAATTCTTTATGGATTCTGGATATTAATCCTTTATGAGTTTCACAGTTTGCAAATATTTTCTCCCATTCTGTCAGTTGTCTCTTCACTTGCTGAGTGTTTCTTTTGCAGTGCAGAAGCTTCTCAGCTTGTTGTAATCCCATTTGTCAATTTTGACTTTCATTACCTGTGCTTCTGGGTTTTTTTTTTTTTTTTTTTTTTTTGAGAGGCAGAGTTAGACAGTGAGAGAGACAGAGAGAAAGGTCTTCCTTTCCATTGGTTCATCCCCCAAATGGCCACCACGACTGGCACACTGTGCCAATCCGAAGCCAGGAGCCAGGTGCTTCTCCTGGTCTTCCATGCGGGTGCAGGGGCCCAAGCACTTAGGCCATCCTCCACTGCCCTCCTGGGCCACAGCAGAGAGATGGCCTGGAAGAGGGGCAACCGGGACAGAAATGGCGCCCCAATCGGGAGTAGAACCCAGGGTGCCGGCGCCACAGGTGGAGGATTAGCCAGGGTGCTGGCCACTTCTGGGGTCTTTTCCAAGAAGTCTTTGCCTATACCAATGTCTTGCAGTTTCCCCCAATGTAGTCTAGTAATTTGATGATATTGGGTCATCAGTATAAGTCTTTGATCTGCTTTGGGTGAATGTTTAAGATGTAAGATAGAAGTCTAGTTTCATGCTTCTGCATGTGGAGATCCAGTTACCTTACCTTTTGTACAAAAACCCACTTAAAATGGATCAAATGAGCTAAAATCAATTCCTGTTTATTTACTTTCTTATTTAAAAGACAGTTACAGTGCTGTGTTATAGTAGGCTAAGCCTCCGCTGGAGTGCCAGCATCCCAAATGGGCTGTGGTTTGTGTTCTGGCTTCCCTCTCTCTCTGTCTGTAATTGTACCTCTCAAACCTTAAAAAAATAAAAAGACAGAGATGCTTGGTCCAAGGATACTTTTCTATCTTAACTTGTATGCTCTCCTAGAGTTCAAGATATGTGAAGTATTCTTAAAAATATTTATTTATTTATATTTATTTGAAAGGCAGAGACAGGGAGATGGGGGAAGGTGGGAGTGGTGGTGATAGGAGAGAAAGAAATGTATTTCCATCCTCTGATTTACTATCCAAATGCCTACAACAGCTGATCCTGGACCAGATGGAAGCCAGGGCCCCAGAACTCAGTCCAGGTCTCCCATATGGGTGGCAGGGACCCAGGTACTTGGTCTATCACCTGCTGCCTCCCAGGATACATTAGCCAGAATCTGGGGAGGAAGCAGAGGAGCCAGGATTCAAACCCAGGCTCTCCAGTATGAGATGTGGGTGTCCCAAGTGATGTCTTTACCATTGGACTCTCATTTATGAATAAAGGTGAAATAAAGACCTTCCATAGCAAACAGAAATGGAAAGAATTTATCGTCACTAGTCCAGCCTTACAAAAGATGCTTATGGATGTGCTACACACAGAAACACAGAATGATAGCCATCACTATGAAAGAATGTGGAGACAGATATCCCCCAGTAAAAGTACAAAAGAAATCCAAAGTAAACAATAGGAATATTTGGAAAAATGGCAGATACAAGCCATTACATTATTACAATAGTCACCTTGAATGTAAACGGCCTCAACTCTTCAGTTAAAAGATGCAGACTAGCAGAATGGATTAAAAAACAAAACCCATCTATTTGCTGCCTACAAAAACCACATCTCACCAGCAAAGATGTGCACAAACTGAAAATAAAAGGATTGAAAAAGATATTCCATGCTAACAGAAAGCAAGAAAGTGCAGGTGTTGCCATCCTAATATCGACAAAATGGATTGTAACATAAAAACTGTTACAAGAGATGATATAATATGTAATATTAAGGAATCGATTCAACAGGAAGATGTGACTATAATAAATGTTTATGCACCCAATTACAGGATGCCTGGCTATTTAAAAGAAATGTTAATTGATTTAAAGGAATATGTAGACTCCAATACAATAGTAATGAGGGACTTCAGTTCCCCAGTTTCATTAATGGACAGATCAACCAGCCAAAAAATCAACAAAGAAACAACAGAGCTAACTGACACTGTGGACCAAATGGACCTGATTACAGAACTTTTCACCCCACAGTCACAGAATACACATTCTTCTCATCAGTGCATGGAACTTTCTCTAAGGTAGACAATATGCTAGGCCATAAAGCAAGTCTCAGCAGATTTAAAAAAAAAAATCATACCATGCATCTTCTCTGACCACAATGGAATGAAGCTGGAAATCAACAACTCCAGAATGTCTAGATCATATGCAAACACATGGAGACTGAACAACATGTTCCTCGAACAACAGTGGGTCATAGAAGAAATTAAAAAATTTCTGGAAATGAATGAAAGCAGTGATGCATCATATCAAACCTTATGGGATGCAGCAAAAGCAGTGTTAAGAGGGAAGTTTTTAGCAATTGGTGCCTACATGAAGAAATTGGAAAGGCACCAAATATATGAGCTATCAGTGCATCTCGAAGACTAAAAAAAATCAGCAAACCAAACCCCAAATTAGTAAGAGAAAAGAAATAACTAAAATTAGAGAAGAAATAAACAAAATTGAAGCAAAAAATTACAAAAGATCAGTGAAATGAAGAGCTGGTGTTTTGAACAATAAACAAAATTGACACACCATTGGCCCAACAAACAAACAAAAAAAAAAAAAAAAGAGGGAGAAGACCCAAGAGCTGTATGCCAACAGATTGGGACATCTACAAGAAATAGATTCCTGGACACATACAATTTACCAAAATTGAGTCATGAAGACATAGAACACCTAGACAGACCAATAACCAAGACGGAAATTGAATCAGTAATAAAGACTCTCCTAAAAAAGAAATGCCCGGGGCCGGAAGCCTTCACTGCTGAATTCTACCAGACTTTTAATGAAGAACCAATTCCAGTTCTTCTCAAGCTAATTAAAACAATTGAAAGGGAGGGAATCCCCCCAAGCTCCGTCTATGAAGCCTGCGTCCCATTTCTGAGTGGTGGAGTGGGAAGCCAGATAGTGGTGTGTTCACCATCAGAAGCAGAACCAGCGTGGGGGCAGCACTGGGGAAATGGAGATCAGAGAGGTTGGCTTGGAGGTAGAGGGCCCAGGATCGCGTGTATGTGTGAGCTGTGTGACTGTAAATGCCCTCACCTCTCAAAGAAGCTGTTTCTCCCATGAAAAGGCCACCTCTGTTGTCTACATCCTGAGTCACTGAGGTGCCTCTGGTTCTGTGTGACCTCCGTTGTTTGCTGGGGCTTAGGAACATCACAGTTAGTATTAGCTGATGAAATGTGCTGCTTCTAGCTTATAAGCAAGTTAGCCTGGGAAGTCAGCTCACACAGAGGGGAGCCTCACCTCTGGCTTCTGAGGGTCAAGTTTTTGTTGTTGTTTTTTTTTCTTCTTCTTCTTGTGTATGGAGTCAGGAGAGAGAACACTATTTTTAGAGCTTTGTGCTTGAAGGCTTATTATGGCATTTGCTTTTCTTTGTCTTGGTATTCAGAAATTGTGTTTGCCTAAATTTGGGCTAAGCATGAAATGACTGCCTTTGGAAGACTTAGTGCACATCATTGTGGAAAATATTGTTATCAGATGCACTCACAATGAGAAGGAAATGGTTCTGAACCTGCCCTGAATTATACAGTGTGGTTTTGTTTGGTTTACTCGGCGTCCCCTAGAATTCTCCCCTTAAATGGGCACAGAGAACCTAGAAAGCCTTGCAAGTATAAAGGAGCAGAATTGTAAAGATTTGTTCTCAGATTCTGTTTTGTTTTAATACACAAATGAGACCTTGGAAAAGAAGTCCTTTAACCTAATACAGTGATCGAGGACGCTTATCTTTCATTTTTCTCTTTCAAGGCATCTCCCGGTCTTGAAATCATGGACCAAGAATGATTTCACCGTCTCACTTTGTGTCTTGATAGACTGCTGTATGCTGGCAGGCACAGTGGAGTCCCTTCTTCCTGGCCCTGCAGTATTCTGCACGTGGTTGACCATTCCCTCCTTCTAAAAACCACCTTCTCCTCTCCGCTTCTTTGTCACTTTCTCTTTGGCTTCTCTGCATTTCACTGGCTAGTCCCTTCCCCACCTCTGCTACTGGCAATTTAATACTCTTTCAAGGCTCAAAAAGACTGAAGAGTACACAGCTGATAAAGAATAGAGCAGGATTTAAACTTAAGGATTGAAACTCTCCTCTTTTCTCTATACTGTATGTCTGCCTTCAAGGAAGGGACCCAAATACGAATGAACTTTCCCAGTCACAACCAGATCATAGACCAGGTTTACTAAGTCTTTGTTTAACAGCTTAAGCAAAACAATAAAGGGCAACCAAGTTGGGGGAAAAAATACACGCACATGCACACACACGGGCAGGCGCTTGGCCCAGTGGTAAAGACATCACTTGGGACACCCACATCTCATACTGGAGAGCCTGGGTTTGAATCCTGGCTCCTCTGCTTCCTCCCCAGATTCTGGCTAATGTATCCTGGGAGGCAGCAGGTGATAGACCAAGTACCTGGGTCCCTGCCACCCATATGGGAGACCTGGACTGAGTTCTGGGGCCCTGGCTTCCATCTGGTCCAGGATCAGCTGTTGTAGGCATTTGGATAGTAAATCAGTGGATGGAAACATGTTTCTTTTTTTGCATCCCCCCCCATCTCTGTCTCTGCCTTTCAAGTAAAAATAAATAAATAAATATTTTTGAGAATACTTCACGTATCTTGAACTCTGGGAGGGCATCCAATTAATATAGAAAAGTGTCCTTGGACCAAGCATCTCTCTCTTTTTTAAAAAAGATGTATTTATTTATTTGAGAGGTAGAGTTACAGAGAGACAGAGAGAAAATCTTCCATCTGCTGGTTCACTCTCCAGATGGACATAACCACTGGAGCTGGGCTGATCTGAAGCCAGGAGCCAGGTGCTTTTTCCATTTCTCCCACATGGGTGCAGGGGCCCAAGCACTTGGGCCATCTTCTGAGGATTTCCCAGGCCATAGCTGAGAGCTGGATCAGAAGAGAAGCAGCCTGGATATGAACTGGTGCCCATATGGGATGCCGGTGCTGCAGGTGGATGCTTGGCCCACTACGCCACAGCACCGGCCCCAGCATCTGTATTTAACACATGAAAAGGTTTGTCTTATTCAAAAAATAGTGGGGAAGGAAGAAAACTTAGATACTGGAGAATGACAGAGTGAGAAGAGAAAAATTATGTTTGGCTTGGACTTACTAATTTCAATAAGATTTTAAAACAAGATTTATTTGTTTATATGAAAGGCAGAGTTACGGGGGGGGCATAGAGAGAGAGAGAGAGAGAGAGAAAGAGAGAGAGAGAGAGATTGATCTTCCACCTGCTGGTTCACTCCCCAAATGTCCACAGTGGTCAGGTCTGGGCCAGGCTGAAGCCAGGAGCGTGATCTGGGTTTCCTTTGAGGGTGGCAGAGACCCAAGTACTTGGGCCACCTCTCCTTTCCCAGGCACATTAGCAGGCAGCTCGATTGGAAGTGGAGCAGCCAGGACTTGAACCATTACTCACGTGAGATGCCGGCGCTGCATCCTGTGGTCAGCAGCAGCTGAACCTGCTGCTCCACAATGGCAGCCCCTCATTTTAATAACTTGTAAGAGCTGTCTTCTCCCTGTGCCCACTGCGCATTCCAAAATGTTCTTAGGCCGACTTTACTGTAAGTTTTGTTCGGATCAGACATATCCTGGATTGACTTCTGTGTGCATTTCATGTGGTTCCCCATCTCTGTGTTTGCCCCGCCTTCTCAGCCTTCCTTGGCTGGGAGCCTGTGAGATAGCTGCAGACGGTCAGGGTCACGCTCATGACACTGTGCCCTTTCCCGTTAGCTGCTTATCAAATATGTCTTTCCTGTACGCAAGACCCAGGGGCTCTGCAGGCTCCCCCTCTGGTTGTCGCCACCTCTCCGTCAGCTCTGCCTGGGTGCCACCACTCAGCTCTCTCGTGTGGTCCTACCCCTGCCTGCAAGCTCCCCTCTGGCCCTTGCCAGACAAGAGGTGAGGGGGCTCCTGCAAGGCTGCCTGACTCTTGTCTCTAGGGTACAGCTGGGGCCCAGCGGCTCCCCACAGCAAGGACAGAAGAGCTACAGAGGCAGGGTCAGAAGAGATCTCTGAGGCCGGCACCGTGGCTCACTGGGCTAATACTCCGCCTGCGGCGCTGGCACACCGGGTTCTAGTCCCAGTCGGGGCACTGGATTCTGTCCCGGTTGCCCCTCTTCCAGGCCAGCTCTCTGCTGTGGCCAGGGAGTACAGTGGAGGATGGCCCAAGTGCTTGGGCCCTGCACCCCATGGGAGACCAGGAGAAGTACCTGGCTCCTGCCATCAGATCAGCGTGGTGCGCCGGCTGCAGCGGCCATTGGAGGGTGAACCAATGGCAAAGGAAGACCTTTCTCTCTGTCTGTCTCCCACTGTCCACTCTGCCTGTCAAAAAAAAAAGAGATCTCTGTTGGTTTTTACTGTTTGTGATTTATTGTCCTGTCCACTTTTTTCTGGATTGTTTGGGAAAGCCAAGCTCGAGCTGAGAAAAATGTTAGAATGTGTCCCAAGAAGGAGGTGCTGACAAGTGCCTCGCTGACGCAGCAGCTTCTCAGCGCCTGCCTCCATCGTTGGTGCAATGCTAGACACACAGGCAGACATCTTTCTCTGCCTCACTCCCTGGTCACAGAAGCATCCCGTAACTAAAGGGGAAAGCCCCACAGGTACAACTCTACCCACGAGCTAGATAAAGCATGCGTGCTTGCCAGTGTCCTGTGAACACGCATGGCGCCTATGTGCTGTGCGGTCCTCTTAAATCCCAAGGCTTTTTTCGTGAAAAATCTCTCATGCATAAACCTTCTCAATTACACTTGAAATTTTCACTTCACAAGTTTTCCTCAAAACTGTTATTTCAAGTCCCTGAAGAACATAACAGCCTTTTTCCCACCCACATGCGGGGACAGTTCCATCCGCAGGGACACAAACCTGCCTCCCGGAAAAGCTCCCCTCCCTCGCTGCCATCACACGCAGAGGTCCAGCCTTCCCTTCCTGTGCCCCCACGAGAGCTCCCACGAGGGTCTTCCTCAGACAGCTCCCTTCTCCTGTGCTTCTTTTGCCCCCGCCTCATGGGGAAAACTGAGACCACGACCCGTGGTCTCCTGTGATTCCTGTGGACATCCCCCTCTCTACTCTGCCTCTCAGACACCAGGTGCCAGCCTCCTCTCCAGCTTCCTACCACTTGAGCCAGACTCCCTATTTCCAAGGTGAGACTGGGAATGAGTGCGCCTTGACACCGATCACAGAACTTACCCCTCTGCCATGGGAGCGACAGGACGGAAGAACCACACAGGGAGGGTAGGATGAAGGTCTCATCACTTTGGAACTCCCACAGGCATCAAAATAGTGACTTAACCTAGAGCAGATGCCTAGTCACTCTAGTTTTCTAGAGCTGGGTGAGGGGTGCTGCTCACCCACAAAAGCAGGCAGTCTTTTTTAATGATCTGGATGGAAGCCAAACGTATCTTTGTATTTTTACATAGTACTTGTACCTGAATTTAATTGACTACATTTAAAAAAAAACACTTATTTTCTAATTTTAATTTTTATTTGAAAGGCAGGGAGACAGAAAGGCATAGAGGGATCTTGTCTGCTGGTTCATTCCCCAAATGTCTGCAACAGCCAGGGCTGATCCAGGCCAAATCCAGGAGCATAGAGCCCCAGGTCTCTCACATAGGTGACAGGTACCTAGGAACTCAAGCCATCACCTGCTGCCTCCCAGGGTGTGCATTAGCAGGAAGCTGGATCTGAAGTGAGGTAGCTGGGACTCGAAGCAAGCACGCCAATATAGGATGCAGGCATCGTAAAGCATTAACTACCACACCACCTGCCCCTGCCTGTCCCAGCCACCCCAATTGGCTACATTTTCATGACTTACAGCATCTTATTCACTTTGGGTTGAGCAGACTCCAAGTGCATTGGTGTGTTGTCCTGGAGACCACTGTCTGGCGTGCCAACTACCGGTGGCCCTCCCTTGTCACCCCCTGTCCTGGATCATCAGCCCTTCCCTGTGGGCTGGCAAACATGCCCCCATCCTTAATCCCTGCTCTTGATGCTGCAAATTCATGTACTCATCACAGCACGGTCATCCGCCTCCCACACTCGCCGCACTCTGCAGCCTGCTTCCTGCCCCCGAAGGCCCCCGTGCCCTTCCGATCATCAGATTCTGTAAGCACGTTACAGTTCTGAACTCCACACGGTGTGGTCCTGTCGGTAGCTTCTCCTTTCCCAGGACTTGTGTCACCTGTCTCTCACGGCAGTCCTCCTCCTGCTTCTTCCTGTCCCTCTCTGCCACTCTCCCTCCATTTCCTTCGCAGTCTTCTCTTTGCCTCGGGGGCCTCCACTCTTGGCTCCACATCCTGCCAGAGAGACCTCTGTCTGAGGCCCCTGTCTTAAGTGGAATTCCTCTGAAGCAGACCCTGAGACAAGAGTGAGGTGAAAGAGATCTACTATAGGAAGTGTGCTCGGGAGGGGAAAACGGGAAGAGAGGATGACGAGAGGAGGGTGAGCCAGGGTGCCCTGACACCACGGCCAGTCACACATAGCCCCACCCCTTCCCGAGACAGCACCAGTCACCCTCGGAGTTACCCCACCAGGGCAAGGGACTCTCAGAGTGTATATAGCCCTGCGCTTGGCTCACTGGTTGGAGAAATGCACATCCCTGGGTACTTCCAGCTCTTGGTGTTCCCAGGCAAAGCAGGCTCAGGCATCCTGAGGGCCAGCTTCTAACAGAGCTGTGCAGAACTGGTGGGTGCAGGGCAGGGTGGGCATTTGACACAGCAGTCAAGGCACTGTGTGAGACACCTGCATCCCGTATTGGAGTGCCCAGGCTCCAGCGCCAACTATGCTTCTGATTCTAGCTACCTGCTAATTCACATCCTGGCAGGCAGCAGGTGAGGGTTCAAGTACTTGGGCCTCTGCCACCCATGTGGGAGACATGGATGGAGCTCAAGGCTCCTGGTTCTACCTGGCCCAGCCCTGGCTGTTGTGAACATTTGGGGAGTAAATCAGAAGGCGGAAAATTCTCTCTCCCTCGCCCCCTCTCTCTGTCTGTCTCTCCTCTCCTTCCCCCACCCCTCTCCCTTTCAAATCAAATAAAAACAAATTTCAAAGAAAAGAAAAGAGCCCCAGAGAACCTGGACAGGGCTTGGCACTGGAGGCTCAGCAGTCTGTGCCAGCGCCATCCGTCACCCAGTGCAGACGTGAGTGCTGAGTCACCCACTCACATCTCTTCCTGGTTGCCCTCCCGCCTCTCACACTAGTCATCGCCTCTCCTCACCCTCAGCTGCTCACCTCTTGTGGTGGACTCATCAGGGGTGGTACAAGTCCACACACTCATCCAGGGTAGAAGCCTGGAAGTTCTAACTCCTCCCCACCCTTCACTCGATCCTAGGAGCCATCACAGACAACTGCAGTTTGACCTGCTAAGAATTTCCCCAGTTCAGCTCTTCTCCAGCCCTAGCACCATGTCGTGTGTCTCTGTGTTGAGCACTTCTTCATCACTTGCTTACACCAACCCAGCAGCCGCCAAGTTGTTCTTCCCCCTCTAATACTGCCCTTCCTCACTGCCACCAGCGAATTTTCCTTCCATCGCTTCCTGATTCTGCCACCTTCCTGCTGAAAACTGAACGGGCTCCCCTTAGGGCAGGCATTTGGTGTAGTGATTACCGCACTGCTTGGGACACCACCTTCCAAATGGTAGCAGCTGGGGCTGAGTCCCGGCTCTGCTTCTGATTCCACCGTCCTGCTAATGCATCCTGGGAGGCAGCGGGTAATGGCTCAAGTAGTTGAGTCCCTGCCACCCTCACAGGACACCTGGATTGAGTACCTGACTCCCGGTAGTGGCCTGGCCCAGCCAGGGAGTGGAACCAGCAAATGGGAGCTCGCTCTCTGTGTCTCTGTGCCTCTCAAGTAAAAATAAATAAGTAAGCATTTAAGAAAAAAAAACAAAAACTGCAGCTCCAGAAAGAGCGTCAGGCTCCTTCATGTGGTCGCAAGACCCCCTCACAACATCACTTCTCTGTGTCCCTGTCTCATCTGCTGCTGTTCCTTGCTTTGCCCTCCAACACCCAGATGGCTCGTGGAAGCCTGCTGTGCTAGTCAGCTCCTGCTCCCGTACATGATACCACAGGCTGAATGGCATAGTCGACAGAAACTAATTTGCTCGCAGTTCTGGAGCCTGGAAGTCTACAGTCAGAATGCTGGCAGGTGTGGGTTCTCCTGAGGCCTCACTCCCCAGCGTGCAGACGGCTGCCTTTTCACCACGTCCTCCTTACGTGGTCTTCCCTCTACACATGCCCAACCCCGGTTTCTCTCTGTATGTGCTCCGACTGGATCAGGGCCCAACCAGACAACCTCATTTCAACTTAACTACCCCGTGAACTTTGAAAGGCCCTATCTCCAAATGCAGTCACATTCTGGGGGTTGGGCTTCACCATATAAAGTATGAGGAGGTATATTTCAGACCATAACTGCTGCCATCTGCCTGCTTTTTCCTACCTCCATGCCTTTTTAGAATATCCTTCCCTTGCTGCATAATTCCATTTCATTATGACTCAGCACAGATATCACTGCGTTCTAAAAAAAAATCTCAGGCCCCACAGCTAAGGTTTGGATGTGCTTTGAGTGAGTCCCCCAGGTGTTGGAAGCCTGGTCCTCCGTGCAGTGACACGAGAGGTGGTGGGACCTCGAGGAGGCAGTTGCTTAGTGCAAGGTAACTGGGCCACTGTGGACACTCCCCTTGGGATGGGGATTGACTCACTCGCAGAGTGGGTGAGTTCCCACAAGAGCGGGTGGCTCTGAAAGAGCAGGCCCGCCCCTCGATTCTTCCTGGCTTCCTGTCTCACCATGTGACCACTCTTCATGCCCTCCCACCTCGAGGTCCTCACCAGAGCTGAGCAGAAGATGACGTCATGCTCTCGAACCTCAAAAGCGGTGAGCTAAATAAGCCTCTTTCTCATGAAGGACTCGGCCTCAGCTCTTGTGCTACAGGGTAGCCCGTCGGCCTGCGGCCAGCTGGTGGCCCTCCTAGACTCTTCTGTTATCTCCCCTCTGGCCTGGCCACTGTGGTTTGATAACTATATTTAGGGTGAGCCATATGAGATTGTGAATATTTGACCTTTTATTAAATTTATTTATTTATTTATTTGAGAGGCAGAGAGAACAAGAGAAAATGAGACGGATAGATCAGACTCTGAAGGGCTGGTTCATACCTCAAATACCTAGGATGGCTGAGACCAAAAACAGGAGCCAAGAACTCAATCCACGTTTCCACACGTGGGTGGCAGGAACTAACTCACTTGAGCCATCCCCTGCTGCCTCCGAGGGTCCACATCAGCAGAAAGGAAGCGGGGGTCAGGTGCTAGAGGTGGGTGTGAAATCCCAGGCATTCTGGAGTGGGACACAGGTGCCACCACCGGCTTCTTAACCAGTGGGTCGAATGAGCGCTCCAGTATTTGACAGTTTCTGATCTAAAGAAACACTTTCTCCTGTGTGCTCACCCAGTACGTCCTTCCTGCTTGAGCCTTTCCTGCCTCAGGACCATGTCGTACTTCTCCGTGCACCACAGTGCTTAGCAGTGAGTGCGTCTTCAGTAAGTGTTGAAGAAATGAATGTCATCCACACGACCTCTGACCCCGAGGGCCTCGTACATATAAATTTGGAAAGTTGCAGTATTGGTCACAAGACAGTAAAGCCTTGGCTGCAGTCTCTGATTCTAGGAACTGTGGGCATAATATTGGTGGGCTTAGCATGTGGGGCTGCAGCTGCGGTGGCGGGGAAGGAGAGCACTAAGACCGGTGACAGGGTCGAAGGAGGGGAATTTAAGGCACAAGGCCTGGCAGCAAGGAAGAGGCATTGAACATTCCAGTCAGAACGGACCTGCTGGAGGGAGTGCTGTATGTAAGGAAACAGTGAGACTGCAGGTGGCCAGGTGAGGACAAGTCGAGCCATCGAGTTCCTTATTGCCAAAATCAAGTTTGCATGTGATCGCCCAGGCAATGGGGAGCTCTCTTAAGTTCCAAGAATGACATAATGAAAATGGAGTTCTGGGAAGATTCCCCAGCCTTTGGGGTAACACACGATCAAAGAGACACAGTCTAGAGGCCAGATGGTTGTCGGTGGCTGTTTCAGGAACCTCCGTTCAGAAGAACTTGGTTGGCCCTGAGGCTGAGTAAGTTGCTCATTTAGGGCTATTTAGCACAGATTGAAATGTCAACTCAGCTTTAAAGAGGCTTCTACTAATAAAATATAAAGCTATTTCTGATTGATCCATTAAAAGAACTGGTTAAGTTCATGGGCTTCGTGAACTTTCTTATGACCTTGAAGAGGGTGAAAAGCAAACAGCCCCCTGGCCCAGGTCTAGCTGATCCTGCCTCTTTTTTTTTTTGGGGGGGGGAGGGGCAGGGGGTTATTTATTTATTTGAAAGGCAGACTGATAGATTGAGAGAGAGAGAAGAGAGATCGCCCATCTACTGGTTCATTCTCCAAGTGGCCAAATTGGCCAGGGCTGGGCCAGGCCAAAGGCAGGAGTCTAAAACTCCATCTGGGTCTCCCATGTGGGTGGCAGGGACCCAAGTACTTGAATCATTTTCTACTGCCTTCCCAGGCACTTTAGTAGGGAGGTGGATCAGAAATGGAATAGGAGGGATTTGAACCAACGCTCTGATTTGAGATGCTGGCATCAGTACCGCTGCACTGGCCTGATCCTGCCTCAGTTTAGAGAGACGTCATTGAGAAGGTGGTCCCAGAGCTTGTCAGTCTTCAGGTCTCCTCACAGGATGATACCACAGAGCTTCTGAGAGCAAGTCTGGAAACCCAAATGGCCTGGGTCTGAGTCCTGACTCTGCCTCTTGCTATGAGGCCTTGAGAGAGGTCCTCAACCATATGAACTATAAGACAGGGATGGCAACAGCATAGTTTCTGCCTCACAGGTGGGTGTGAAGAATAAATGCAAGGAACGTGCACAAAGCACCTAGAACATATGTATTACCCTGAACCATAGGAAACAGCCATTTTAATGGATATGAAATAAATATTGGCAGTTTCCTGTGGTTTGAGTCAGTACCCAGCACACATTAAGATGCAATGGGCTGTATCCTTTGGCACCTGGTAAATGTTGTCAAACAAGTGACAGAACACAAGGTGGCCCTGCCCCTGCGGCCAGCCCCACTGTGCTTCCCTGCTGCTCTGCTGTCCTCTGCCTGCCCTTGCCCATCTCCTTTCACTGCTGCCACCCCGCCCTGGGGACCGCACAGGGCACCCTGCTTCTGTCTCTCTACCAACCGGGGCCCAGAAACACCTGCTGTTTCCTCTGGCAAACATAACTCTCAGGATGTTCAAAAAGTTAGTTTTACTAAGAAGTTTAAAAAAAATGGGGGAGAAGAGAACTTTTTTTTTAAAGGGCAAGAATGGTTACAAATAAAAAGGACAGGATTAAAGGGGGCGGAGATCCGAGAGTTAAGCAGAGATGCTCACGTTCATAGCTTGAGGTAAACGTGGAGTTGGCAGCACTTCTAAGACAAGCGGAATCCCCCCTACCCTCCTGCAGCAGACGTCTTTCTAGACTACGCTCTCTTAAGGACCACCCGAGTGTCCCCTCCGGCTGTGCTGTGGACAGCTCCGTGGTCTGTTCCTAATCTCACCGTGGTCTGAGAAGAAAGAAGCACTGTGGCCTTTGAGAGCTCTGGCCATGGTCGCAGGCCTGTGCCCTTACTGTATCTAGGAGTCCCTGTCCCACACTCTGTGTCCCTTAGATCCTCGGGGTCTCCTCCACCCCTCCCCCCAGTTTCCTTTATTTGAGCTGTATGCTCTAGCAAGCTAGCTGTGAGGGGAATGACGACCCTGTCGTGATGGGAGGGTGCCATACCTCTGCTAGCATTTTCTGCAGAGTGTGAGGGCCGCCAGCCAGCCAGAAACAGACTCTGCCCTTTCCTGTTGCAAAGGCCGACTCCACCTCCTGGAGCTGCCCACTCAGTTTCTGTTTCCTGTCGGAGGGACATCCTCAACAGAGACGACAGACACGTCCTGAATAACTGAACTCAAATAACCTTGCCTCCTCATTTCTCCAGACCACTCCCTGGTTACTAATCACTCAGGTATTTCAATGGGCGGGATAGAATTCTCCATAGGCCCTTTTTTTTTTTTTTTTTTTTTTTTTTTTTTTTTTTTTGACAGGCAGAGTGGACAGTGAGAGAGAGAGACAGAGAGAGAAAGGTCTTCCTTTGCCGTTGGTTCACCCTCCAATGGCCGCCGCTGCAGCCGGCGCACCGCGCTGATCCTGGCAGGAGCCAGGAGCCAGGTGCTTTTCCTGGTCTCCCATGGGGTGCAGGGCCCAAGCACCTGGGCCATCCTCCACTGCACTCCCTGGCCATAGCAGAGAGCTGGCCTGGAAGAGGGGCAACCGGGACAGAATCCGGCGCCCCAACCGGGACTAGAACCCGGTGTGCCGGCGCCGCAAGGTGGAGGATTAGCCTATTGAGCCACGGCGCCGGCTGATAGGCCCTTAACTACTTATTGAGGCTACATGGTATTTTATTTTCAATAGTGTGTAGTGAGGTTTTTCTAAATATAGAAAAACATAAGTAGTGGAGCAGTTCATAGTCACTTAATTAACCATGGTTTAATTTTTTTTTTTACCAAAAATGTAAGTACATAATCAGAAAACTCAGTTTAGAAAACTGTAAAACAGCATCTCCTGTTATCCTAAGGTCATCCCAGCAGGAGTTTTCTTGTGAATGTTCAGAAATTAGGTCTTATAACTGCAGGTGGACACTTCCATATTGCTCCCTGTATACCACTGATTCACTGTAACATTACTCATGTTTGCCTACAAAATAGTTCCTAGAATTAATTCATAGACAAATAGCAGCCTATCCCAGCCCACTCTTCCTTTGCCCATTCTGAGGATAGGTAAGTACTCAGCCAGCAGAGGAGGCTTATGCATAGGAGTCATATGCAGCTAAGGAGTGTTAGTTTCCTAGGCAAAAAAATAAAAAAATAAAAAATAAATAAAAATAAAAACAAAAAAAAACCTCGCACACAGTGAGTGCAGGCTCACCTAATTAACCCTACATTGACTTTGTTCGGCCTGCGACCCATCTTCCTACCATTTGGTTGAGCTTTGGCCAATAGTGTTGACTCAGAATGGCTGGCAAAAGGTGCATGAGTATTCTTCCTGACCTACTGCAAAAACACAAAAGGAAAAGAATACCTTCCAGAAGTTAAAATCCAGTTTGACAGCAGTTCTTGTCCCTTTCAAGCCCACCGTGGAGCAGAAAAAGAATTTAAAAACAAGCATAGTGCTTTATTCAACATTATACTGGAGGCCAGAAAGCAAAATAAAAGGCATCCAGAAAGAAAAGGAAGAAGTAAAACTATCTCTGTTTGTAAATGGCATAATCTTATATATACAACAACCCTAAGGAATCCTCAAAAAAAATTAGAGCTAATAAACGAGTTCAACAAGATTACAGATTACAAGATACAAGATCAATATAACAAAATCAGTTTTCTATATACTAGCTATGATTAATCTGAAAATGACATTAAGAAAAGTTCACTTACAATAGCATCAAAGATGATAAAGTCTTTGGGACCAAGTTTAACAAAAGAAGTGTAACACTTATATACTGGAAGCATATCTATGTGGAAAAATACCTTGCATTTATGGATTGAGACTTTTAGTATTGTTAAGATGGTGATAATCTCTAAACTGATATTTGGATCCTAAGAATCTCAATTGTCTTTTTGCAGAAATTGGCAAACTGATCCTAAAATTCATACAGACATACAAGGGACTCAGAATAGCCAATCTTGAAAAAAAGAAATGAGGACTCATATGTCTCAAATTCAAAATTTATTACAAAGCTACAGTAGTCAAGATAGTATGGTACTAGCATAAGGATGAATATATAGATCAATGGAATAAGATCAAACGTCAAGAAACAAAACCTTACACTCATGGCTAATTGGTTTCTTTTTTTTAAGATTTATTTATTTGAAAGGCAGACAGACAAAGACACAGGAGAGGTGGGGGGGGGGAGAGGAGTGGAGACAGAGATCTTCCATCTACTGTTTCACTCCCCAAATGGTCGCGATGGTCAGAGCTGGGCCAGTCAGGAGCTAGGAGCTTCCTCAGGGTCTCCCACATGGGTGCAAGAGCCTAAGCACGTGGGCCATCCCCTGCTGCTTTCTCAGATGCATTAGCAGGGAGCTGGATCAGAAGTGGAACAGCCAGGATTCCAACTGGTGCCTGTATGGGATGCTGGCACCACAAATGGTGGCTTTACTTGCTACACCAAAGTGCTGGCCCCACCAATTGGGTTTTGACAAGGTTCTAATACCATTCCTGGGGTAAACACTATTTTCTACAAATGATGCAGGACAACTACATATCCACATGCAAAAAGAATTAAATCAGACCCTCTGGTCCACACAGCATACAGAAATTAGCTCAAAAGGGACAAGCTTTATGTGTATGTAAGAGCTAAAACTATAATGCTAATAGAAAATAAAATGAGGGCACTTAAAAAAGTTTGTGGAAAGAAGAATTAAAAGGTAAAATTATTTTGATGCAGAACTATTTGAAATCTATGCATATAAAAAGTTTATGGAAAATGCATGTTATGAAAAAACTGCATGAATTTAAATTTTTTGTGCCAGCACAAAATAAGCATATTTAATTACATTTTCCATGAACTTGTTAAAATATTCTCATGTAAATGTAACTCTTCATAATGTTGGATTAGGTAATAGTTTCTTAGATAAGACTCCTAAAACATAAGCAACCAACTGGGGGTGAAATTGATAAATTGTCATCAAAATTAATAACTTATATTTCAAAGGACTCTATCCAGGAAGTAAAAAGACAGCCTACAGAATGGGAGAAAATATAAGCATTTGCAAATCATATATGTGGTAAGGGACTTGTATTCAGAATATGTAAATCGCTCTTGCAACTCAACCATAGAAAGACAAATAATCCAACTTAAAAAGTGGTTGAATGCTCTAAATAAACATTTCCTCCAAAGAAGATATGCAAATAGCCAATAAGCATGTAAAAAGATGCTTGATGTTATTAGAGACATCAGGGAAATGTAAATCAAAGCCACAGTGAGATATTACTTCATATCCACTGGGATGACTATAAGGAAAAAGCAAGACACAATATTAGTGAGGATTTGGAGAAATTGAAACACTTGTACACTGCTGGTGGGAATGTAAAGTGGTGCCGCAGCTTTGGAAACTGTCTCACAGTTCCTCAAGAAGTTGGGCATCAAGTTACCATGCAAGTCTGCAGTTCCAAGCTGGGTATATGCCCAAGAGAAATGAAAACATAAGCTCACACACACAAAACTTATCCAAGGGTGTTCGTAGAAGAATGATTCGTAATAGGCAAAAAGTAGAAGCACCTCGAATGCCCATAAACAGAGGAATGGATCAACTAAATGTGTTATGTTCATCCAATGCAATATTAATCGTCCATAAGAATGAAGTGCTGAGAGCATGCTGCAGCATGGATGTGCCTTGAAAGCATTATGCTTAGGGACAGAAGCTGGACACAGAAAGCCACATATTGTATGATTCCATTGATACGGCCCACCAGAATAGACAAATCCGTAGGCACAAGGTGATTACTGGCATCAGGAGCTGGGAGGACATGGGGAAGGGAGTGGGGATGATTGCCAGTGGATACAGGTTGCTTTTTGAAGTGATGGAATGTTCTAGAATTAGTTACTGGGGATGGTTTCACAACCTTATGAATATACTAAAAATGTTCAAACTATACATTCTTGAATGATAATTTTTATATCTGAATTACATCTCAGTTTTTAAAAGACGATTTATGAACTCAGTGGCCAGTCTCTACAATCTCATAGCATCTCAGTAGCCTAATGGAGCTGACCAGCAATTGTGTGAATGAAAGATGGAAGAAGGAATTAGGGCAAGAGGCAACTGATGATGCTAAGGGATTGGGCAGGGAGTCCTTTCCCGTGCTGGATGCCAGGAAGACATCTCCGTGGGGTTCAAGGTGTAACAATAGCACATAGTGATAATTCACCGCCATGAAATCCTCCTCTAGTAGAAGTACGGATGCACAAGAGTGAGTGTTAATTTCTTCCACCCCATGCTGTGCCTTGCGTTTTCCTTAATAATATGGTTCTGGTGGTGGTTCTATTGTCCACATATACAGGTCCTTTTCTTTTTCCAGGACATGAATATGGCATTACTGATATTTTTGGCGATTTCTGGCTCTTTGCTTTCACAATGTCGGAGTGAATAGTCTCATATTCATTATTAGCACATATGAAATGTGAAGCCTAAAATAGTACCCCGTTACCCAACAAGACTGAGAAAATGTCTGCTGTCCCAGCTATTCATCCTCTCGTGCATCCTGGTGTATGTTAGACTGAACTCCATCCCCCTGCTGCTGCCACTGCCACGCTCCTGCCAAGGGTTGTACTGTCCCCACCAAGAAGGGAAAAGTCCTTCTCAGCTCCTCCTGAGTCACAGGCGGGGCCATCCTTCCCATCGTCTTAGTACACAGTGCCACACATGCTGTCAGCGTTGAAAACCTGCTTCTGGCCTCCTCTTGTGAAAGCAAGCCAGGATTTGCCTCTTTCCAGGATGAAGTCATGATTTTTTTTTTTTTGAGGCAATACAAAAAAAGTCTTCCATTTTTACCCTTTTTAGTTTTGCTTCCTGAAATTGTCACAAATGGTTCTCTGTATTCCTGTGTTCTGAATGTGTGTGGCAAACTGACAACCTGAGGTCCGTCATGGTCACTTTAGTCCTGAATAGAGTCAGCGGTCCCTCTTAACATGACTTTCAAGGCTGCAAGTTCAGGTGCATTGCATGTGCCTGTCCTTCCCATTTCCCAAAATAGAACACTGTCAAAAGTATCATAACAGCATTGAATTGCTCCGGTCCTAGACCTTAGATGTTAATTCTATTTCCTAATATATATAAGTGCTTTAATAAAATTCAGTTCAGGTTCCCCCAAATTTAGTTCAGGTTCTTACTTTCCTCTCCTCCTCTCCTATCAAAATCACTCTTAGGATTTAGTGACTCCAAGACAACATAGCAAACCTATTAACTCCACTGGAATGATGAATAATGTTTTTGCTAAATGCTGCAGATATTCTGGGTTAATTGGTCTTTTAAAATTTATAGATATTAGGGGTTAGGCATTTGGCACAGTAGTTAAACCACTGCTTGGGGGGCCGGCGCTGTGGCGTAGTAGGTAAAGCAGCCTCCTGCAGCACCAGCATCCCATATGGGTGCCGGTTTGAGTCTTGGCTGCTTCACTTCTGATCCAGCTCCCTGCTAATGAGCCTGGGAAAGCAGTGGTGGGTGCCCCAAGTGCTTGGGCTGCTGCACTCACGTGGGAGATCCAGATGAAGCTCCTGACTCTTTCCTTCAGTTGGGCCCAGCCCTGGCTGTTGTGGCCATTTGGGAGTGAACCAGCAGATGAAAGATCTCTCTCTGTTTCTCTCTCTCTTCCTCTCTCTCTCTCTCTTCCTCTCTCTCTCTCTCTCTCTCTCTCTATGACTCTGCCTTTCAAATCAGTAAATAAACCTTAAATCAAACAAAAAAATGAAAACAGTTCTCCGGATACCCACATGCCTGGGTTTGAGTCTCAGCTTTGTTCCCAGTACCATCTTCCCACTAATGCACACTTAAGCACACCTTGGGAGGCAGCAGGTGTGTCCCTGCCACCTAACTGGGAGACCTGAATTGAGTTCAGGGCTCCTGGTCCAAGCCTGGCCCAGCCCTGTTGTGGATATTCAGAAGATTAAACCAGTGGATGAAAGATTGGCTTGCCTCTCCCTTCCCCTCCCCCACTCCCCCTCCTCTCTCTCTCTCTCTCTCTCTCTCTTTCCAATAAAAATAAATAGAAATTGTTTTTACAAAACATAGATATTAGGATCAGAAAGAACTTTAAGTTGTTTTTTATTTTTTCTTGACCTTCTACATACCTGATGGCTGGCCACCCAGCTTCTACCTTCGTATTTCTGGCCTCCCATCTCCCTGTGAAGTAAATAGCAGATTCCCTGTGGGAATAGCCTGATCTATTAGATCATGCTGGAATTTGCCCAACCCTTATCTCCAGCACTGCACAGGCTATGCCTTGTTCCTACCAAAATAGTCCACATATCCGAAGACCATTGTCTGTCTTTTCCTGGCCAACAGGTCACAGGATTGTGTGTGTGTGTGTGTGTGTGTGTGTGTGTGAATCTGTCATGCATACTGAGTGACCAGGAGGCCAGTCGCCTTCTCGTCCTGGATCCTTTGTTGTGTTCGTTGATAATGACCTTCACCAGATGTGGCACTTGGAGTGAGCGCAGTAGCCTGGAGCTACACCTGGGAAGAGCACAGTGTTTCCCTGGATCTCGATTGTCAAGAAAAGGAAGGAACAATGTTGACTGAGTTGTAGTCCCTCACGTGTGCAGCTTCTTTTTTTTTTGGGGGGGGGGAGGGGGATTTATTTATTGGGCCATCACTGTGGCACAGCTGGTTAAGCCGCCGTTTGCATATTGGCATCCCATATGGGCACGAGTTTGAGTCTTGCCTGCTCCATTTTCCAATGCAGCTGCCTGCTAGTGGGCCTAGGAAAGCAGCAGAAGATGGCCCAAGTGCTTGGGCCCCTGCACCCACGTGGGAGACCCAGATGAAGCTCCTGACTTCTGACTTCAGCCTGGCCCAGCTCTGGCCATTGCAGCCATTTAGGGAGTGAACCAGGGGATAGAAGACCTCTCTCTCTTCCTGTCTCTATCCTTTCTGTAATTCTGACTTTCAAATAAATAAATAGATATTTTTAAAAAAAGAAAACATGAAAGGCAGTGATGGAGAGAGATCTTCCATCTGCTGGTTCACTCCCCACATGGCTGCAACAGCCTCGGCTGGACCAAGCTGAAGGAAGGAGGCTGGAACTGCATCCAGGTTTCCTATGGAGGTGGCAAGGCCCCAGGTACTTGTGCCATCTTTCCCAGGAGCATTAGCATGGGGCTGGATCGGAAGCAGAGCAGCTGGACGAGAACAGGCACTCATGTGGGGTGCCGGCATTGCAGGCAGCAGCTTAACTTGCTGCACCACAACGCTGGCCCCAGTGTTTGATTTTTAAATCCAGTGTTGTACTCCCTTTTCCTGGAAGTTTTAATATTGCACATCCAGTGATTTTTGTCTTCTTAGTAACATTCATTGAATGTATCTGATACACCAAATGCTGTTCTAAGCACACTTACGTATGTTATCTCATTTGACCCCCACAATGAACCTGTAAGTACCAGTACCTTAGTAGCATCTTCCTCCCCAGCTTATGGATGAAGAAAGAGGTGTGTAAAGGTACTAAGCAGGTGGCCACCTTCCCAGGGCTAGTAAGTGGTGGAGGCAGGATGAAAGCAGAGATAGGTCTGACTGCCAAGCCCAGGTCTTAGCTTCTGCACTTGGTATTGTCCTTCAGGACCCCGCATCAGGTACCCATTCCTCCTGGTGATCCAGCCCGCCATTGTTCTTATTTTTTTTTAACAGGCAGAGTGGACAGTGAGAGAGAGAGAGACAGAGAGAAAGGTCTTCCTTTTGCTGTTGGTTCACCCCCCAATGGCCACCACAGCTGGCGTGCTGCGGCCAGTGCACCGCG
Source organism: Oryctolagus cuniculus (assembly GCF_051225735.1). NCBI lineage: Eukaryota > Metazoa > Chordata > Mammalia > Lagomorpha > Leporidae > Oryctolagus > Oryctolagus cuniculus. The sequence continues at coordinate 142,664,965 of NC_142867.1, read as the reverse complement.
CTGATCTGAAGCCAGGAGCCAGGTGCTTCTGGTCTCCCATGGGGTGCAGGGCCCAAGGACTTGGGCCATCCTCCACTGCACTCCCTGGCCACAGCAGAGGGCTGGCCTGGAAGAGGGGCAACCGGGACAGAATCCGGCGCCCCAACCGGGACTAGAACCCGGTGTGTCAGCACGGCAGATGGAGGATTAGCCTAGTGAGCCGCGGCGCCGGCCCCACCATTGTTCTTATTGTTTTGGAAGCCACATCAGTTACCTTCACTGCATGTTGGAGTTTACAGGTAATTTAACATACTAAGCATTTTTCATGGGCCAACAGTTAGCTTCCAGGACTTTTGTCCCTGTTAAATATTACCTTGTTACTAACTGGATCCTCTTTTCTGCCTATGGTTGGGTTCTTGATCACAGATGCTGTTTGTTAGTCAAGCAGCAATACCCTCAACCTTGGCGCATATGCAAATTTGTTAAATCAATAAATTAGTATTCCCTGGGCACAGCCCTTAAAGCCCTCCCTGTGGGCTACAGCAGATACCCGGCATAAGCCAGGAAGCACCTACCATATGCTCACCACCACATCCATTCTGCCATTAGCCTTGCAGAAGTCACGATGCCACAGCGACTCTCTGGAACTGGTTGGCCGTCAGGATGTAGGCTAACTCCTGTAGTTCATCATTTTCTCTTCCCGTTGCCACACGCTATCTGTCCAATACCCTCATCATGAATTTTGCCTGCCCTGCTCTTATCCCCACTTCCTTCGCACATCAGAACACGTGTCCACCTCCATCAGCGCCTGTCCCATTGTCTCTGTGGTTTGACACCCTGGAGATCAGTAATCACCAGTGGAGGTGTCTCAGAGCTACGGCCTACCTACCCTCCCTTGGGCCTGCAACTGGTTCCGCTTTAAAGAGTGAAGTAATGCTTTCTATCCATGCCAAGCAGTAGTTCCCACATCACGACTCTGGAGCTTGACAGTCATCCTCCTGGGCAGAAAAGCAAAGTGGGAGTCAAGTACTCCTTTCCTTGCCTTCACCTCTTGATGCTGGGTCATGCTAATGCTCCCATCATCGCTTCACAAGCCCTTTGTGTTGTCCTGGGCTTTCTGCAGCGGCGTCCACTGATTCTGAAGTTTCCTCCTTGGCAAGTCTTCCAGCTCTCATGTACCTATCCCAAGTGTTTTCCTTGTTTTCAGTGCTCACCCTTTCACCCTGTGCACATGTCCTCAGAAAGTCCACCCTTATCAGAGACCTCCTGGACAGTCACATCAGTGTCCTGGCTCCCCACTGTCCTCTTGGTCTCTTTTGGAAATGCGTCCCCATCATCTCTTGCTTGGTCTAATGGTCTAATGTGGTGAATCGCCCCTGAGACCATTGTATTAATCTCTTCCTTGTCTTGTGTCCTTTGGGGATTTTGCTCCTTGCAGAGGAATCTCTGATGAATGGCCCTCCAAAAACCTGAGGACATTTTTGGATTGGTATTAATGCTGACTGCTTTTCCAAAATCCATCTTTCATTTCCCTATACTGCTTATCAATGTTCTGGGACTCTGTTTGCATTTTCCACAGCTCCGCTGCAGGGTCTGTGCTACGCTTTCCTCAGCAGCTGAAGTCTCCCTCTGTAGGTCCTGATCACTGGCTCCTTCCATCATCAGCAGGGGTGGGGGAAGTAGGGGTGGGGTGGGGACGAGGCTCTGCAGTCTTCATTCTTCTGTGGCCCTTCCAAGGGAATTCTCCTTCTGTCTTAAATCATCTGAGCAGTCGCCTTTTCAACACCAGTGATATCCTGCAGTGTCTGCTACAGGATAATGGTCCCGGTGGGGGAAGCCCCTCCTGCTGCATAGCTGTTAAATCCATTTTGAAAAACACATAAACTAGCCAACTACCAGTAGCTTCAATACAGTACAAATCCATTAGTTAAGGGTACTCACAACCTTTCGTCCAGTTGCCTTTGGTTGCCCTGCAGATGTTAGTGGAAAGTGTTCATTATGTGCATTTAAAAATGTTTATTTATTTTATGAATTTGAGAATCAGAGAGACAGCAACTTCCTATCCACTGGTTCACTCCCCAAATGCTCAGGAGCCAGGAACTCAATCCAAATCTCCACGTGGGTTAGGAATCCAACTGCTTGAACCATTGCCTGCTACATCCCCTGGTGCGCACAAGCAGGAATCTGGAATCAGGAGTGGAGCAAGGGCTGGACCCAGGCACTCCAGTATGGGATGTGCACATCCCAAGCAGTATCCGAACTGCTACACCAAATGCTTTCTCCTCGTGGTGTACATTTTATAAATGGAAAAATTGTTGCAAAGAACAAATAGAGGATAGAGAATGCCTGTACTTTCTCTCTCTCTTTTATTTGACAGGCAGAGTTAGACAGTGAGAGAGAGAGACAGAGAGAAAGGTTTTCCTTTTCCATTGGTTCACTCCCCAAATGGCTGCTACGGCCGGCACTGCGCTGACGCGAAGCCAGGAGCCAGGTGCCTCCTCCTGGTCTCCCATGCGGATGCAGGGGCCCAAGCACTTGGGCCATCCTCCAGTGCCTTCCTGGGCCACAGCAGAGAGCTGGACTGGAAGAGGAGCAACTGGGACAGAATCCGGTGCCCATATGGGATGCCAGTACCACAGGCGGAGGATTAACCAAGTGAGCCACGGCGCCGGTCCCTATCTCTCTCTCTCTCTCTCTCTCTTTTTTTTAAGATTTATTTATCTTTATTTGGAAGAGAGAGAAGTCTTCCATCTGCTGGTTCACTCCCTAAATTGCCAAAGTAGCCAGAGCTGTGCTGATCCGAAACCAGGAGCTTCTTCTCGGTCTCCCGTGCGGGTTCAGGGGCCCAAGGACTTGGGCCATCTTCTGCTTTCCCAGGCCATGTATAGGTGACAATCTAGATCAGAAGTGGAGCAGCCGGAACTCAAACTGCTGGCACTGCAGGCGGTGGCTTTACCTGCTACGCCACAGCTCCAGCCCCCACCTGTACTTTCAATATTGTGCCAGGGCTGGCGCTGTGGTGCAGTAGGTTAATCCTACACCTGTGGCACCGGCAACCCATATGGGCTCTGGTTCAAGTCCCTGCTGCTCCTCTTCCCATCCTGCTCTCTGCTGTGTCCTGGGAAAGCAGTGGAAGATGGCCCAAGTCCTTGGGCCCCTGCACCCACTTGGGAGACCCGGAAGGAGCTCCTGGCTCCTGGCTTCAGATCGGCACAGCTTTGGCCATTGCAGCTATTTGGGGGAATGAACCAGCAGATATCTCTCTTTTACACTCTCTGTAACTTTACCTCTCGAATAAATAAATAAATCTTTAAAAAAAAATCAGTGGGTCTCATAGGGGAGGGTATAAGGCTACATTTGTTTACAGTTGTGTGTGTGTGTGTGTGTTTTAAAAACTCCTTATTTTGGAGTAACTTTAGACTCACAGGCAGTTTCCAGAGGAGAGGGAGTTCCTGCTTCCTCCAGTGACACCGTCTCAACTGCAGGGCTGCAGTCCCATGTCTTTGGCTAGTTCAGCTGACGCTCCCTGAACCCCAGTCATAATCTATTATCATTATAATTGCAATATTTGTATCGTGCATACTGAGTGCCAGCAGGAACTCCAGCTAACGAGGTACCAAAGTAACTGTTCTTTGTCCTTGTTTGCGGATGAGGGGGACTGGGCTTCCCTAGGTCACCTGCAGGAGTCAAGCTTCAGGCCCCGGCTCTTACCCAGCATGCCATGCTGCCTCCCCCCGCCCCCCGTGAGTCTCACTGGTGCATCCATGAGCCCAGCTCCAACACGAGTAGTGTGTAACTTCATCACCGAGGGAGGGAGGCCCTGCTCCCAGGCGAGGGGAACACGACTCACAGACTCACAGACAGGGACGTTGAAATGCTGATCAGTTCCCTCTGTGTCATTTCCGGGATGCGTAGGCCCAGTCTCGGGCACAGCAGTAGCAGGTTCACAGCTGAAGATATCTCGTGGCTCTCACTTTGACTGCCAGGGAGCGTGAGATGGGGAAAGCTGGCGGGCAGCCTGCCTGGACTGGGGCAGACCTAGCCGGTGGCCGGCGGAGGCGTCTTCCCAGAGCCCAGTCTTGGCGACGGCGCTGCAAGATGGGTTCTCTCTGCAGGAGGCTTGATTCCAAAGCAGATCCCTGTGTGGTAAACAGCCCTGCCACCCGCCTGCTCCCAGGGCCCTAGGAGAGGAAAGCAGAGGGGAAGGCAGAGGTCACGACAGTCTCAGTCGCTGCATTTGGTGCCAGGTACAGCAGGCACAGACCAAGGGCGCTGCAGCCCAGACGACCTTGGTAACTCGATCCCTCGCATTCCATGTGTTCCAGCCATGAAAATAAATACCAGAGCACAAGGTCTAAGAGCCCATGAGCACTTGTGCTTTTAAGAAACACGTGTGCGGGATCTGAGCCTCATCGCAGACGCGTGAGATGAGGAAGATGACTTCACCTCCAGGGGAGGACGCCGTTTGTCTCGGGTCTTCCACTTGGTGTTCGGCACGGCCACTGTGGGAGCCTGATGCCTGGGCGGCCTTTAGTATTGTGGGGACCTGGGCTGCAGCCTGGCCTTGCCTCTGACCTGCCCTGTGGTCTTTCCTCGCACTTTCTTCTGCTGTTAAGAGAACAGATTCACAGCAAGCACTTGGCTCATCGGGTTCTCGTGAGGGTGGAGGATGCACCAGGAAGAGCTTGACAGGGAACCTGGCACGAAGAATAACCAGGAAATGTTAACTGTTGGTGCTAGGCCAAGTCTCCATCCGTTAGGGATGAATCGGGCTACTATTAATGGACTAGTGAAGCAACACTCACTTAACAAATGGGGGTTATGTTTCTCACACAGTAAGAAGTTGGAAGGCAGGAGCCAAATGATAGCATCAAAGATGACTTACCTTCTTGGATTCCCTTCCACCCTCCATAGTAGTTTGGTTTGCTGCCTCCTGGCTACAAGATGGCTGCTGTAGCTCCATCCACTGTGTTTACAGAGAAGCACAGTAACAAACATTAAACACACAGACAAACCACACAACTTTTCCACAACCCCACCTCCTGCCCCCAACCACCCCCTGCCCCAGCCTGGGCTGGGCTGTTTTGCAGGTGTCTACAAGGGACACTTGGAAAATGAGCATTTAGCTTTTCAGACATAATTGTGCAAGTGGCAAGGAGAAGTGAGCGTGGAAGTAGACTGAGTTAATTGGATTTGGAAGTCTTTTCTGCCTCTCACATTGTTGTCATTGGTCTCTGGGTGCAGAGTGCCCAGTCAACCCCAGTGTTCACAGTGCACCAGCAGCAATACCCCTGTCTAGAGTGTCTTCCTTTTGTTCTCACTGTTTACTTTTTTATGGGCATCTCTTTCTTTCTTTCTTTTTTTAAAATTATTCATTTGAAAGGCAGAGTTAGAGAAACAAAGAGAGATCTTCCATCCACTTGTTCACCCCTCCCTCCCAAATAGCTACAACAGCCGGAGTTGGGCCGATCCAAAGCCGGGAGTTTCTCTTGGATGCAGGGGCCCTAACACCTGGGCCATGTTCCACTACTTTCTCAGGCACATTAGCAGGGAGCTGGATTGGAGCAGCCAACCAGGACTCAAACTGGTGCCCATGTAGAATGCCAACACCACAGGCAGCGGCTTTACCCATTAGGCCACAGTGCCAACCCCTATTATTTTGTTTTTAAAAATAGATTTAAATTACTTTTAAAAATGTATTTGCTTGAGAGGCAGAGAGAGAGAGAGCATGAGAGAAAGAGAGAGAGCCAGTCTACTGACTTGTTCCCCAGATGCCCACAAACACGAGAGTTGGGCTGAAGCTATGGTCTAGAAATTCAATCCAAGTATCCCATGTAGGCAACAGGAACCCAATTCTAGAGTCATTACCCGCTGCCTCCCAGGGTCTGCATTAGCAGGAAGGTGGAGTCAGGACCCAGAGCCCTGTATTGAAGCTGAGTACTCTGAGATGGGACACCAGTATTTTAACCAGTGTCTTAACCACTAGGCTAAACAACTGCCTCTATTTTTTTTTCCTTAACTTTTTAACTGAAATATAACATATACACGTTTAAGGTGCACAGATCTTTACTAGATTCTTCAAAGAATTTTTGCTTTTTATCTTCGTGAAACCTTGCTCCCATCAATATATAAACATTCTCAGCACCTGCATAACCTTCTGCTTCTCCCCCCATCTGTCCATATTCCCTCCAAATGTAGCCATAGTTCTTTTTTTTTTTTTTTTTGACAGAATGGACAGAGAGAGAGAGACAGAGAGAAAGGTCTTCCTTTTGCCGTTGGTTCACCCTCCAATGGCCACTGCGGCCGGCACGCTGCAACCTGCGCACCGTGCTGATCGATGGCAGGAGCCAGGTACTTCTCCTGGTCTCCCATGGGGTGCAGGGCCCAAGCACTTGGGCCATCCTCCACTGCACTCCCTGGCCACAGCAGAGAGCTGGCCTGGAAGAGGGGCAACTGGGACAGAATCCAGCGCCCCAACCGGGACTAGAACCCGGTGTGCTGGCGCTGCAAGGCGGAGGATTAGCCTAGTGGGCCGCGGCGCCGGCCCGCCATAGTTCTGATCTCCATCACCATAGATCAGCTTTGCCTGTCCTTGGACTTCATCAAAATGGAATCGTCCATTTGTATGCATTCTACGTGGTTCTGCCTTCTGTCACTCAGCTGTGAGATTCCTGTCTGTTGCTGCAATGTGGTAGTGGTTCACCTGTCTCCCATGCTTTCTGTCTCTGCACAGACCCGGGATAGGTGGCGTTACAAGACCTGGTGTGGCACGGGGCTGGAGTGTCACACGCCCACTCATCGAGCATCTTTTCCTCATAAAAGCCACCCTGGTCGATTTCTCACAAAGTGTGCCTGCACACCGTTCTCCGCAGCACCAAGTCGACTTTAAAAGGCATCTCTTAGGGACTTGTATGTTTGCCTTGGATGCTGTCAGCATGAAAGAATTTTCGTGAGCACTTCTTCATTTGGAGCTGGTGGGAGAAGAGAGTAAGGAGAGGGACGCTTTGGGAAGGACATTTTTAGGCAGAGGGAAAGGCAGCCACCGAAGCATCATTGGGGGCGGAGCCTGCAAGCCAGCCTCTGAGCAGATTCACGTTCTTGCGTGTTCCTCCCTTTCCAGCGGCCTCAGTTCAGAGCTCAAGGACATAAAGATCTCAGCGTAGCCCTGCTTCTTCTCGGGGCTGGGCAACGTGGTTGGGATTCAGACTGACTCTTGAGAAGCCTTGCCTCCCCCCAGACTCTGGGCGATGGGCTTTCCCCTTTAAAGCTGGGGTGGCTTTCGGGATGAAAGCTGTGCAGTTAGCCCCAGGGGCAGGTCTCAGGCATCTTATCTCCGGGTGTCTGCTGCTCCCGTGCCTTGTGTCTGCAGGCGAAACGTACTACGATATTTGGCAAAGACCCAATCCGGGATTCTTTGTGCCAAAAGAGTTACAGTGTTTTATTAAGTTATGAATTTCTGTATCCCCAGCTCTCCTTGCAATATATTATTCTGGATATTATTATTTTCCCTAGGACCTGGGAAGATAGGTAAGGTTATTCCCCTTTTACAAGTGAATAAATTAAGGGTTGGAGAGTTGAAGTACACTGTCTGTAAGTAACAGGAAGAAAGAAGTCAGGCTGGTAGTCAGAGCTAGCTTTCTCAGATTCCTAAGACTGTGTACCTTGTACTACACCAACCACCTTTTAACTATCTGCTGCCTTTCTCGTGCGCTCACGATCCCATCATGCCCATCTCCTCTTGCCTCAACACATGCTTCTCAGTTGTTTGTCTTTTTAGTGTGTGTTTTTAAAAGATTTATTTAGAGGCTGGTGCTGTGGTGTAGTAGGTTAAGCTGCCTCCTGCAGTGCCGGCATCCCATATAGATGCCAGTTCAGGTCCCAGCTGCTCCACTTCTGATCCAGCTCCCTGCTAATGCTCCTGGGAGAGCAGAAGAAGATGGCCTAAGTCCTTTGGCCCCCACCACTCAAGTGAGAGACCCGGAAGAAGCTCCTGGCTCCTGGCTTTGAGAGGGAGAAACAGAGAAAGAGATCTTCCATCTGCTGGTTCATTTCCCAAACAGCCGCAATGGTCGGGACTGGGCTGGGCCAATGCCAAGAGTCTGAAACTATATCCAGGTTGTCCACGTGGGTAGCAGGGGTCCAAGCACTTGGGTCTTCTCCCTGCCTTCTCTGGAGCAGGGAGCTGGGTCGGAAGTGGAGCAGCCAGGACTCAACTGGCACTCTGACACAGGATGCAGGTGTTGCAGGCGGAGGCCTAACCTGCTGTGCCACAGCACCAGCCCCCAGTTGTTTGTCTTAAACCAGTCTTAGAACAGGTAAAAGGTGTAAGCATCTTGCCATGTATTTTTATTTTAGTTGTTGAAGCTTCACTGTAACACCCTGAGTGATTCTTTTCCAGATGCCTCAAAGTTTATGTTGTATTTTATTAAAGGGATTTTTAAAAATATTTAACACTAGAGAGCACAGTGGGAAAGACCCAGTGGAGAGTAAAGAGGCACCGGTTTCAGTCCTCGCATTGCCACAAACCCAACAAGCTGCAAGCCCCAAGCTTCTGGGTTTCGCTCATTTGTGAAATGAGAAGCTTGAAGTGTGTAACTGCTGTGTCCCCACCTGTTCTAAAAACGCCCGCTTCTATGAATGTCGTTGATAATTCTGAAACGGGTTTAGAGTGTTTCTAAAGGATCCCTGATGATTAATTACCAATCCAGAGAAGTGGATGGCTCTGAGATTTTACATCAATTCTTTACTCCTCCAAGTTGAGCTACATTTTCCACTGCATTTCCCGGTCTTGCATTCCCACCCCCCAGAAAGGGTGTGGGTTCTTAAATAATTCATATTGGACTTAGATTCCTTGAAGACCTGGCAGGCTGTAATGTTGGATAAGATAACATAAAATATTGCCAGTAGCCTACCTCAGCCTGCCAACCCTCCTTGTTCACTATAAGAATTTATAATGTGGATGGTTTTCAGTTATACCTGGTACTATGGGAAAGAATTAAATGCTGTCGAGCAACTCTGAAAATAAGAAATACATGGATAGTATGGTCTCATTAGTAAAGAATGTGCTATACTTAAAATATTACTGCATCGTTTTAGACCTAGTAAAGAGAAAACTGGCCACGTGAGTGAATCTGGAGCATCTGTCATCAAGCATGGACTCAACCCAGAGAAGATCTTCATGCAGGTCCATTATTTAAAGGTACGTGCACCCAAGTGCCGGAAGATTGTCGCCATGGTGCGGAGTGATACGGTTAAAACCAGGAAGATGAGTGACATGGCAGAGGCCAAACAAAATACCATCATCGTGTAATGGCACCTGACTGGGAAGATACGTGATTGTCCGATAACTAAAGCACTTTATTCCCCCCCCCCCAAAATGAGGCCATGTTAGGCAGGGTAAATCAACAGAAGCTGAAGTATGCCCTGCCCCGTAGCTTCCTTCTCCCTGGCTCCCTTCTCAGGTCAGCTTTGAAGGGCAGAGCCCTCAAATCACTGTCAGGTTCTAACCAAAAGCCAGGAGTAACAAGGAGGCCTTTGAAGTTATAAAAGACTCATGGTAGCCGAAGGAGAGGGGCCGGGCCTGTGTTTCCTGCTAGTCCACGACGGGCATGCAGGCTTCACGTGAGCCAAGTCAAAGCCGAGACGATGGTAACATTAACAAGGACATGGAAGCTGGGTACAGAGTGCTTCCCTCGCTTCCAGACCCAGTCTTGGACAGGATCTAAAGGGCAACTGGGATAGGTGAGACGGCATGTCCCAGTGGGCCTGGTGCACCAGTGTGTAGCTGAATTTGACTGGGTGAGCATTTTCCTGATGAACCCAAGACAAGCATCTTTTCTCTCTCTTCTTTTCTTCCAGGGCTATTTCCTCCTTCGGTTCCTTGCCAAAAGACTTGGAGACGAGACCTATTTTTCATTTTTAAGAAAATTTGTGTACACGTTTCATGGGCAGTTGATTCTTTCCCAGGTAATGTGCGGGTCCTCAGGAATCCATGGTATACATTTGGAGGGGATATGGCATGCGGGACGTAGGTCGTGCAAGTATTTAAAAAGCAGGATAAAAGCTTACGATCAAATGCTGACGGGAACACGGGAAGTTCACAGAATGGACACAGTGAAGTGTCATTCCAGGAGGATGACCCCCTGTAATTTGGGGACAGCTCTAACCTAAAGCTGTCTTATATACAGTGGTGTGGATAGCTCTCCCTTAAGTTACCTTAGGATTAAAACCAAAACGGTCTTGGAGTCCCCTCCACCTGGAACTATCTTTGCAAGGTTTCTCCCTCTCCCTCTTCTGTCTCAGTTTGAATGCCGCCACCGTGGCACCATCCCGGCTCAGCAGATACACAGCCAGACTCCTCTTTGCCCTTGTCTCACTTGCACAGGCACTATCATTCTCCATAGTCATATTTTCACTTATGGGCCTCCCTCCTCTCTCCTCATTAGGCCTTAAAAATTCATGAATATGTAATTAAAAGGTGAATTCATTTCCATGCGAAGGATCTTGAAATCCATGTGTAGTTTTCATAATATGCATTTTTCCATGAATTTTTTTAAAAAAGATTTATTTTATTTATTTGAAAGACAGAGTTACAGAGAGAAATAGAGACAGGGAGAGAGAGGTCTTTTATCTGCTGGTTCACTCCCCAAAGGGCTGCAATGGCCAGAGCTGAGCTGATCCGAAGTCAGGAGCCAGGAGCTTTTTCTAGGTCTCCCACGTGAGTGTAGGTTTCTGAAGATTTGAGCCATCTTCTGCTTTCCCAGGCCATAGCAGGGAGCTGGATTGGAAGTGGAACAGCTGGGACTCGAACTGGCACCCATATGAGATGCCGACCCTGCAGGCTGGGACTTTAACCCACTGTGCCACAGTGCCGGCCCCAACCACTGAGATATTCTCCTCCTGCTTTTTTCTCTCCATGACCTTTTTTTTTTTTTTTTTAAAAAAAAAGATTTATTTTAATGGGAGAGAGAGAGAGAGAGAGAGAGAGACCAACCTTTCCTCTACTGGTTCATTCTCCAAATGCCTACAACAGCCAGGGCCTGGCCAGGCTGAAGCCAGGAGCCAGAAACTCCGTTAGGGTCTTTCACATGAGTGGCGAGGACCCAGGAACTTGGCCATCATCCTCTGCCTTCCCGCCACGTGGGCAGGGAGCTGGATTGGAAGCATGCAGTAACTAAGACTTGAAGCAGACTTAGATATGGGCTGCAGGCTTTAACCTGCTGTGCCACGACACCTGCATTTATCTATGTTTTTCTTTTGAGACCCTCCATATAAGCTCCACAGACATAGCTTTTATTTTGCCAGTACTCAGGACGTGGCTGACATACGGTGGTTCTACTGTGAACGTGTGATAAACAAATGAATAACAAGACACACTGAAATATTCAGACAGCCTGGCAATAAAACTGTCAGCGAAAGCGCCCTGTCCACTCCTAAGAGTCAGGGGCGAGCAGCTCAGAGCAAGGAAGGGATGGGGGTTACGAGGCCCTGATAGCAGAGCCTCGGAGAGCTGAGAGGGACGATGCGTCTTGAGGAGAGGTTAGGCCGAAGGGTATTTTTTATGTTTGACAGATGTGTTCATAGACAGCTGTGTGCCCAGCAGTAAAACACATCCACACGGGATCTGAACACTGAGGGGGGGATAGCCTGAGGGTGACCAGACCCAGTGGCTGCTCTTTTTCCTTCTTTGGGGTGGGGTGGGGGGGATGAGAGGGGTCTCCCTAACTGCGTTTGGAAAGGCCATTTGAAAATGGGTTCAGGGCCGGCGCCGCGGCTCACTAGGCTAATCCTCCGCCTTGCGGCACCGGCACACCAGGTTCTAGTCCCGGTCGGGGTGCCGGATTCTGTCCCGGTTGCCCCTCTTCCAGGACAGCTCTCTGCTATGGCCAGGGAGTGCAGTGGAGGATGGCCCAGGTACTTGGGCCCTGCACCCCATGGGAGACCAGGAGAAGCACCTGGCTCCTGCCATCGGATCAGCACGGTGCGCCGGCCGTGGCGGCCATTGGAGGGTGAACCAACGGCAAAGGAAGACCTTTCAATCTCTGTCTCTCTCTCTCTCACTGTCCACTCTGCCTGTCAAAAAAAAAAAAAAAAGAGAGAGAAAGAAAGAAAGAAAGAAAATGGGTTCAGAAGTCTCGCGTGCCTGGTCGACTGGCGAGTCTGAATTCCTGCTGCTCAGAACCACGTCGCGCCCACGAGCACTGACCGTGACTGCTGGGTCTCTGAGGTCCCCGTCCCGGGGAGCTCTCAGCACTCCCTCAACCAGGTTGCTGGATTCTCCCTGCTGACAATAACTCTGCTGTTTCTCCCCAACAACTTTCCTGAGATAAGATTTGCATACTGTAAGATTCACTTTTTAGAAGTGTGCAAGTCGGTGGTTTTCAGTGTATTCCCAAGGTCATGCAGCCATCCCCATTATCTAATTTTAGAACGTTTCCTCAACGCTGAAAGAAACGATTAGCAGTCTCTTCCCTCTTCCCCGCCCCCACCTCCATCCCCAGGCAACCACTAATCTACTTTCCATCTCTGTGTGTTTTCCTGTTTGGACATTTCATTTAAATGAATCATACACTATGTGGCACTTGGTGTCTGGATCTCTTTCAAGTAATGTGAAATTTTCAGGATTATGTCAGTGCTTCATTTCTTACCTTTGATTTTGATTTTGTTAATTGTGATAAAAAATATGTAATTTACCATTTTAGTTTTTTTAAAGGATTTATTTATTTATTTGAAAGGCAGAATTGTAGAGAAGGAGAGAGAGAGAGAGGTAGATAGATAGATCTGTCTTCCAACTGCTAGTTCGCTCCCCAAATGGCTGCAACAGCCAGGAGCCAAGAGCTTCATCCAGGTCTCCTGGAAGGGTGCAGAGGCCCAAACACTTGGGCCATCTTCTGCTGTTTCCCAAGTGCATCAGCAGGGAGCTAGATCGAAAGCGGAGCAGCCAGGGCTCGAACCTGTGCCCATTTGGGATGCCGATGTCACAGACAGTGGCTTAACCCACACTGCAACATCGGCCCCCATTTTAGTCATTTTTAAGTGTTCAGTGTCATTAAATACATCACATGCTTATGCAACCATCACCACCATCCATCTCCAGACCTTTTATTTTTTTGCCAAATGAAAACTGTGATCCCATTAACAGGGAACCTCCCTTCTTCTCTCTCGCGGCCTCTGGTAACCAGCATTGTACCTTGTGTCTCTGTGAATTTGGCTACCACAGGCTCCTCCAATAAGCGGAACCCTGTGATCTTTGTCCTCTGGGTCTAGCTTGCTTCACCTAGCATAATGTCCTGTAAGGCCATCCATGTTGGAGCAAGCGTCATCATTTCCTTTGTTTCAAGGCTGAACATTTTTGTAGCATGTGAATCCCACATATGTGCAGTGACGTTTGGGTTGAGCATGTCCGTGAACATACGGCTTGTTTTTACTTTTTTTCTGTTGTGAATAATGTTCCTGTGAACATTAGTGGACAAATGCCTGTTCAAGTCCCTGCTTTCAATTCTTTTTTTAAAAAAAAGATGTATGTATTTATTTGAAAGAGCTACGCAAAGAGAGAAGGAGAGGCAGAGAGAGAGAGAGAGAGAGAGAGAGGTCTTCCATCTGCTGGTTCACTGCCCAATTGGCCACAAAGGCCAGAATTGCACCAATCCGAAGCCAGGAGCCAGGAGCTTCTTCTGGGTCTCCCACGTGGGTGCAGGGGCCCAAGACTTGGGCCATCTTCCACTGCTTTCCCAGCCCACAGCAGAGAGCGGGATCGGAAGTGGAGCAGCCGGGACTCGAACTGGCGCCCATATGGGATGCTGACACTGCAGGCAGTGGCCTTACCTGCCACGCCACAGCAGCAGCCCCCCTGCTTTCAATTCTTTCAAGTCTATACCCAGAAGTAGAATCCCTGGATGCTTTGGTAGTTCCGTGTTCAGACTTTTGATGAACTGCTGTGCTGTTTTCCACAGTGGCTATATAATTTTATCTTCCCATCAGCAATGCACAAGCGCTTCAGTTTCTCTGCATACCTGCCATTGAAAACAGGGGGTGTGAAATGATACCTACAAAAGATGGCTAATTGTGGGGAGCAACTCGGACTGGACTGTTACTGGAATTAAGACTTATTCTATGCATCTGCTCTCCCACAATATGGCGCTGGGAGAGGAGGAAACAGCTTCTACACAGCTGCCTCTCGCCAATTTGATTGACTGAGCTGCAGGAGCTGATCCTGCTCCTGATTGCAGGAGAGCAGCGTGCTCGGCGTGTGGGTAGCAGAGTTGGGATTGGTGGAAGAGGACTATAAAGGAGGAGAGAGACAACATGCACGGGGAACATCTATCTGAAGGAACACCTGAGCGGCCCCCGAGAGAGCCGGCTGGTGGTGTGCCGCTCCCCCGTGGAAGTGGGGAAAGTGGCAGGGGGAACCGCCCTTCCACGGAGGTGGAAGGGACGGTAGCCAACCCGGGAAGAACCAGCAGCAAACCTGGGGAGGGCCGAGCAGACAAAAGAACAGCGCAGGGTCCTGTGTCGTTCCTCCACGAAGAGGGGGAGCGACAGCTAATGTAGTTGAGCATTTTTTTGTGTTGTTGCCTATTCATGTAGCTTCTTTGGAAAAATCTGTTAAGATCCTTTTCTTGTTTCTTATTTATGCTTTTATTTTTTTGTGTTACAAAAGTACTTCATAAATTCGGGATATACGTCTCTTATCAGATACACGATTTGCAAATATTTTCTCTCATTTTATGTGCACTGTCTTTCACTTTACTGATGGTGTCCTTTACAGCATGAGCATCTTTAGTTTTGACCAAGTCCAGTTATCTGTTTGCTTTCCTTTTGCTTATGCTTTAGGTGTGTCAGATCTGAGAAACCATGATTTACTCCCATGTTCTCTTCTTTCTTTTTTTTTTTTTTAAGACTTATTTATTTATTTGAAAGTCAGAGTTACACAGAGAGAGGAGAAGCAGAGAGAGAAAGAGGTCTTCTGCCCAATGGTTCACTCTCCAGATGGCCGCAGCAGCTGGAGCTGCACCAATCCAAAGCCAGGAGCCAGGAGCTTCTTCCAGGTCTTCTACGTGGGTGCAGGGGCCCAAGGACTTGGCCCATCTTCTACTGTCCTCCAAGGCCATAGCTGAGAGCTGGATCAGAAGAGGAGCAGCTGGGACTAGAACCGGCGCCCATATGGGATGCCAGTGCTTCAGGCCAGGGTGTTAACCCGCTGCGCCACAGAGCCGGCCCCCCCCATATTCTCTTCTAAAAGTTCCATAGTCTGTCTGTCTGTCTGCCTTTCTTTCTCTCTCTCTTTCTCTCTTGATTCATTTTATTTGAAAGGTAGAGGTGGAGATGAGATGGAGATGGAGATGGAGGCAGAGAGAGAGACAGAGAGAGGTATCTTCTGGTTTACTCCCCAAGTGCTGCAACTGCTGGAGCTGAGCCGATCCAAAGCCAGGAGCCAGGAGCTTCTTCCAGGTCTCCCACGTGGAGGCAGGGGCCCAAGGACTTGAGCCCTCCTCTGCTGCTTTCCCAGGAGCATTAGCAGGGAGCTGGATCAGAAGTGGAGTAGTCGGGACCCAAACCAGCACCCGTATGTGTTGGGCTGCCTGCCGCGCCAGCTTTTCCTGCTATGCCACAGTGCCGCCCCTCTCATCGTTTTAGTTCTTACATTTAGGTTTCTGACATATTTGGAGTTGATTTTTGTATATGCTAGGAACATGATGGCCCAATTTCATTCTTTTGTGTGGAAATGTCCAGTTGCCCCATAACCATTTGTTAAAAATAATATTTCCCTCCATGGAATCGTCTTGATACCCTTGGCAAAAAAGCCAATTGACCTGAATTAGCATTTCTTTCTTTTTTTTTTTTTTTACAAGATTTATTTATTTATTTATTTGAAAGACAGAGTTACAGAGAGAGGTAGACAGAGAGAGGTCTTCCATCTGCTGGTTGACTCCCCAGATGGCCGCAACGGACAGAGCTGCACCGATCTGAAGCCAGGAGCCAGGAGCTTCCTCTGGGTCTCCCACACGGGTACAGGGGCCCAAGGACTTGGGCCATCTTCTACTGCTTTCCCAGGCCATAGCAGAGAGCTGGATGGGAAGAGGAGCAGCCAGGACTAGAACCGGCGCCATATGGGATGCCGGTGCTTCAGGCCAGGGATTTAATCCGCTGTGCCACAGCACCGGCCCCGAGTATTTATTTCTGGACTTTCAATTCTGTTCTATTGATCACTGTTTTTATACTTAACACCAGTAACACACTGTCTTGATAACTACAGCTTTGTATTAAATTTGAACATTATTGCTTTTCAACAGGGTGTTATGCCATAGTGGGTTAAGCCACAACTTGGGACACCCACCTCCCCTGTTAGAGTGCCTGATTTGAGTACTGATTACTCCACTTCCTATCCAGATTCCTGCTAATGTGCACCCTGGAAGGCAATGGATAACGTCCCAAGTAGTTGAGTCCCTGCCACTCATGTAGGAGACCTGGATGGAGTTCCTGACTCCTGGCTTCTGCTGGCCCAGCCCTAGCCTTTATAACCATTTGAGGAGTGAACCAGCAGATGCAAGATCTCTCTTTCTGTGTCTCTCCTCTCTGTCATACCGTCTTTCAAATAAATAAATAAATAAGTGTTTAAAGAAATTCAAGCAATACAGAAAAGTACAAAGAAGAATGTAAAATATCACTCAAAATCCCACCACCTAGAAATATTTGTAATTAATATTATATGAATGCCATTCTCAGAATCTCACCATTTATCCCTTTCTACTTACTGTATATGATGTATATGCATACATCTATGTGTGGCTATGTTATGGTCTATTGTATATACATATAATATCATTAGAAATAATTTTATAAAATAGAATTATATGGACTTTTTGGTGAACTATTTACCTTTTGCTACTGCTTTAACTTTTCTTAAATGAAAGAGGAAAAAAGCTTAAACTAAAATGAAGATAAAGAACTTCCTGAACTTCAGATAACTGTAAGAAAGAGATAATTTCCTAAAATATTCTTCTATGGTTAGGAAACATTACTAGGTGCCCGTGTTCTAGCCCATCTGGTTAAACTGCCGCTAGCTTGTGACAGCTGCCTCTCATATCAGAGTGACATCGAGTCATGGTTGCTCTACTTCCAATCCAGCTTCCTGCAAATGTGCCTGGAAGGCAGCTGAAGGTGACCCAAGTGCTTGGATCTCTGCCACCCATGGGAGAGACCCAGATGGAGTTCCTGTCTCCTGGCTTCAGCTTGGCCCAGACTTGGCTCAGACTGTGTTGTTTCAGCCTTTCAAGTAATAAATAAATCTTAAAAAAAAAGAAACATTACTAAAAAATTGTTTTAAAATGTTGAAATTGTCATTTTTCCTCTTAACCTTTATTTTTCATATTTTTTCAAAAACACCAGCTTGTTTACTACTGTAAAAGATGAGGAAAACAGCAGTGGTTCTGTGTTTTTCATAATCATTATCTCTACATAGTTAAGGTTTATTTCATTTACAGTATGTACTGTAACCGCAGTTTTCACAGCTGCATAGTCTCAGCTCTGTTTTAGGAGATTTCATTATTAACCACAGTCATTTGTCCATGCTTCTATATGTAGTTATTAATATTTTATTTTTGTTCAACTCTTTATTGGCTGAATTTCATTACCAGTTGATGTTCAAGTTGCTGACTTGAGAGTTTTGAGTTTTTCCTACTTGACAGTGCTTGCCTGCTGTCTGTACAGACAGTAGTCTCAGGCCGCATTTTCATTCCCTCAGAACTTTATACACATTGCCTGACGGCCTTCTGGAGTTAAATACTGGTGTGGAAACTTTTGGAATCAGCTAACTTCTCCCCTTTATACGACCTAAATGATGGAGAATTTTAAAAAAATTTATTTAAAGACTTATTTATGCATTTT